>NW_014575362.1:0-301173 GCF_000527765.1 Bipolaris victoriae FI3 | reverse complement strand
CCCGACAGCTTGGATCCGGTCCTCGGTCTAGCTCTTGTGGGACCGGGGCTTACATCCGCCCTCCGGAGGCGTCGCGTGGCTGTTACGCGGGGGGCGCTCGCAATCACCGGTCGTTGCGTCGGCTCGTCGCAACGGGCCCCCAGCTTTGTTGTTGTATCGTATTGTCTTGCGCGTCCGAGTCCCCGACTATACATGTTCGATCTTCAAAGCACTGCTCCAAATCCGGTCCCTTTTCTAGCGAACAAAGTTGCGCCTCGCACCCAGTGCTTCCTCCCTCGCACCCATAACTCCAACTCTATTCTTTAATACGACGGCAAGGGTTGCTACTCAGGTTAGATACCTTTTTGATCATCCTTCAAAGTGCAACAATATGTACAAGCGTCGTGCATGTGACACCCCCCCCCCCTTCTGTGCCGCAGTGTTATTACCCGAGGGTTTCAGCGACAATGTACCTGCGGAATCTTACCGACAGTTGGACCTCGCTCAAAAGGACAGGAAAGCTTTCCTATCGCGGCGACGAAGCCCTTGATCAACTCATTAGTGCACGGGGGGAGCGTTCTTCTAGTCTCCGGTCCTTGCGGCACGAATCATTTGTGAGGGATTTTACACGAATCGCATTGTCCTCTGTGCTTCCTCGTTAGCGGCGGGCTTTGCTCCCAGCGAATTGATACGGAATATGTTATGCTCACTTTTCCACCGAGCCGGGACTTCTTTGTGGCCTCCAAGAAAAAACCAGCCATCGTCGATTGCCCAAAGGAATCAAACTGTTGATGCCCAAACAAGACATTTTCTCCCAGCTCCCTGGCCAGTGGGACTAGATATGCTGAGCGGCACGCACACACAGACATGCACACAGACATAGATCCATACACCCCAGGTCGCATCGCTTTGTTCCGCGCATTGATAAACACATTGATAACCAACAAAAGGTCGACCAAGCCGCAGGAGCGCGGGTCGTGGGTGGCAATGTAGCAGGTCGACGGACCAAGGCGCCGGTCTCTCCGTCAAAAGGTCACAAGCAACCGCCATTTTGCTCATTACGCTCTCTGGCCCGGTTGAAACCTACTAGTAGCATGCTGCTTGCTCCTCCTTCAACCGCGCCGACTTCGTGAAAGAGGACCAACGACGCCAGTCCAGGCTCAATACCCTGGTCCGGCGCATCGTTCACATGCACAACGCCCGCGTGCTTAGCGCAGCTCCTATGGTAACGTTCTGCTCCCACGTGTGCCCGCTTATCATCGTAGCCTACCCGAGCCATCGTGGGGTCGCCGTCTTTTTCATTTTTCAGCCTGCCTTGTGGGATTCGGCAGTGACAGATTGAGGCGTTTTGAAGCGGTTGACGAGGCCTCCCTCCCCCACCCACACCCACCGTACGTTATGTACCTGAAGCAATACACATGGTAAGATGGGGGTTGCGCGCGCGCAGGCACAGCGGCACGCAAGCTGCAACTGCACGGCAACTTTGCTAGTTTGCAACCCGTCCAGCCCGTCCGGTCCCATGAAGGCCTCTTTTTTTTGCTCAAAACATTCTGCCGACTGGCCAATAGACACATGACCATTTTTGCCCATACAGCATTCTCCCGGAAGGATTATGCAAAAAGGCCCTCGTTCGCCAACGGGGACCCTACTATCTTCTTTCGACCTTCTGCTTTGGGATGGGGGAACATTGCATAAGTCTCGTTTGTAACACTCTTTGTTTTCCTTTGACACAACGTGAGATAAAAAAGAGTGCATTGCTTGGCTAGGCTGAAAGCGACAAGTGGTGAGCAAGGACTCTCTCTCTCTCTCTCTCTCTTTCTTCCATGTCTTGTTTGCGAAATGTAACGCTCAGGGTCCCCCCTTTGGGGTAGGGTTGGTTTTTAACGGCCTTTTTCCCGAGCCGGTGGTTCATACACACACACATGCACACATGCACATGCACATACACACACACACCTCTCTCTTCCCAAGTATAGCTCTGGTAACACTACCAACATGCGTTGCTTACTCGATCATCTGCGCACCCACATTCCCTTTCATCTATCCCGTGCTCCCCCGTCTCTCTCTCGGGGAGCAAAGCAACCAAGCAACCCAGCCCCCCGCCTCGTTGGCGCTGACCCAACATGCATCATCTTCTAAATCCCCTGTATACCAACCTTCAGCCTAGTCTTTTCAATCTGTCCTTGCTTACCACACTCCCCCATCATCGAGCATTTACCTATTCCCAGCATTCTCTCGCTCACGCACACATTGCACAAAACACAGCCCTCGTAACCAGACTCTCGGGATACCGGGGGGAGGGGGGTCTTTGATCCCACCACCACCACCCATTTCTTCGGCTGAAAGTTCACACCTTGATCTTTACTTGGATAGCTATGTATACACTAAAAATCTTAGGTCTCCCTTCTCTTTGCACCTTCCCCCCTTCCCCTTCCCCTTCCCTTCACCGCCATCAAACCGCTCCTATAGCATCTCGTAGCACAAAAGTGTAAGAAAAAAAACGTACTGTTACAACTACTACAGTACCACAAAATAATGCCCCCCATAGCCCAAAAAATCCTACGTTTCTCAATGCCCCCCCACACACACCGTAATCACATATGCTCACGCTTACACGCTGATGCTGCTCACACTCAGCACCAACAGTTAACCCCATGGGGATGGCCACCCGTTAGAAGCCACATTTTTTACTATTCAACGGGCCGGGACTCGGGTATGTGGGGACTGGGGGGGGGGGTTGTGTGTGATTTTTGTATAGCCGGCGGGCGGGCGGGTGGGCATACACGTATTCCCTTGTTTCCTCCCCCCCTCCCTTCGGCCCGAGAAGAGAGGGTAGGAGAGAGAGTGTGTGTGTGCGGTATGCATTGTAATGCCGGTTTCCGGGTATATATGTGAATATATGTGAATATAGATTTTGGGGGCGGCAGCGGCTTAGACATGGGTTGTTGTGGATAAAATGGGTGTTGCATGTGTGTGTGGTTGATGTATCGATTTTGTTTGGCGGAAAACTTCCTTTCTCTTCTTTTGGTATGAGGCGATACGGGAGAAAGGGAAAATGTGTTTATTTGTTACCCCTTTTGCGTGTTTCTTTCTTTTACCACGTACTGGGGTTCTCCGTAGGGAAGAATGGATGGATGGATGGATGGATGGGGGGGGGGCGGGGGGATAATTTTACACATGTACCGTAGAGCGAATGGGATGCGTATATTGTACACACGTGGAAACGATCGTACATTATGTACTGTATATCCAAATACCCATTAATCCTAGAGGCCCAACGACGCTTTTCCTCAACACACGTGTAAAAGAAAAAAGAAGACAGCATCTTGATCCTTCTCTCGTGTCTGACTCTTGTCTTTGTTCTGACTTCCACCCATCCACCTCCTCACCTTCCTTGAAAAGAAAACAGGTGCGCGCGTGGGGGTACAATTCTCATCGCGCATCGCTCATCTCGCCCATTTTTACACTGCTGACATCAGACGGGCGCGCCTCGCGCCCATCCGTCCGCTCCCTTTTCTTCGCGCGGCGGAAAGATAAAGTGTTCAAGGTCTGGTAAACGGTGAAGGGGCCTTTGCCCGCTGTGGGTACGTAGCTTAGCCTGCATGCGCACGTGTGCGTGTAATGCGTTGCTGGAAGGAAGGAGGAAAAATGATGCATGTAAGTATACACAAGTCTAGTATACTAACCACGTGACAACGCTTATGCGTATGCTTATGCTTCGTTGTGAATGAATAGATGCACACGTGAGGAACGCTTTTCCCGCATCTCCCTCCCTCCCTCTCTCTCCATTCCATTTTTCCCTAGTCGCTTTGGGAAGGGAACGCGATCGTGCTTGCTTATCAACCCGTGAAATGCACTATTTACGTTATACGCACCGTATCGTCTATTCTCCGATGCGGGTGATCGAGTATCACATACCGCGTATAATCCCTCTCGTATCCAATCCAACCAGCATATCTTAGCAAAACGTGGACGGGTACGTACGGCATGTGGGGTGCAGCGCTGTCTGAAATGTGAATGTCACACGCACCCTCTTCATCCATATATCTTGCAAGAAAAAAAGATAAAAAAAGGCCCGCGAGGATGTGGGTGTTGAGGTTTGTCAAGGAACGTGCTCCAGACTTGTCACCCCATAAAACGCCTATCTTTCGGGTTCCGAAGGGGGGTCTTGGGGTGTTGGAACTAGGGGGGTTGGCGGTGGTTCATCCTGTAGTTCGGTACTTCTTTTGTGTCTGGGGGAGCATAGGACAGGGTAGGGTAAGAGGGTGTGGGGAGGGATGGGATACACGTGCGCGTGCGACGGGACGGGGATGGGATAGTATGTCACCTTGTTGATTTGTTAACTTGCCGGGACTATCTTTGCTACCGAGGGCGTGTTTGTGATCTACCGGGGTGCGTGTTTTAGAAGCGAGAAGGGAGAAGGGAGGGTATACAACGTGTTTGGCAAGGATGAATGGGATGGATGGGTGGAAATGGTCACACGCGGAGTATTTTTTTCTCCGCCGTGAACATGTTCGATTCTGCGGTTTCTCACGATTTGCACGATCGATGGAGTTTGTTGGTGATGTGTAACCTGTTTTTGTCCTCGACGATTCTTGGGTTGCTTTTTTTGAGGAGCAGCTGATGAGCAGCTGATGCGGGATGTGTGTTTCTGGTTGATCGTGGATGGAGATGGAGAAGACGTCATTGTTTGGGGCGTTGACGAGAGCGGCGGGTCATGTGGTGTGGAGAGAGATGGGATCGAGATGGATGCGTTGTCTTGGTTCCGGGTACCAGGAAGAGTTGAGAACGTGTTTGGGTTGATGGTGGTGGGGTAGAGTGGTTTGCGATGACGGAAGTGGGTTTTGGTTCCTTGTTGGCGCGATGGATTAGAAACAGGGAATGCGAAGAACTTCCTGTCAGCGACTGCAACAAAACTTTGTGACTAAGTTCGTTTATCATCACGCTCTATCGTGTTCACACCATATCTGCCCTTTACCACATTTCACAAGGTCTATTCCAAGTTTCACTCAACCCACCATCCCATCTTCCCCCCTACCATCCTCGTGCACAAAGCTGTATCTCGAACTATACTCTCCACGCTCTTATCTAATGTCTTCTGACACAAAATCTGAGAGCATCTTCTTACCTATCTCCCACTTTCAAAAAAAACAAATTCATGTTAATTCCTTCGTGACAGTGAGTCTAGATTCAAAAATGAAGCCAGCTCATCCATCATCCTTTTCTCTTTCTTTTTTCTCTAGTCCAAGGGAAACCGGTGGTATTTAGATTGAAAATTTGTGGATCCATACACCTTCTTGTAATGGTGAACTTTCCTTTTGTTCGGGAAGAGAGGATCTACATTCGAGGTATCAAAGACTATTCTGATGAGCCAAGATAGGTAAACAATCATCTTTACGACAACGCTTCGAAAATCTCACTCCAGCCACTGATAGAATCTCCAATCTTGTTATTACCGTTCTTCATTTCTAAAACATACTTAGCCCACATAGCCAAGTGTTTGGGTATCTATACAAACAACGTGATACAAAATCCTCAAACCCTAGACACCAAAAACACCTCACTTTCAAAAGAAAGGACGCCCTTTTTTCTTGTCCACTCCCAGAAACACAATTTTTTACTCAACTCAACAACACCCCAGAAGTCTGACCAATCTATCAAAGCCACAAAATACCATGACCGGCTTCACTTCCATTAGACGTGTGACCATTGCCAGCCGCAAAGTTCTTCCCACTACCAGTAGACTGCCCAGAAGATGGAGTAACCTGCGATGAGCGGATCCGAGGGCACGATGCTTTGTATGGAATCAAATCAGAAATGTTTGCAGGAACATCTTTACCCTCGATGACTCCTTCAATCACCGGCAGAATAGATTCGAAGTCGGTCAAGACACGCTTTGCATATGGCTGACTGTATGCGAGGTCATTGAGTAGAGCCACTACGTGCCGAAAAGAGTCGATATCAGTCTGGTTTCTCGGAGAACCATTGCGTCCCAGAAGCGAGCACAGAACCAAGAGAGCGTTGGACAACGATGTGATCATGGAGTGGCGAAGACTAAAGGGACTTCGTGCGTCTTGTGCAAAAGCAGTCATTCGACTAACAGTGCTTCCTGCCAAATGGGAAAAGTGAGCTGCATGATTCTCGTTGTATTGCAAGGATGTGATGACTGGACGGAAGCCCCAGAGGACCAAGTCTGTCTTCTTCTGGACCAGAAATGCTTTGATTGGCGACTCGACACCAGATCCTGTTTGCATATAAGAAACGCGCAATTCGGGAAGGTCATGGTCGAGGAACTGGGTGATTTGCGCATCAATGGCTTCTTGAGCTTGACCATCGGAGCTGCGTCCCTCCATGGAACAGCCAACGTAACGGGCCCAGAGTATCATGTAATGCAGGTACTGATTCATGAATATTCGTGGGTCCTGTTCGAGATCGAGTTGCATGGTAAGCATTGCCTGAAGGAGGTTAGAATTCTGGGCCAGATTGATATGTAGTATTTGAACTCACTCGATTGAACAACTCCATAGGTAGCTCGACCTGAATATCAGCTTCATGGATGCTGTATGGTCTTCCACATGCCAATGAAATGAAGCGGTCTGCAATGAAGACGTTCCAGAACACACATATGCGTTCATACGCTTGTTGCGTCGTGATATCGGCCCATGTAGACTGTTGGTGGAGAGAGTGTTGAAAGACGAGCCGGCCGGCGATTCCAATGCTGCTATAGGCGGGACCAGGCATGTCGATAAACGTATAGTACAAAGCCTGTTTAGGTTAGTTGGCTTTTAGCATGGTGATTGAGAGGAATATCGGGCTTACTTGAAAAAGCACACACTGGATCAGCGTCAGGTCTCCATTACCGCTAACCAATGACTTCTTATCGAGGAGATCGTCAGCTATTTCTGACCACCGCCAGCCGGCAGGTTTACTAGCATCAAGCGGCGAAACATTCAGCAGTGCATCGCAGCAGGCAAAGACGATATAGTTGAGGGCAAGGAAGTGACGCTCTTCGGGTTGAATGGCAGCGTTGGCCAACATCTGTTCGCCGCGACTACGAAAGTCCGTCTCATCTATGCAGGGATGAGACAGATGTATATCTGTGAAAAAGGACATCAAATACTGTTGATATTCGGCCGGGCTGGGGAACGACATGGACCGTCCGCCTAGGTGGACGAGGTGAGGAGTTTCGACGATAAAGGAGGATTCGGGGCCGGATATGGCCGACGATGTCGGGTTCGAGGGCTCTTGGGAGAAGAGGGCTGACTGGCCCATGAAAGCGAGAGCTGGATTGATGGGATCCAGTGGCGGTATAGGAAATGCAGCGGCATCACCCCCTCGAAAGCCGTCGCTGGCACCATCATCTCGCTCAACGCTGCCCATGGGCGTCATGGTCAAGCCACGGTCGCGCATCAAAGCCTCCATCATGGCCTCGACGCGGGCCATGCGCGCCTCCATGGTCATACCACGAGCGCTGGCATCGCTCGTCCGCCGCGCTGTTTCATCATGCGGCAGTAGACTACGGCGTGAGTTACTGCTGCCATTGCCGCTGGTGGTCGACGACTGGGCCTGGAGGGAGGGAGTTGGGCGACTGAGATGCTGCAGGGCCTCGGCTGCTGTCTGGTCTTCGGAAAAGAAACACCGCTTGCCGTTATCGACACATCGCTGGCAAGGGTTTTCGCCGGAGCACTGGAGAAGAGTCAGATCATGTGTGGAGGAGCTGCTGCGGTAAAACCATCAGTCGCGGAAGAGGCCGTCTCGCGCCAGCCAAGCTTGTGAAGCATTCGGAAATGGAGCCGAAGATGCACAACCATAACAGAGACACGAGCAACAGCCAAGACGTACCTTGAGCTTCGACCGTCTGCACAATACACCTACACGTGACTGTTAGCTAACAATTCTCAACTCCCACCCGTGGTGTTGCTGCCATGCGCGTGCTGTGTCGAGCGGCTACGGAACCATCGGAATGCAGCATGTGAAGCTCCAAGGATGCCGGGAGAGGTCTAATAGAGGCTAAAGGCGCGACGTACAAGCTTTGGGCGCGTATTTTTGGCGGACCTTCTTGCGCTTGGGTGACGACGACCTCCGTTCCATGTCCATATGTTGTATTGGTGAAGGATGGCTGTTCATGGCGCGACGACGAGGTTGGAAGAAGGAATGCGCTCCCCGAAGCTATTTCGGAACGCAACCGGGATTGGCCTCGCTAGCGTCATTCTGCTTGTCTCGGATGCAGCCACTTCAGCTCAGCAGGAACATCTCATCAAAGGCATTGTTGGTATCGGATGCAGTCGTAAATGGAAGACATGCTGGATGGCTTAGGGATGTGAAATTAAAATCCCCCATGTATGCAGAAGACGTCACCAAGCCGTCTACCGAACCAGAACCCTCGTCTGGACAGCACAGGCACATGATGTGGACAGGGTGCATATAAATACAGCTATTGTAGTTTACTCTACAATGCTCACTGGGCTTGCTTTGCCCAAATAATCCGAGTCGAACTCATCTGAATAGGTCTGGTTGCTGTTTGGTTTTGTTACTTCTGCTCGCCCTCACCCAAGTTATGGCGAACATACCAACAATCTATCCATATCTAAATAACACAACAGTACAGAGAGAAGGTTGAGAACACGAAGCCAGCTCCTGTATCTGGGAACGTCAAACTGCACTGCTGTCATACGGTCGTCAATGTTATGCGCTGCAAAGTATGGAGGTACAGTATGTATCCTCACATCAGACCGCCCGGCTTTTGACGTCAATCGTCGCTTAACCCCACACTAATGAACATGCATGTATTCTGAATTTGTACTGTATTACAGTGGTGGTGAACCGGGTGCATGCTACGAGGATCGGCTATCGAAGCCGCGTCATATAGCAGATGATTTAGCAACAAGCAGTTAAAGCCCCGACTTTGTTCATACACTATGTACGTAAGCTCAACCCTTGTATCGGGTCACAGTCTCGCAGCTGTTCCATCACCGGTAATAAACAAGAATGCAATGGTTCAACACGAAGTCTCCTGGTATTGGGTCGGAAGGATCGAGTCCAAGCTGCCGTTACTTACCCAACGCCTGCATGGACCCGCATGTCGAATGCGCCATATTCCTATCGCATGCAATCAGCCCACTCGCTCTACCATGTCGAGTCCGCCACCACAATACGAGGTGAATTGGGGGCAGATTTACTACATTGGTGTACAACCGTCGTGAAAAGCTGTACCGTGAGTGGAGTACCGAGTAACGAGAATTAACTTTGGCATCGGCAGCTCCGTGGCTGGTGAGTGCACACCACAGGCTACTCTATAACACCATGCTCTTCCCAGTCTTCATCTCCGCCACATTGACTGCCCCACATGGCAACCGGGTGAATGTCGCGGGTTTTCATCAGATAATGATTAGATGGAAAATTTTCATCTGATAACCCGCGCGTCCCCATGCGCGCCTCTCATTGGCTAGCCGCTCCGGTCGGTGCCGGGGGAGTGATCAAGATAAGATTTTGCTCACTGGCTGGGCCGGGCTTCGGTGAGCTTAAACCCGGACATTCACCTCCCAAGGGCAAGGTTAAGCTTCACTTGCATGCCACTAACTGCTTGAATCCATGCTCACCCTCACACCAATTGCTCTTCCCGTGCGTGGCCTGAGGCTACACGTCCATGACCCGCCAATGTTACCCACCCAGAGGCAAGGTTCTTCAGTGGACCCCGTGGAGCGCTGCTGGCTATATGAGCATGCAGCTCAGGCGAATGCTTGTTTGACCAATCTCTCCTTCTCCTCAACTTTGCTCTAGGTGTGCATGTGCACCATCCATTGTCAAGATGGGATTCAATTTCAAGGGACTGACCAGCAGTGCTATCCTCTCTGCAAACACCTCCTCCAACACTGACAACAGGGATATCGCTGATGTCCCAGCTTCCGTTCAAGGCCATACCAGCATGGAGGCTACTCGTCCTGATGAGAAGCTGGGAACTCCAAGGGGATCTTCTCTCAGCCAGAATTCCGACGAGGAATTGAACAAGGTCGATACCACTGCTGAACAGGGTGTGCAGGCAGTTCAGGCTGCCACCCTCATTTGGAAGAGGAGGGACTTGATCCTCGCATACGTCTTGTACGTCTACATTGCTGATACCATGGCTATCAAGACCAGACCCCACTAACGTCCCTTAGTATGTGGTTCATCCAGTTCTTCACTGCCTATGTATCAAGCACCTCGAGCACCCTTTCGCCCTACGTCACTAGCAGCTTCAACCAACACTCGCTGACAGCCTTGACCACTGTCATTTCCTCCATTGTCAGCGGTATCTGGAAGCTCCCTTACGCCAAGATCCTCAACATCTGGGGCCGACCATTTGGTCTATCCCTTGGTGTCTTCATATACGTAATCGGTCTTATCCTCATGGCAAGCTGCAACAATGTAAAAGCCTACTGCGCTGCTCAGACCTTCTTCTACGTCGGCTCCAACAGTATCAACTTCTTCATCACCGTCTTCATCGCCGACACCTCCAAGCTGAAGAACCGAGGTCTCTTCATTGCCTATGCTTCCTCTCCATGGCTCATCACCACTTGGGTCTACGGATACGGTATCAACGGTATCACAGCCAAGGGCGGTATTGGATGGCGCTGGGCCTTTGGCATCTTTGCCATCCTCTCCCCTATCGTCGTGTCCCCTCTCATCGTCCTCTTCGTCGTCTACGAGGGAAAAGCACGTCGCCAAGGCCTCATCACTCCTCGCCCAAGCCGCGGAAACTTTATCCAAACTGTACACTACTATCTCCGCGAATTCGATGCCATCGGTCTCTTGATCCTAGCTGCTGGACTCTCGCTCTTCCTCCTGGCCTTCAACATCTACTCATACCAGGCTGAAGGCTGGAAGTCGCCTTTGATCATCTGCTTCATCATCTTCGGAGCGCTGCTTGTCATTGCCTTTGGCATGTGGGAAAAGTACGGCGCTACAGTTACGTTTATCCCGTGGCCGCTGCTCAAGAACCGCACTGTCATCTTCACATACACAATGGCTGCCTCCCTGTACATCGGCTGGTACTGCTGGGACTCGTACTTTTACTCGCTACTCGTCGTTCTCTTCAACCAGACGGAAGTCCACGCCACCTGGATTGCGAACATCTACACAATGGGCAGCTGCTTTATCTGTATTCTGTACGGTGTGGCGCTGAGGTACTACGGCAAACTCAAGATTTACTCCATGTTCTTTGGTGTGCCCCTGACTATGTTGGGCGTCGGTCTGATGATCAAGTTCCGCCAACCTGACGAGAACATTGGGTACATTGTCATGTGCATGATTTTTATCGCCTTCGGTGGCGGTGTGTTGGTTATCTCGGAGCAGACGACGCTCATGGCTGTCTCCAAGCAACAGGATTTCCCGGCTCTCCTTGCCGTCGAGGCAATGATCATCGCTATTGGAAGCGCCATTGGATCTACCATTGCCGGCGCAATCTGGACCGGTGTCTTCCCTGTTCGTCTCCAGCACAATCTACCGGCAGATGCCATGAAGGACTTCAAGAACATCTACGGCGACATGAAAGTTCAGGCCAGTTACCCGGTTGGTAGCCCTGCTCGCGATGCTATCAACCTCAGCTACGGCCAGACACAACGGTACATGCTTATTGCTGCGGTGTGCGTCTACTGCATAACTTTGTTCAGCACTGTACTATGGGAGAATGTCGATGTGAGGAAGATGAAGCAGCGAACTGTTGGTCTGTTGTAAACAGTGTTCACTCTCAGTCTTGTATACATCTGGATGAAAACTGCATATTCTAGGTTCTAAAAGTATAAGAAATTAGAAATAATCGTACAAATCATATTTACAAAAATAATTTAATAAGTTTTCCGAGTCCTTCGAAGTAATAAAAAAGTTCCGCAGTAGATAGTCAGAAAAATGCCGTTGCTTCGATACAGTTCTTTTCTCCCTCTTTCCTTGGATAAATGAGAAGGGAGGGGGAAATGCAAGATGCGTATGTATATGCAGGGTATAAATGCAAAGGCAGAGAGACGTTGGCCAGGCTCCGTATAAGAGAGAACGTGCAGTGTAAGTGTAAGTTGATCAAACCAACACAACAGCCACAGCTCCCAACACGGTCAAATACCCCAGCACAACCCTCACCGTACCCGCCGCAGCATTCGCGACACCAGTCTGTTCAGCCGCAGCGGCTCCGTCAGTAATACTCGACAAAACCGCAGGCGCAAGCTCGGCCGTCGATGTCGTCGTCGGCGCCCCCGTCTGAATCGGTTTCGCGGGGACAAGACTCTGCGTCGACGACTGTGCTGTCGACGAGGGCGCCGCCTGTACAACGACGGGCTTGCTGGGTCGAACACTCACATCACCGGTACTCGCCTTGGCCATGCCGGCAACCCACTTTGTCACTTCGGCGTTGTGCTTGACAAAGTAGTTGAGGTGCTCGGTTACGTCTTGCGGCTCGGAGCCTACCGCGCAGATGGGGTCGCCGTAGTGGCAGTAGTCGAGGAGGACATCGGCGTATTGCGTCAAGTTTGCGAGTTGCTCGGGGGTGCGCGCGCGGGTACCGTCAAAGTCCTTTCCGCCGCCCACGGTGAAGTTTTGGTTGCGAGAGCGGGCGACGGCGCCAAAAGTTACTGCTGCGACGACTAAGTTTTTCGTTGCGTTAGCTACATGTTTATATTTACTGTTTTTTTTTGGGGGGGGGGGGGGGAGAAGGGAGATCATTACCATTTGAACCAGGAGCAACACTAGCATCTAACCCCGGATTATCGCCTTGCTCGCACTCAAACGTCGGTCCGCCGCCTCCCCCCAGCATATCCTGCGCTACGGATCCGCCCTGCGAGAACCCCAGGACGATTAACTTGCTATCCGGGCATTTCTCGCTGTATGCGCGCATCTGCTGCTGTCCGTTCTTCGCGCCTTTGGTGGCGGAATCGCACCATGACGTCTTTGACCATGCGGAGCTCTTTGAGGGGTACTCGACGTCCTCGTATCCGCACTTAGCGGTGCCGCCAATCGCGCTGCAGACTTGCTGCGTTAGGTTACCCAGACGCCCAGGATACGGTTCGTCGGACCCGCGCACGACGAAGATGTGGAAGGGTTTGCAGGCGTCTGAATTGAAGGCGAGGATCGAGGTCGTGTTGCAGTAGACTTCGGGGTATGGTGCATCGCAGCGTTTTTGGGCGAGGACGAGGCTGCTGCCGCTGAGGGCGACGAGGGTCGAGGCAAGACCGAGTCTCATGATTGCCGATGGTTTGTTTGTAGGTATTATGGATTATGATGACAACGGGATCCTTTTCTTCTTCTCTTTCTTTCTTTTTTCTTTCTGGTGACAGTAGAAGGGGAAAAGCGAGTGACGATGGGCTTGCTTTACTGAGCAAACACACACAACCTTGAACTATAGCACCGTACAGCAAAACAAGGTCGAGATCGGAGATGCAGGGCGTACGAAATACCGAACCAATTCTTCTCTCTTTCAAAAGAATGCAGGGTAAAAGAAAAAGAAAAGAAAGTAGTGTCAAAAGAACGAACGAAGAACTAGTAGAGTCGGTCCTACGAGAGCAAAGGAGATCAAGTCCATGATGTATTCACTCCCCTTTGAAAACAAGGCACAGCACACAAAAAGCCATGCATGTGCTCCACTCCTTGATTCCCCCCGATTGCCTTTCCTCTCTAGCCCTTTGATTTCTATACCCACATGTTGGCATATTCAAGGCGACTGCCCCCAAATTGTTGGTTGGCGGTGTAATTATCTAGCCCAATTGGGTAAAGTGCAATGCCGCCAACACGGCATGACGGCACGCCGCCAAGCATGTACGCGCCACAAAAACAGCCACACTAGGACTTGTTCATGCACCGTGTCTTGTATCGGCTTGCGCGTTCGTCTCCATCTGATCGGCTTTTCTTTTTGGTGGGAGGATTATGGGGGAAAAGAAAAAGGGGGATTTTGTGAGAATGGTGCGGTGGTTGCTCTGTGAGCTGAAGACAATGGGACATGTTGAGTGAAAGTGCGAAAAGGGCGGGTGTGGCTTGGATATGGAGGCTTAACGCCACAGTTCCTTTTTTTCTCTTTCTTTGTGATCTTAGAGATTGCGAGAGGACGGTTATGCTGGAGGTGATCGGGAACGTGCAGTTCGTTCCGTACCGCGGATGTGCGAATACGAGAGATTTGCTTTCAACGGCTTTCCGCGTTGCCGCCCATGGGGCTGATGGATAGACGTGTACCTTGCAGATGCTACTACTAGTTTGGGGCCTTGCCTGTTCCAGACCTTTAGGAGAAGCTGCATCTCCTTTTGCATCCACCTTTTGTTTGGTCTGCTCGGTATCGGGGTGCCGTCTTGGCGGGCCCTTTTTTAGATTGGAACTTTGATCTTGGAGAGAATCGGGTTGTTTGGTTCCGGGGCAGTGCTCGATGGGGGCCAGATAACCCCTGAGTATCCTGGGCTGAGATGGGTCTTGCTGCGCCTACTTGGGAAGGTCTGTTGATGCTGCCTGGTTAACTTCACATGCTTCCTCTCGCTCTGCTACTGCCTGTTATCTTATCAATGGAATGCATTTGCACGACATTCTGGTCTTGATTACTCGCATATCTACCCGTTGATAATGCACACCGATTTTAGTTTTGGGAATCTGAGGTCTCTAGAACCTTTTCTCGTATCGGACAATTGTAAGACTTCTGCTGCCTTAGGTTCTACACGCCCAGTGGTTTCCTTTGCTGTCCCATCTTCGTTACATCGCCAAATTTATGCATCAAATGCCACTTGTATGCTCATCACACCAGACGCGTAATACCAGCTTAACATTACCATACATCGTCACCATTTTCAGCTACAGAATTTGGTCTTGGATTCGTCGTTCAGGTTTGATTCGCGTATAAGGCGGAAGCTTCTCATGCATTCAACATTATCTACACATTGTGCAGTAAACTCACAGTCACTGCACTATGCATTCACCTATCTCCTTGTTGCACGCCAACACCAACAATCCTAGAGTCGTAACAAAATCTGTTCCAGCGAGCCCCTCGCGTAGCAAGAATACGCCATGCCAAAAGTGGGAATCTCTTCATTTAATATCTATTCCTTATTCCAGGGAAAGTCCTACACCTAGAAAAAAAATGAGGCACCTCGATTTCGAGCAAGTATTACCCTTTCCTTACGGGGGAATTTTCGGC
Source organism: Bipolaris victoriae FI3 (assembly GCF_000527765.1). NCBI lineage: Eukaryota > Fungi > Ascomycota > Dothideomycetes > Pleosporales > Pleosporaceae > Bipolaris > Bipolaris victoriae. Next base: position 286,061 of record NW_014575362.1, on the reverse strand, counting down.
AGCCAGCATTGCGCGGGCTACCTGAGTGAGGACCGGGTGGATCTATGGTAGTGTCGGTAGGAAACATGTCAGATAACCTTTGCAATTGATTCAATTCACTGTCTGGCAATTTGATTCAATCAACTGTTAGCAAGTCTACTTTACTAGCATACCGCAATACTTTGATACTCGGAAGAGCGAAATCGATAGAAAGAAAGGAGAGCAGAATTCTGTTATTACAGATCTATCTCGTGTTCCGCTAAGTAGTTTCACTCTCTGTTTCATTCGTGGTGTGTGTGTGTCTACCATCAAGTGATACGAATACAAACACCGTAATCCATGATCATTTGCCCAACCACAACAAAGCCTCCTATTGCTGGCGCACCACACAAAACCAGAAGCCCGAGCCACATACAGAAGTCATTCTCGCGATGCTGGAACGGATGTACGTCTGCTAGATAATATTTGTTGTTAGACATATTCCTTTGCATTGATTCTAGCTTGACGGGCTTTATGAAGTCCCTAGTGGACTCCACGAAGCCTTCTCGCATAATGCTCCATATCTTTTTCTAATGCGACCTCGTCCTCCATCTCTTCTATATCCTTGAGTGGGACATTCAAATTTCTAATCATGTCCTGCCGGTTGGAATCGTTTATTTCTAGTTCGTCAGCCCTTTGCACAGGCATTTCTTCAAGCTCTTTTACCAATTCCCTTGTCAGTCTAAGTATTTCTTCCCTCTGGAACCTCCATACGCGTGCAGTTGCTGACGATGATTCCCGAGTCAACTCTTCGTGTGTTGCATCACCATCAGGCTTGGTGTCGGCGTTATATTTCTGCACTGCTGGCTCAGACCTCTCAATTATTTCTCTGAATAGGTGACACAACAAGGGTGATGTTCTCCATTACCGGGGAGAAGCATAGAGAAAAAAGTATTTGTAGTGATTCCTGCTGTAAGAATGTGGTGGCGAGATATAGTACAATCGACTTAGCTCGTAAGTGTGCGGAGAAGCTGTGCAGCACTGGAACTACTGACGATCCATAACGGGGGCTGATTCGAATTTATCACACGTAGTAACTAGAAGGGGATGTGTTGATTGCTATTATCCTCTACGATTGGATGCTGCAGGTAGCTAGATGAAGCAGCGAATAGCATCGCTGACATTTCATGCAAGAACACTTCACACACACATGTATCAGGCTACTCTCGCAAGAATGCTGGAGATCTCCGGCTCTAGTGCAATCGTATAACGAGTCCGTCACAACATGATTAGTGTTGAACGACAGCTCTAGAATATACGATTGGGTCCACAATCGGGAAACAGTCTGAGAGACATCCTGCTTACCAGTGCGACCAGTCGTAGAGTGGTTCTCGTCTGTTGCCGCTCTTCTTTCTTATCACCCTCTCCGTCCCAGAATTCGACGAGTGGGGGTGGAGCCGCATCGTACGCTACACAGTATGAATACGACGCAGAAGACCGCGATCTCGAAGTCTCCACGGCGGGGGTCGCGAGGCCGCCATGGTAGTACAGTATCCCCGACAAACACTAGCATGAAGTAAGAAAGTACTACTACTGGTTCACGTATCCAACTTCGCTAAAGCCAGCATTTTTGAGCGTGTCACCGCCTGCCAAAGCGGATAAATCTGGCCACCACTCCTCCTTAGCGATACAGTCCCCATGTTTCAACAGAAATGTAAGGCTGGTGCGGTGTTAATGCAGCTAGTAAGTAAGAAACAACCGATAGCATGAAATGTGTGCGTATCTTTCCTATTGCAAAATCGGATCCTAGAGACATTATCTTGAAGAATAATCTGTCTTGGACGATAGATATATGCACTGTGGAACTGAAGGAGTAAAAACCTAAATACTGAATGATCTCCCACTCTTCGGGATTTCCTGTAGATAGGGGGGTCACTGGGTATCAAGGCGACTTCCCGAACTATGATCAGCGATTCAATTGTTCAAACAAACCGCTTGCTTTGACAACACGCCTTCCAATTCACTCTCGATCATTCTAGCGAACTAACGATAACCTTTCATTGTGCTCCAAACAAGTCTTGTACACAAACACGCGCTTTTGACTACTTCGACACTGTAAACCATCGCTGCTAACTACTTTTCTATACTTTGTCAGATCTGAAATTACCCCCTTGAACTAATCTACGCCACCTCTATGCGAATAGCAATCTCAAGCAAGGTACTAGACTCAAAAATCACACTATCAACCCAATCTTTCACGTTTCGAAGTTTCATTCTCAAAAAAGCGTATGCATATTCTTTTCACTCACTGCGTCACCATCACGAACAAATCAATCATTTCGATCCCAAGCATCCATCATGGAGCAAATTTTGGAAGCCGTCCGTACGAACGCCGATCACCTGACTGGTATGTTCAAACCCAAGGAGCAGGCAAAGCGTAGAAGCAGCATTATAGAAGTACGCAGTATCCTCCCCTAACGTTTTAGATCTTTGCTAACCACTTCTTTAGGCATTGTTCGCGCGGCATGCAGAAATATTCGCAAAAATGGACTTGGATGAAAATGGTATGCCCAGGCCTGATGCGACTACGCCTTCTGTAGCTAGGCGTGCTGTGCCCATCACTCATGTGGCTACTGCTCCTGTTGTTGCTTCTGCTGTACCAACTTATCCTGTGGCTACCTCCGCTACGACCTACCCTACCGTAGCTGCCCCTACAGTGGCTTTCCCTTCTTTGGCTGTCCCTACTATGGATGTCCCTACTGTAGCCGTCCCTGTTGTAGCTACCGGAAACATCACGAATACGAACCATCCTCGAATAGCAAAACGACGGAATGATGAGGAGATCGTCGTCTCGGAGAGAGAAAGCAAGCTCAAGACAGCAAAGCATCGAGCTTTACGACAGCAACAACGACACATGTTGGTAACCAAGAATCGTATAGAACATCATCGAGCACAGAGGGCTCAGGGGTTTCGCGTTCATGGACCAGAGGATGAGACCGAATCTTTGCATCCCCAATCAGCGGATTCGCTGGATGCCGATCCGAAACCCTCTCAAGACATGTCCTTTTATGAAAACCAAACATATAAAGAGAGCCATGCCTATGTTCAGGAACGGCTTACGAATATCCTCGGTGCAGAGCGAATGAATTTCCAGCTGCTCCCTTCAGGCCACAATCCCATTGACCCTATCATCGCCGAACACAACCAGCGAACAATCACAAATAGTATACTTGACCAGTGGGAAGCCCACAAGGTTGAAATGCGTCGTCAGGAGGAGGAGCAAAAGCGCCAAGCCCATGAAGAAGAGGTTAGGAGATTCAAGATACAGACTCTCCTCGATCACTACCGCCAACTATACATTAATCGGTTGGAACAGCTAGCTCTCTATGGTCGTGATCTTGAAATGGGTATTGGATACATCGAAGCTGCTCTAATGGCCGGTGGCCTTTGTGAGGCGGCCAACGTTATGCAAGACATGACGCATCAGGTCCTTCTTCCCATCCATACCCTGCTACAGAAATGCGACAAAGAGATACCACTGGAAGAAGCTGGTGCTGGAAAGTTGAAGAGCGTGTGGCCAATAGATGGTATTATGGCAGTGTTCGAGTATCTGCAGGGCGAGCCTTACCTTCCGCCCCAAGCTATTGATATGATGCAGGGGATTCAGGTCATTTGCACAGCGCTCAACAATCCGACGCCTTTCCAGAATCCACTTGATCCCAAGCCGGTTTTAAACAATGCCCCCAAACCATCTTTCAACAATAACTCGAATTTCCAACATACTTCACACCAAATTATTCCTGCAGCAAAGCCTTCTCCTTCTAAAGGGCTTTCAGTCATCGGCGCTGCATCAGCACCTGCTGGCAGCGGATTTTCCAAGCTTCTTGCGGCGACTGCTCAGAGTGTCAATCAGGAACAAAATAGAGAGCCAGGCTCTACAAGTAGTGGCTTCGCGAAACTCCTTGCTGCCACCGCCGAGAAGGCGAACAGCACCCAAGAAGCGAGTTCTGGCACTGCTCCGAACGTCTCTCCGAATACCACCCTCGAGACCGACCTATCACCAGCTCACGCAGCCCGAACGACAGTACTACAGTACATCGCCACCGAAAATCTCTACTTCGCAAGCGAAGTCCAAGACCTCATTAGGAATAACACTGTCGTGGGCATCCACCGCCGCCAGGCCTCCGAATACCTCAAGGAGCTTATTGGGCTAGCCAACGGCGAAGAAGGTTTCCTCGGAGAGATGGATGCCGGCAGCTATAGGATGCAAATCGAGACGTGTGTTACCAAGATCAATACTCTACCGACCAACCCGCGACTCAACAGGGATACGCAGGCGCTCAAGAAGTTGTGCGGAATCGCTTTGAAGCTTTGGAGTGTGCATGCGAAGTAAAAGTGGGAGCGGGGTTTCTTGGTCTTCCAGTTAGGTACGTTTGCGAAGACGGATGAGGGAGTTCGAGCCGTTTTTGAGTAGTCAGGGTATGTCTAGGCGTTGGCTGGGTCTATCACTTTGCTTGGCGATCTTGATGACTCTTTTACTTTTTGGCTGGATCGTATTGATGTGTTTCCACTAGTTGGAAATGAATGAATCGTCACATATTGTTTTACATCATTCATCAGTGATGTATTAGTATCTCATGTTAGTGGATAAGTAATGTAGAGGATCGTTCTCGCATTCTCTTGCGATGCTGCATCTTGTGTTGGCATATTGACACAAAGAGTTGTTCACCCCAATATCCACAGTGCCTTTGCATTGCAACCATGTCTTCCGGCCGGAGATGCCGGTATAGATTAAACTACCGCCAGAGGCTAGGCACCGGACCGGTCCCTTCACAACCACACTCGTTTTTCCTGAATCATGTTCTGAAGATAGATGAAAATGTAAGACCTAGTGCAATGTAAATGTGTCAGTGCAATATGGTAGTCTATCTCATCCTCGCCACGAAATACAAAGCAGGCCCTTTTTCAAACACTGGACGCGATTCATATCATGCTCACAGTATACACAACACGAGTCGAGCTCAACCATTTTTGATCAACGTTACATTTTACTGACGACCCAGAAGCAAGCCATTGTGTAATGGCCAATCGGAAATCGCACAAATGATTCTAACAATGTCACGTCGACCACTCCCTCGGACTACAGATGACCGAGAAGGAGGGCTACGTATCTTGGCTCCATCGCCACAATGTGCGCAAAAGAGGTGAATTGACCGGTCCCAACAACGCCACTGTGGAGTTTATTTGACCCACGTGCCCCGCCCCCAGGGACATGGGAAACGCTAAGGGGTCCGCCAAGCGAGCACATTTTGGGGAGGAGGGTAAAGTTCTAGTCCGGCCCTGTTCCCGGTCGTGCGTATATGCTTCGTACTTGGCACACTTTACTGGACAGAAAAAGCCTAAAGCAACGTGGTTGGCACGCCCATTTTGAGGTTTTTACACTTACGGTGAACCAAAGTTCATCATGGGACATGTCTTGGAGCGTGAATTCCAAGTTCTTGGGCCTGCGTGGTGCCAAAATTGTAAACTAGTTCATTTGCTATCCATCGCTATCATCAAAAAAGGGTATCTCTATCAATCACTCCACGCTCCACACTGCCCGGACCCCACATTTCTACGCACAGCAGCCCGTGGGTCCAGCCGCACTAATTGACGCATGCCTCTCCTCCTTCTGTTCTGGCGTGTTGTACGGTATCCTGACCACAAGCCAATCGCACAAGAACTTGCCCAATCCAGCGCCCAAAACAATTGAGATGAAAATGTAGCCATTGAAGTGCATAACCAACAACATGACAATGTAGGCCAGACCGAGCGTGACGCCGTGAATTATGGAACGAACGAGTTGTTGCAATGCGGTGGCACGGAAGGTCGCGTGTTGAAGTCCAAGAGTGGACGTGGGGCCGTCGCAGCAGTTGGCGGGCATGGCGGCCGCTAGCGCTGCCTGCTGGGCGTGGAGTTGTCGCTGGAATTGGCGCAGAAGAAAGGCATCGTATTCGTGGCTAACGCGGCGCAGGAATTCGAGACAGACAACGAGAAGAACGGCGCCCACGCAGCTGGCGGCCATCATGCCATTGTTCGTGATGTGCCATGAGGAGGAGAGAAAGCATGCGTCCTCGACGCGCCAGTTCCACAGCATCTTTGGCATGTTAGCATTTTGCACTTTTCTATCATCATCTTTTTTTTCTTCTCGAATTTGCGATTTTGAAGATGCATTCTACATACCTCAGTGACGCAAGTTTTGTTGCCGGCCATGCCGGACATTCCGTGGGACATCATGATAGGCGATGCGCAATGGGTGTAGAATCTCGCACGGCGAAAGTTGAGATTGAAAAAACGTAAATTCACAAAGAAGCTGTGCGAGGGAATCCCAAGGATTGAATAGAGGCTTTAGCAATTGGCCTTCGACGCTAATCCGCAGAGCCAGACCCAGCGGGTGATGCGATATTCATAGGGTCCTTGATCCAGCCATGTTCGGTCCACAGGGTCGTCGTCTGGTCCCGTCTTGGGTCCAACCTTTGCAGATAGTCTCCCGAAACTGTGGGGTTATTTGCTCAAATGCTCTCGCACTAGCGACATACCCATGCCTTTAAGACGGCTCGAAACATCTTGTCTTCATCTAGAAGCTTGGCTTCGTGCTCGAATTACCGATGAAACATGCTCACTATCTACCGCCTCCGGTTCGCCACATTTATATAGATATAACGACTCCACCGATTCTCCGGAAGCCGCAAAGAGCCTCACACAATCTTTGCATCCGCTGTTTGTCTGTCGCCTTTCCTCGTCCCCAGCGCGCCAGCAAACATGGACGTCAACATGCTGGCTCCGCGCCATATCCAGAATATGAGCACAGCATCGTCCATAGAACACCATTGGGGGTATGCTGACCGCGCGGTTCCCTGCACTAACGTACCAGACGACTGTACCTATCTCGACCTCGTCTACCACGCCCACGACCTCTCCATGCTCTACAGCGGTATCATGTGGTCCGTCATTGGCGGTATCCTGGTGATCTGGGGTGTCGGACGACACTTTGCGCGTTCGCAACCCTCGGGTGTACAGCTCCCGGCCGAAGTGGGTGAAGGAGTACCACAAAAACGCAGCGCTCTCGAACGATTCCAAAAAGCAATTGCATCATACTCGCGACAATACCTCCTCCCAGATGCCGCCAGGCCGATATTTGGCCGAGTCACTCGCACTCAGGTCTTGACCCTTACTGTCCTGACCGGTTACCTCATCGTCTTCTCTTTCGTCGGCATGATCTACAACCACTGGAACACTCCTGCGAAAAAGTTTCCCGGCGTTACCAATCCTCCTGGTCTTACCCAAACTCGTAGTACTCTCGGCCCCTGGTCTGATCGCATTGGCGTTTTGGCGTATGCTCTCACGCCTTTGTCGGTTATGCTCGCGAGCCGCGAATCTATTTTGTCGCTTGTCACCGGCCTGCCATACCAAAGCTTCAACTTCCTCCATCGCTGGCTCGGATACATTATCTTCCTCCAGTCATCCCTTCACACCATCGCCTGGTGCATTGTCGAGATTCGTCTTTACCAGCCCCAGCCATATGTTGCCAAGACCTGGATTGTGCAGGAATACATGATTTGGGGTTTGGTTGCGATGATCATCTTGACACTGCTAGTCCTGCTCTCCACACCCTGGGGAATCAAACTCACTGGCTACGAATTCTTCCGCAAGGCCCACTATGTTCTGGCTATGATTTACATCGGAGCATGCTGGGGCCACTGGCAGCAGCTTAAGGTCTTCCTTTTGCCTGGATTGATTGTCTGGTTCATCGATCGTGGTATCAGACTTGCCAGGTCGGCTCTGTTACACTACAATTTCCTACCTTCCGGTCACATGGGTTTCCGCTCAGCTTCCTCGACTGTATCTCTCTTCAAGGACGAGGTCAATGGCGATATTGTGCGCTTGGACTTTGACCACCCTCAAGATGCTTGGTCTGTCGGTCAGCACTTCTACCTTACCTTCCCTGATAGCAGCATCTGGCAAAGTCATCCATTCACCCCAGTCAGTCTCCCGGTCTTTGGTGCCGATAGTCAGAGGCACTCGTACATTTTCCGCGCAAGGAAGGGTGAAACCAAGAAGATTGCCCAGCTAGCCATGAAGCGCATCGCTCACGTCAAGGACCACGAGGAGTCACACGAAGGACTGATGGCCGATGCCCGCATTTCGGTCGTTATGACTGGCCCATATGGCGAGCGTACGATGAGCAGCCTCGCCCCCAACTCCAACATTCTCTGCATCGCTGGTGGAACTGGCATCGCATACGTTATCCCGGTTCTTCTCGATCTCGCCTCCCAACAGCAACACCCCGATCGTCACATGTCCCTTGTATGGGCCATCCGCCGCAGAAGCGATATCGACTGGGTCGCACCCGAACTCGCCATCTTGAAGCGCAAGTGTCGCAACCTGCGCACCAGCATCCACATCTATGTCACGCGTGCCTCCGAGGAAGTAGACATCCCACCACCCGCCACATCAGAAAAGGTCGGCGCAACCGACTGCAGTAAGGAAATCAACCCCGCCTCAAGCTCAGATGGTTCTACCCAGGATGCTTCTTCCGCTCTTTCTGTCCACGGTGTGTCGAAATCGGATCTCGGCCTGAACCACGTCCAGGCACGACCCAACCTTGACGCAATCGTGCGCGAATTCGTCGCTGGAACAGTACGAGGAGGAACTGATGTCTTTGCTTCTGGTCCAGGAGGTATGATCAGTGACCTCAGGCGCATCATCGCTAGCACCAACAAAGGTGGCGACGTGTGGAAGGGAGATGACAGATATGATGTACGGCTGACATGCGATGACCGGTTGGAATGGTAATGTTTTTTGTATATTTTGATACCCCCAGTACAATCTTAGCGTTTTTCAGTTTGCATGATACTTGCGATTTGTATGCTCGTGATGAGGCCTTGTATGATGAATTCGATGAATTCGACGCGCTAGTGAAACCTGCTGATTAATTGTTATGCGAGTGGCCTTACTCACTCATACTGGCCACAACCTTACCATACACGAAACTGCAGTTTTTTCTTATGTGACGCAGAAACATCGAATCCTTCCATTCAAATCAAATGCGCTTGACGCATGTCGTTGGCATACTCGTCGTTTCTGCGAAGGCGCCTACGTGCTATTTTTCCCCCGGCAATAACTCCGCTAACTCCGAATCCCACATCGTCACCATTCGTACATCCCGACCATCGATTTAGCTGACGATCCCCGTCGTTCTTACGCTCGGTTGGTACTCAAAGCCCTGGCACAATATCCGCAAAGATGAGAGAATTACTTGACTTGTGCTACGATGTTCTCCTCCAGATCCTTGAAGAAATCAATCCTGAAGATGTGGCGGCTTGTGCGCAGACGTCCAAGGCCTTCAATAGCTTCATCAGAGAAAATGGGCGGATATATAAGACTCTCTACCTCAAACATTTTGTATGAAGAAAATAGCGAGATTTCAGTGATTGTATGATGCTGACTATATGTTAGGATGATCCTCGCCGGAGAAGACCGACAGATCCAGAGCCTGCGTGGGTTGAAGAACTGCAACGGCTAGTCAGATGCCAGAAGATGCTATTATCAGCCGATAATGACCTCAAGGTAGGGTTCGCGCCTTTTCCATCACTTCGTCATTTAACGCTCGCAGCGGGAAGAGTTTACTTTCGTTGCATCGACAGTGGAAAATCTTATCGCCACCATGTCATGCGACAACCTCGGCATTAGTCACAATAGGGCCTTGCTCAAAGACCTTTTCGAAAACATCTCCCAAAACCACGATGCTTTCATGTGTCGCTCATCGCATTTCAGTCGGGCTGGAACATCAACACAGAAACCAGCTGAGGATGAAGAAGGCCGTCAGCTGAGCGCAAAATTGCATAGCCTATTCGGCTTCCCCAATTCCAAGGGCTTCCCCCAATCTAAGGCTGGAGGGAAAAATGTACTTTTCACTCAACCGTATGCCCGATCACGCGTATACGATTTGAGAAACTACACCGATAAGAACAAATGGGGCCCTTTCCGCAAAGATGGAAGCATGCGCGTAGATTGGGAAATGATTGAAAGCATTATGATCGTACTTGGATACAACTCGTTCTTTTCCCTTCAAACGCTGAGCAACCGACTCCAGCTGCCATGGCTAGACTCCTTAGAAGGTATCATTCCGGATATGGGCATCGATCAATCAAATTACATAGCGCTGCTACAGGAACCGGAACTCCCGCTCGATATGAAAGACCCGTACAGAGTTCAAGGAATTTGGTCCCGAGTATGGCATCTACAAACTGATAGCATTGACAACTTACTGATAACTTTCAGGTTGTTTGCTTCCTGGATTACACCGATCTATACCACTACAACTTCGAAACGGATGCGAGAAGAGTTCCTGCTGATCAACCAAGAGCACCACTTCACGTAGACGAAGCCATTCGTCACATACTCATGTATTTGCGAATTAATGATGTTACCGCACCAGGCCCATCAGACAACCCCGCACTACCAGTGGTACATTTCAAAGGAAAGTCAAGATCTATAGACGGTCAATCGGATCCTAATGGGACCTCTGGCATCCGTGGCACTGTGAGCTTGACACCTGAGGGCGAAGTGAGGTGGCAGACGATTTCAATTTTCGAAGGGTAAGTTCGCGTTACTCTTGGTGCGCCGCTGAGCCGAGTATTTCTGACGTGTGAACGCAGTGAGGAGAGATGGCGTAGCGATGGTATCCAAGTAGGCGGATTGCGCTGTCCACGAGGCGTTGTCGGATCATGGTTTGACAAAGATTTCGACGTGCACGGACCGGCTGGGCCGACTGCGTTCTGGAAGATCAGCGACAAGGTTCTGGATTCCGACGATGAAGAAGAGGGCTTTGGAGACGATATCTGAGATGTGTAGTTTTCAGGACGGTGCTAGATGGGTAAGTAAGTATGCTCAATACATAAAGTATGGGAGACTAATTAAGTCGAGATGTCACTGTGTTACATGTATATGCATAAAATGCAAATGTAGAAAGCTATTTGATTAAAGTTTTCTTGCTAGTCAATGTTATTCCATCGTGGTCGGTAAGTGAGCACTGAACACGACTGTAGCATAATACTATGGCCATAGCTCGCCAGAGGTGGCTCCTTGCAACACCGCCGGCTTAGTTACCTAAGGCTAGAGTCTTGACTTCACTGCTATATTATAATATCCGAATCCGTCACTAATGGTCTCTCTGAAAGGTTCTGTAAGCACTAGCGAAGCTAGGCCTATTTATGAATTTGGGGCGGTGAAATGCCATTGCCGATCGCCTCCTTAGCGCCAGAGTAAGTAGGGAGAAGCACCGAGGTCGGAGATGAGTAGGAGAGAGTCCAAGGGCTCCAGGCTATAACAGACACCGTTCTTACAAACCGTACACCATGCCTACAAACGTATTGTGCCCTACTGATGATGAAAATGTAGTGAAAGAGCTCTATGCCAATCAAAACGCGTTCATAGTGTTGGTAAAGCTTTTTTTTTGGGTCAGTTTAGGCGGAAATCTTCAGAGATGTAGAAAGAGCCTGTGACCTTCTCGGCCATCCGTATTCTTGGGATTTATAGGTCTAGACAACACTAACTGGCCGGGCAAAATACGATTGCAGACATGCTGTATTTGCCTAATCTTTAGCTAGACTAGTGCCCCTGATTGCACAAATTATATATATAGAACTCTTCTTTGCCGTCCAATTTCTTTGCTAAACCACTCTTATATTTCTTAGTCAATATGCGTTTTACTATCCTCGCTGCAATCGTTCCCTTGCTGTCTTTGACGGTTGCGCAAGGCAATTGGGTACTTCACAACAAGCTATCTTTCCCTCCCTCCGTAACTGCGACTAACTAGTTACTTATTAGAACTGCAAGAACTCGGATGATCCTGAATACATGAAAATGGATCTACAACACCGTCAGGCTTCTCCTAATGGACTCTGCGTAAACGATGGTGGCCTCGGGCTGTTAGCCCACCGATGCACTGCTGTAAGGCGAAGCCTCGTTTCACATGTCTTGATGCTAATATTGGTTTTAGGGAAAGCCTTGCAAGCAAAACAACAATGGTATATAATCTTTCCTAAATCTTGAGTTAGTATCACTAATGATTTGACAGGCTGTATTCCAATCAATGATTTTGAAGCGAACTGTTCTAGTTGAGCTCCTCCCTAACTGGCTGAATTTCCTTTGGTACGGCTCGTCGATGGGGATCTCGGTGCGCGACTACAAAATCTGAGTATAGGTCTCAGCATCCGGATTCTGCTTATCTGAACTGCACTCAGAGGCCACGCTCAGACTATTTGGGATTATCTTTTTGAGCGATGCTTAGACTGAAGTAAAAGTATTTCTTCGACCCATATGCACGTATGAACGCTCTGGTAGATATTATATGTTCCGAATAAAATCATGTTACACCTGGCACTACATTTGATATAACACTCCTTAAGCCAACACTCTTACAATTGTCCGCTTGTTAGATATATATGATACAGTGTTAGGTTACAATCCTCCATTTTAATTCTGGATTAGGATAGAATAGACAGATGCAGCGGTTTATTATTTACAGGATAGATAGGTACATTTTCTGCGCCAGTGCACAAGGTTGCGAACAACCTTGGTCGAGAACAATAGTATGTACCATCAAGTTGAAGGTATATATACTAAGAGAATGAAAGCCGAGAAACAATTGTGTTATACTCAGCTGGACTTGAGAATACTTCAAATAGTGTATAAGTCTAGTGTAGAAAGTATTATATTGTACTATATTTTCAAGTATGCTTAGGACGATGTTACATATCAACATAACTCCATTCCAACTCATTAGCCGCGATACCATCTACTTGCACTTCGTGCGTCTCTCCTGGAATGACATCAAAGCCATTGTCGCTTAATCGTACGCCCTCTTTCTCGCTAAACACAAAGCCTTTTACTGGCTTTGAAGACGATACAAAAGCCACAGTTAAGTCTCCAGAATACTCCACCTTGATCCCCCGATCTTCAAAAGAGAGGTATTTGATCGGCTCCGGCCAAGATACGTCCGTTGCAACACACTGGCCCTCTATGTGTAGCGTCGCCTCAATAACGAAAGGGTCGGTTGTCGTAAAGTCAAAATCATCCGGGTGCTTTGAGATGTCCACACTCATTATATGAGTCTTGATAACCTCGGTAGTCCCGTTGACCGCAATGCGAACATCTCGCTTCAATTCCTGGCCCTGTTTCGTCCCCGTCTTGATCGAGACATACCTAATCCTCACACTCCCCTCCACCTCTTTGACCGTGCTATTAGCAACCCAAACTTCATACTCGACCTCCTGCCGCAACTTGCGCATGTCAACATGTCCTGTATCTCGCTGCCACAGCTCATCCGCCGGCCGCATAGTCCAGCTCGTAACCTTGCGTTGCACACCAATAGCAACAGGCTTCATGGCACGCTTGATAGCATAATATGCCGGTTTAGGCACACGCTCGTAGTCGACAACAGCCCACGACATGGTCGGCCAGCAATCATTAAGTTGCCAAACCAGCACACCCCCACACTTGCGACTGCCATGCGATCCCCAATCACGACGCCAGGACTTGTACGCCCACGCCATAGCATCGGCCTGCATGACCTGCGTTAGATGCGCGAATCCCTTCAGATCATATCTGACGCGAAAGTTCTCAGCCACATAGCTCATCAAGCGTCGCTCATGTGCGATCGCTTTGTTGCGGAAGTCCATGGCCATGGAGCCCGGGTAGCGGTCTTCTGGCCGCGTAACCCATCTCTCGATTGTAGATATGTGCGGATAGGCTTCCATGCCGAATTCGGAGACGAAGCGGCCGCCTAGCTTGGGGAGACGTTGGTATGGTTCCATTGTGCCGTTCCATACGTTCCATTGGTGGATGTCGCCGATTGTGGGATCGACTTTTAGGACGGTGGAGCGGCCGTTGCCGAAGGGAGAACTGGGGTGGTAAGGTGTGTTTGGCGATTCCTGGGATACTATCTTTGGGAGGAGATGCTCGTAGATGTAGCGTGCCGGGAAATTTGTTTTGAGCCAGGACTCAGGGTCTTTGTTGTCGGGGTCGTAGTCGAGTCCGTAGCGCTCTACGATTTGGTAGTCTTCGTTATTTCCTCCCCAGAGGATGATGCTCGGATGCCTTCGTACTTGTTGGACGTTTTGTCTGGCTTCAGTTTCCACACTCTCCAGATATTTTGTGTGGCCTGGGTAGTTTGCACAGGCAAACATGAAGTCTTGCCATATTAACACACCCAGCTCGTCAGCTGCATCGTACAATGCATGGGCTTCATAGATGCCACCACCCCATATGCGAATCATTGTTTGGTTTCCATCGGCTGCGAGCTTTACCCACGCGTGATAGTCGGAAGGCGTGAGACGCGTCAAAAAGGAGTCTGCGGGTATCCAGCACGAACCACCACAGAAGATGTCAATGTTGTTGACGCGGAAGTAGAAAGATTGGCCGTCCTTATCCGGCTCTTGAATTAGTTCGGCACGACGAAAGCCAAAGTCTTTTGAGACAGAGTGAAGTCTCTGAGATTCGGACGTCTCAGACTGTACGTAAGCTTCCGCTTGGATGGTGTACATATTCTGATGGCCGTAGCCTCGCGGCCACCAGAGCTCGACATCTTCCATGATACCAGATGCACTTGCAGTTCCGCAGCGATCTCCAGACCGAAGATCTATGGTATCGCTCCATTCGACAACACTGCTCCCTTTCTTCGTAACAGTAAAAGTCAACGAATCAATAAGACCTCCCCATTCGACCCCAGCTACAATCGAAGCAGAATCCAAATCATGTGAAAGATCGTAGTGGATGTCCAGATTTGATAACCGACTCATCCACGTCTTTAGCGATATCGGTTTCCAAATCCCACACGTCATTAGTATGGGGCCCCAATCCCACCCCCAATGATACTGCGCTTTACGAACCGGGCCACGCGAAATCTCGGTCTGGTGTACAATGTGCCGATGGCCTTTATGTTCCTCGACAAGTTCCAGACCCCTCTTTCGCGCAGAATGAAAGACGATTTCTAGTGCATTGTCTCGGTCTTTCAGCTTCCCTGTAACGTCAACCCAATGCGCCTCAAACATGTTATCTGATTGGAGGATCAAGACACCATTCAGATAGACGGAAGCAAATGTATCCAATCCTTCAAATTGAAGTTCGGAAGTCGCACCAGCTTTGCCATAATGTTCAGGTGCAGCGAAGGTGGTACAATATGTCCATGTCTCGTCTCCGACCCAGCGTACTGACAGCTCGTTGAGGTCAATGAAGGGGTCCTTGATTTTTCCATTCTTGAGGAGGTCACGATGTATCTCGGTTGGAGCATCGTGCGCAGGTAGAAAGGGACTAGTGGAGGAGCGATCGCCTTGCTTTACCGCCCAGCCTGTTGTGAGCGGCGTAGATATATGCGGTACTAGCTGCATACTTGGTCTTGTCGTGCATGCGTACAAAGCGAAGGATGTACTTTTGTGCTCATGACAGATGGCAGATGTTCGGTGGCTTTTGACCCGCAGTGGCACCACCAGTTTCCCGGATGCGGGGTTCTCCACAGCTCTTTCAAGATGGGATCGGCGCTCACCGTTGTGCAGGGTATGACAAGAAAAATCCTGGTTCAAACTAGGATAAATAGATATGTGATTAGGCTTAGAAATATTCCAGTTCAACAGAAAGCCCCAAGCTACGGTCTGAATTCCACCAGTCAACGAAGGCCGTTGAGCTACTCGAAGACCTTGAAGCCAACCAAGTCCGGTGCAAACCTGTCTCCGTAGCCTCTGAACTCTACGGTGTTTGCACTACCCTCAGTAAACCCATCAACTTCAATGTTCAGTCCAAAACTCTCTTGCCAGTTCCCACCGGAGAGTGGGAAAGCCCACCTCTTCGCCTTTTTACCGTTCACAGCTACTGTCATGTTTCGCGCATTGTCACCCCAATCCCATGCGGTAGTGAATGCGTATTCGTAGTTGACGAAGTCGACACTCAAGAGTTTCTTGCCGGCGGAAGCAGCACTGACATTGGAGAAAGTTACACCAGCGCTGCGATCGATGTATCCAACCTTTGATCCTGTTGGCAAGCAGGCGCCCTCTGCACAGGATATTACTTGTGCTGGCCCAGAGAGAGATGCGTCAGCAGCTGAATGGTATGCGCCAGAACCTAGCGGAGCAGCTGCCTCCACATCGGATAGCACCCATAGGCGTAATTCGTGACCGGCAAGATCGAGAGTCTGGGAACCAGAAACAGCACCCAGGTCCTTCGCAGCCCAGACGTCGCGTGCATTGGCTGATGCAATGCCAAGCGAGGCCAAGTTCAATTCGACATTCTGCGAGTTATTTCTCCAATTTGCAACACCCAGAACTTGTTTTGAGCCTGAAAGCTCACCGAGCCATACATCCCATTCGCTTTCGGTGTTACGTTGGATCAATTTTGCTGGCTTAGCAAGCGGATCCTGGTTAATAGCAATCACCTCTTTGTTTGTCATGATGTCTATTGAGGATTGACTGAGGCGCTTCGGGTCAAGAGCTGCGCCCATGATCAGAGGCGACTTGTTGATCGCCCACATGCCGAAGTGGAAGCGCTCTTCTTCTTCGGAAAGTGCCTTCAGGCCAACGCTGTTTAAGTTAGCCTATTTCTCGAGATCTGAACAAGATGCATACATCAACATGTCCATGTCGGCAAAGGCACCCGTAGTGGTATGTCTAAAGTACGGTACAATCTGGTTCGTAATTCGCCAGATGCTGCGCCAGGCGTTGTAGATGTCGTTGCTCATTCTCCAGGTAGCTCCAATTTCGGCAGCCCAGTCACCAACGTTAGTTCCAATTCCCCATTGGCAAACGTAGTATTGAATGTTGCGGTTGACAGCATCCAGCTCAGCTGCCATGTGTTGGAAACGAGCGGGTGATTGGGCTTCAGCAGAGCTTGAATCGACCATAGTTGTATTCGATGTAGAATAGCAGTTATCGTACCTAATTCAGGTCAGCTATTGTTTTAGAGTAAATTTAATAATGTTATTTTACTTCAGACTGTCTCCACCCCATTCTGCAAAGCTTTCTGCATCTAATTGTTCGAAGCCCAGACTTGCAGGCAATGCTTCAGATCCGCACTGCAGGTAACCAGCTCCAGAGTAGAGCCCGAAGTCAAGTCCAAGGTCATGGAGAAAGTCACCAAGAGCCTTGCCACCAGATGGAAAGAGTGTCTCATTCCATTGGAGCTTGCCATCAGAGTCTCGATCTTTTGCATTCCAGCCACAGTCGACCGTCACAAAGTTGTAGCCAACACTTTGAAACCCAAGATCTACGAGTCCTCGAGCACTCTCATGAATCTTTTCTTCATCTGGAAGGCAGTTCCAGGTATTGTACGAGTTCCATCCCATAGGAGGTGTTGGAGAACGCACAAGTTTTGCAGCAACCCGATGCGTGAGCAGCGATGCTGCGAACAAAAGTGAAGCGGCTGTCATGATAGTCTTCTGTCGTTGAAGATGCAATTGATGCACGTCTACAAGCAGCCGCTTCATAGACTTTATTTAAATACCCGGCGGACATGACGATGCATGCTGCATGGCCCAGAACGAAGCAGCATCATGGCGTCGGGCCACGGAGAAATTGATCGCGATGCGCACAGTCTCAGTCTTAGGTTGCATCGCCTGGCATAACCACAACAGCTTCAAGTAGCGATCATCAAAATGACAAGAGTTTATTGCAAGGGTTCAATTCCGTTTCGGGTACATGTGAGGAGAGACTTCGACTTTTATCCGGGTAAAGGATGAAAATAGGAAGTGTAGTATGGTACCCCGCGCACGCTAACGTGAAGTCGCGACGTCATGTTAACAGTAACTAAAAGGGGATGTCCCGACGATTTTGGAAGATTTGCAGCATACGGTAGAGTTTATTGCAGCTTTGACAGGTGCATCTTTGGAGACGAAAATGGTCATTGGTGCTGTGGAGGAGTGAAGGAACATGAATTCGAAAATGGCTTTTTCTCGATAGTAGCATTCAGTCTACTTCCAGTCGTGGTATAACTGCAAGGGAGTTTTCACATCAACATCTACAAAATATCTCCATTCCCATGTAAGTAGATCGAGGAATCAATGTCACGGCCTGGTCTATTGTTCGTGCGCACATTATTTACAACCAAACTGCCTACATTTCACCACAAAGGGCTCAAAACACAGTCCGATTACCTCCGTTTGGCGGCTGGGGCCACTTGTCGAGAATCGTCTCTTCACCCGTAATAGTCAACTTCAACTCAGCCTGGGTAGGCTCATCGAGGAGCAGGGTATATTCGCCAGGGTAGATCACGGTGTTGCCTGATTGATCGACTCTAGCCAACTCTCCAAGTGTAAGCGGAAGCGACGCTGACTTTTTCGCGCCCCCATGGATATCTCTGAGCCTTCCGTATGTAATCAGGGTCTTTAGTGGGTACGGCTTCGGTCCAACTTCACCTTTGATGAAAGCGAGAGCGACGAAGTCCGATGTTCGGTTGCCCTTGTTTGCCACGGTGATCTCCAGCGGTGCAACCTCACACAAATCCCTGTACTGCTGTGTGCAGTCATCCAAGATTTCCTGGATGTCGTAGGTGAGACCTTCTTCGCTAGCGAAACTGGCTTCAAAAGTGGTGTAGTGTAGACCGAAACCGAATGGCTGGATGGACTCATTGAACCAGCGATAAGTACGACCGGGACTTTCGGCATGTGGCCGCAAGTTCATGTCAAGCATAGAGAGCTTGACATAATCTGCCGGATATTGCGTTATTGGCAAACGACCTGCAGGTGCATGCGCACCGGAAATGACGTTTAGTATCGCTGGACCACCATCTTGGCCAGGCCAATTCGCCCAGATGATTGAGTTGATGCCTTCCATGGACAAGAGAGGGGAGTGATCAGTCATGTCACCAAGCGTGACGACAATGAGCGGCTTGCCAAGTTTAGCTAGTTTGGCAAGAAGGTCAATTTGCACTTGAGGGAAACTGATTGTAGTGCGATCGTAGCCTTCTTGCGCCACTGTCCAGTCTTGGCCACCAAAATAGAGGATATAGTCGGATTTCTCAGCCGCATCGAGCGCGTTGGTAGTCCAGTTGTCGGGCACACTTGAGTTCTGGATCATCGGGCCCCAGGCTATCGCCATATCCAATCCCATTTGTTCACCAGCGAATACTGGGGAGTGTCGGTAAGGAGGTGGACCACTGTAGATGCCCTGGAGTTTGGAAGAGTCGTTGGCCCAGAAACCTATCATAGCCACTTTTGATCCTTTCGTGAGAGGTAATGGAAGTGTATGATCGTTCTTTAGCATGACCAAACCTTCAGAAGTAACTTGTAGGGATAGTTGTCGTGCTTCGGGCGTGTTAATGTCTTTGTAACTCAAGTTTGCGTAAGTTGCCTTCGCGCCATCAAAGTAGCCGGCATGGACTAGACCTTCATATTGTCGAGTCAGTGCTTTGTCGATAACAGAAATATTCAGAAGACCTTGCGACCAAGCTCCTGGGATATCTGACGATCCACTGTATTCGCAGCTAATATCCATACCCTTGGCAAACGCGAGTGCGGTGCCTTGCGCAAGGGTTTCGACGTATTTGTGGTTCTCGGAGATATCTGCAACAGCTTCACAATCACTAGTAATGTAATTGTTGCTATCTGTCCAGTTCCAGTGGTCCCTCAGGATTGTTTGAAGAACATAGGTGTCAGCGCATGTTGGAACGCCGTTGACTGCATTGTAGCTGCACATGAATGATCCGACCTTCGAATCACGCGCACATTGCTGAAATGGCGGCATGTAATACTCTGCAAGGTCCTGCATGGTAATTTTTGCGCTGAAGTTGTGTCGATCGTATCCTCCCCAAGCTTCCATGTCGTAACCGACATAGTGTTTGCACGTTGCAATAATCTTCCTCTGAGCTTGGTCACCCTCGAGGCCAGCAAGGAGAGCCTTGGTGTACCCTTTTATTCGTCGAATATCCTCTCCGGGTGATTCACTGGCTCGGCCCCATCGTATATCGCGGACGGGATTGATGTCAGGGGTCCAATAATCCACAGGAGCGACTCCGCCGTTTCCGAACGCTCGAGCCTCGTTCCCGATAATGTTGGCAATCTTGAAAATAAGATCATCATCGAAAGCTGCCGACATGAGGATTGGCATAGGAAACGAAGTGGCGTTTTTATAGGGTTCAACGAATTTGATTCCTGGAGCTCCGGCTACACCGTGTAGAGCTTCGCCCCACCAATTATACGCTGGAAGACCTAACCTTGACACACCCTTGGATTTACTAAATCTGTTAGAAGAACTCTTTGTATGACTTGAGGAACTTGCATACCTGACGAGGTTATCCAGCTTTTCTTGAGGCTCCATAGCTGCGACTAGAGCCGCTGCCCTCTCGTGAGGAGGCGCATTGACATCGCAAATCGCATTGGTACTCAAGGGACCGTTGGTACAATCAGGACCAATTGCTGCATGTGACTTTGATACCAACGAGGCACCAAGTACCACGACAGTAGAAAGGAGATGCATCGTGGCTGACCTCTGGACACGATTACAGCGTGAAGCAACGCATACACCGCCGGAGGTAGTCGACCTTTTATGGTTTGTCAACCATGCAGCTCCAGGTACCAATGGATCGGTAAAATTCATACGCGGATTGGCTCATGTCATATCTGATCAAAATTTACTCCGCCTTTTGCCGTAGACAGAAAAGTACATTGTTACCCCGCGCACAGGGCCCCTGGATCTGCGCAACAGTGTTCTGCGATCATCCCGACCAAATAAACGGCATTCAGCCACCGGCTTCAATGTGAGATGATGCGTGCATCACATCACTCTGCATACAAGCTCATCAATTCGAGTTCTTTGAGGAGGTTTACGCCGGAAATGGGGCTTGGGTGCAGTCCACTGTGGTGGTGGGTAAAAGTTCGTATGTAGACACACTGAGAATAATAATCGGGCGCTTCTTCGGATGGCTCTACTATCCCCAATTCATTCGAGAGAATTGCTAGGTTGCTCTTAACAATTTCAACGGACACTACACCACATATGGCATAGCTCTCACTGTCTACCCCAGCCTGTGTCACACTCTTATTAGCGGCCCACATACTATATATAATCTTGGCCTAGCACGACAACAGTACAGCTCATCTGGATCGGCGGGAGAATCTGACATCCTTACCCCAATATGCATGCTGGACAGTAGCAATTGTAAAGTACCGTCAAGAAACCAGCCCAGGAAAGCCAAGACGACCGGCAACTTGTGGAAATATCTCAATGCGCTCAATGCCGGTCTCGACTGCATCAGAAATGGGGTTGGAATATATAGCATCAACGAAGGGTATTGCGAAGATAAGATCAGAGGGATTTAAAAAGGAGGAGAAAACACCAAAAGTATTATCACTAGAAAATATAAAATCGGCGAGGGTCCTGTGCCGAAATCGAACGCTAAGGCAAGTTACTCGTACTGACTGTACCAAGGGCCGGTATACTTTGATTTCAAAAGTTCAAAGCCTGTCAATATGCGGTAGGCTATTATACATTACCCCTTCAATCACAGAATACCAACGTGGTCTGATGGGTTGCATATCGATGACGTGGATGTGTCTCTTCACGCTGCCCTGAAGCGTAGTTTATCTGATGACTGCTGTGGAATACTACACGCGATGAAAATGGAAAGATGGGGCTAGATACTCATCATGAACGGCTAGTACAGCTTTGTGAACAGTGGTATGAGATGAATAATGCTATTACGTTAAGAGAACACTTTTATCGCGTCTGAAACACATTGTAACCAGTTACGAAACCTATAGTTACTATGAGATTCACAGCAAGTACTCTAGAACGCTTCTCGACAAATACTCATCATCTATGCGCGCGAGTTTCTGCGCGACGGTGAGGTGTGCTACGCCTTCCCCAATACGTCATCGATTTCCCGCGAAGATTAAAAATAACTCATTGAACAGGGTTTCGGAGGCTGATCAGTTGTAAAACCTTTTACACTAGTTCTGCGGATAGATGTGTGATGAGATTTCGAAATGTAATCACGACTGAACGGAGAGCTAACAATGTTGGAAGATTCATTGTTACCAGCCTTGAGAGTCTAACTTTGAAAATTCACAGATAACCACTATGCACCGGTGACGTATCGTCATCTTTCACTATTCTTGACCGAATGAGAAGTGACACTTAGAGCCCTGTGTGTGCCATCTTCGAGAAATATACTGCTTCAAAGAGATTCTGAACCCCGTTGAAGTGACGATAGAGCTCGGTTTCTTTCGTATTTCAGGCCAATCATGTGTGGCGGGAGTCGTTTGCTAACACGATGCGTTGCCGTAGCATTAGTAGCAAATGCTATCGCCCGCGTGTATGCTTTCGAGTTCTAAGCGCGATTCCAAGAAGCTCTACAAGAATAATATCGCTTGATTATGGGAGGTTATTTGCGCATAGAGATGCTTCTATAGGGAAAAGAATGATGGGAAGGTTTTTCGGGAAATTAAATACCTTGGCGATGATTTCATCGAGGGAAGAATGCCGGACGACATATTTGCTTGTATCATTATATCCCTTGACCTTGCTACAACACTAATGTTGGATTTTGTCGCCCAAATCAGCAAGAACGGGCCCTAGACCTCTCACAAATACTGACAATTCAATTAATTGTTGGAGGTCTTGAATAACCATGTCTCACAGGAGGACACCAGTTTATAAAAGAGGCAAAACAATGGGTTGTTGGCTTTGATCTCGCCAAACGCAAAATAAAAAGATACATATTGTACATATATATGCTGAGAAAGCATTCTGAGAAACCCTGCATAAACCATGCATGATGCACCACCAACCAAAATACTGCGCCCACACCAAATGAAAGAAAAAACGCCTAAACAATGAAACGAAAACGCCGACATGCAAGCTGAACAGGTGTACAATTACATAACATCGCGTACGACGACGCGCGGACTGCTTCTCACATCGCGAACTGGAGGCATGCGTCCAGTCTCCAGAGCGAGAGATGTATGATAAAAACTGTGCGACGAGGGGGGCTCATTGAGGAAAACATTCGACCTAGCGGGAGAGCGCGTATGGCTGAAAAGCGGATATTTCGGCATGTAAGGCGACTCTATAGGCGAGAAGCCATGCTCGCTCGATGAGTCTCGTGCACGTGAAGGAGATAATGGTGAGAACTGATGGAGGCGTTCGGAATCTGGACTGTTGAACCAGCCGTTAATAGCTGTGCCCATAGGAGAAACCAGGTCCTCGATGGACCTTGGTCGGGCGTTGCTTTGATTCGGTGTTGAGAACGCAGGGGTTTGTAGGCGTGGGCTCGAACTGAATTTGGGTAGTTGGATGCGTTGGGAAGGTTGACCATAGAGTAGCCTCTTAGGCGAGGCAGTGCTGTGTCCTGTCACTGAATGTTTGTCACCGGATACTGAAGTTCCTGGTGATAGATACGGCGACGCCTGGGGGGGTGTAAATATGGTTCTTGATTGTTCATGTCTGGAGACCAAAGATAGTTCGTTACGCGATGCAGTGGAAGGCGGAGTATCGGAGTCGTCTGAATAAAAGGAGGTCGGTGTAAGGGGGCCCAGGCGAGGTGTTTTTGGAGGTGGAATAGGCGCTTTTCTTGAAGGCACGAAAGAATGCGTGAGCAGCGCTTGTGGTGATGTGCTCCATGGACACAACATCCCTGAGCTTTGCGTCCGTGAGCTTACTAGCTCATGGCTTCGCTTCCCTAGAGAGCTACGATGAGGGATGTGTATATTGAGACCCTTTACAGTCGATTTTTGTTTTGGTGACATCTGTAATGCTCCGCTCGCCATAGGGCTTGTCGATCTTGCAAAGGGAATAATAGGTGAGGCTCTTGGTATAAGTTCATAGTGAGTAGCACCTTCAGGATCCGAATTTCGCATAACAGCATCACTTTTTCTCAAATGTCTCCGAAACCAGATTGATGTCGGATGGCCAACCGTTTTGTCCTGTAGATGCATTGAAGATCTGATGGAGGTAGATCCTTGCAATCTATGACTAAGTTCCCTACAGTAAGGTACCATGAATGGAATGCTCGCAGTGATGATGCTCATACATAGGTGAACCTGCATTGCCACCAGTGGTTCCCAAATTCGATGGTGGTCATGTCGCTGTGGTATGGTAGGATAGACCCAGATGGTTCGAACAATCGTTCCTGCAATGACAAGGAGGCGAGGAGAAAAACACGAGATAACCGCCATTTTGCGGCCGAGGGGCATTTGGAGAGCCGCGACTATGCTCATGGGAATTGCAATCAGAGCGATTTCAGTCAATACGTCGAATGTACAATAGATAACCCAGAAAATGCGCTATGTGAATCAGTATCTATGTTATATACGCACGATTGCTTGAATGATCCACTTACAAAATTGAGACAATGCGGACTGGTTGTTTTCCATGGACGTGGAAGTTCGCATTGAAATGCGATGGTTATCAAAGACACTAAAGTCCAGGTGGAGATGAAGATGCCAAGAGCGAGTACTACGCGGTGAAGAAATTGTCGACTTGCAGCGATATTGAAGAAAAGAACGAGAATAGAGAGCTTAGGGAAGCAAAAACCAGATATGTAGAACAGTTCCGATATGTAGTATCCCTTGGAAAGAATGTCTGCCTGTGAAAAGGTCAAGGAGAAGGACATAGCGCGACCGTTGGCTGTAAGGATGAGCACAGTAGCCGATAAGCTGATGGCGAATATCTGGCTTTATTAGCCCTATGGTGAATTTCATTAGTTCCTGGGCTCACTTACAGATGCTATGAGAATAAAACTATCGTCCAAGCCAACCTTTCGGAAAACAATCGTCTTTGCAATCTGCCGCACAATGAGAACGACCACCACAGCGATTGCAAGAGTCCATGAGACCAGCTTAATGGCGTTCATATGACCTTGTATGGACGTCATCGTAGCTTCTAAAGGAAATAAAATTCGTTGTTTGACGGAAAGCAAAAAAGAAAACACCAAGGAATGATAAAGATATCTGCGAAGATGAAGCAGTAAGGAAAGGATGATGATGAGACTTCCAGGAAAATGACAACCCGTCATATCATTATGAAACCAAGTGGATCAGAGATTTGGCAGGGCCACTCGCGCTGATAACTTGAAAAGACATTGGAGATATCTTTATGATATGGACAACGCCTGTCTAAGGCGACCAAGTATCCAGCGCTTCACCTGCAACAGGTCCAGGGACCAAAAACAGTGCAATCAAAATAGGTTAGCGATCCGAGAATATACAACTGGTGCCTGTTCGGCAGTGTTTTCTGCCCCATGAGACGCGTGTTGGAGAACACCCACAAAATGCACTCGATCGCAATACCCGCGAACCAAACCACTTCACCAGATGGTTCGTTCTGTGGTGTAACGATAAGTGCATTAGTGGGTAGAAAATACTTCGCCACGCAGCTAATCTTGGCCATTAGGCGCTCGCTGTGCTTTGCCTATGCCGTTAAAGGTTGGGGCGGCTGACATACCGACCGGGTTCGCGCATGAGGGCACGGCGCCTTTCTGCCTCACCCGCTCCGGGCAGCGCACTGACAGACGGGAACGGTATACACGCATAATGCCGACTTGTGTGAACCTCGACGTATCCTGCCTGTTGGGTGAACATGAGGCCCAGACACCCGCGTGTCACACGAATTCCCATCGTGCCAAGTCAAAGAGTTCCACGGCTCGTTGCTGACTACAGAAGTTGGTTGCGATATCATCACCATAACGCGACTTTCCGGATAAAAAGGTGGACGCGAGATGGGACCAAGTTCAGTTCGTGCATTTATGATGGTGTGTGTGGTTGACCGGGGACAAAGGAACTTGCAAGGGATCTTTTCTTAGATCTTACTGCAGACCATCCCGCTCCGGCAATTTCGAATTTCTTGGCCACGGAGCGGAAGGATCAACGTCCCGGCCTCTCCTGATAGGCGTGGTCGTGATGTAAGTGAACAAGGTACCTATTCTTGTATTTACCCAGTTGCGACGCTGACAGCTGCTGCTGTCTCTGAAGCGATTAATGTAAAAGTTTGATGAGTACAAGATACCCAGCGTGTGTGTCCATTAAGACGTGGCGAGGTGGGAGGAAAGACCGCATGGATGGTCGTATGAAGGACTGCAATGAGAATTCGGTACGATGTATGCACATTCGGAAACCGATAGGATTCTGGGATTGGTAGTGGTGACATTTGAACCATGTAGCCACCTCGCTGCCGCAACTTTGTCGAGCTCCGATGAAACTGCCCTGGGAGATCTATTCCGTTTGGGCTTTGATCACTTTGACGAACGTACTTCGCTCGTTAAATAACAACCAGATTGCCGAATTGTAATTGCAGGGAGGACATGTAGCCAAGCGCAGCGGCAGACGTGTCATGCCTTGGAGTCCTCCATCTGTTTCACCTACTCAATAAAGTCATCGCTTATCTCAGACTTCCCTAAGGCACCAAGTATATTGACCTCTCAAACACAATACCAAGACATGATTGACAATGTCTAACAAAGTCAGCAGTTTGGCGCACGTTTCGTCTCCCAGATATCTCAGGACTAATCGTGACATCCATCGATGCCAAGCTATAGCACCGAAAGTCATATTTACGGCCTGGCATGTGCGGGCCATTTTTACCTATGGTAAGGCGTTGAGGTATGGTTGGGCCGCTGCCTTGGCCGACGGTGGCCATCAAGAAACCAGCGCATGTATATCCTGAGCACTTCAAGTGAACTGCACATTGAGAAAATAACGGGGAGCAACCCCATTAATCAGATTATACTGTATGCTTGACAAAATACTGCCAAAATTCTCCACGAAGAAGGGTATTGAATATTGCGATACATTGGATCACACATGAAATGGTATCCCTGAAGTCACAGAGTCATGTACGTCGTAAGTCTGACCCCACGACTCTTGTAGGTGAGCAAGTGCCCATTCGCACGTCCGGCACACCTGTATATTTCATAGATGGAATACCCAAGCTTATCACGGATATCTGTCAAGGACCGAAATGGTGACGAGGTTCGGGTGCGACTGCTGACCTTGCGTAAGGCGTCAATACGACCCACGCACAAAGTACTTAACACAATATCTGAAAATGTGAGCTGAGTCGCGCTCTATCCCTTGCCCATATTTGGGCGAAAGATGTGTTCGAGAACCCAAGCTACGACTTTGCCCGTGTCCATGGGGAGAGCGCGAGTTCGTACTTGCGGCAGCCTTTTGTATTCTGATCGCCTAGGTCTTTTAGCTTTGCGTGACTCAGGTACCCGATCAACGACCATGCTCAGCCTTGAGGATCAATAAATATCACACAGAGTACTATAGACCGTCGTCAGAGGGCGGAGAGCATCAGGGCAGTGCGGATGAGCCGAACAAGCATTTCCACTTCTTTTTCGCTCCGGATATACAGGTTCGCGGAAAGGGGAGCGGGCCCGGAACTCGACATGGAGCTCGGCTCTATGCCTTGATCAATTGGGCCGAACGTGAGATTCCGCCCAAGATCTTGTCAGCGGAGCGGGATTGGGCCACTATGCCAAATGCTGTAGCCGTACTCTCAACTGTTGGGACGGAAAGCTGACGAGAGATCTTCGCTTTTGGCCTGCAACGTAAGTATATGCATATGGATGAAAATCCAGAGTATATTTTGAGTGGGATGTGCACCAACAGTGCGAACCACTTTGAGCAAAGATCAAACACACATGATCCATGATTGCGCAATGCTCGGTAGCTTGATTGACTGCTGGAAACGTTGGACACCTCGAACTAGAGGGTGTACGTACTACGTGTTTACATAGCAGATCACACTACGTCCGACCATCATGATCGACAACCCCTTTCTCGTACGTTCTACGCGTATCGCACGATAAGTTCGGTGTGATTATTGATCGACGATGAGCTTAGCTGTTCTTTTCCCGTTTCAGGTACACACTTATCAACAACGTCCATAACATTAGTTGCAGTGTTGCCCTATACGCCTCATCATGATTGGGTTTCATCATTATCAATTCACTGCCTGTGCACCCATTGTAAGATTGTCGGGCCGCAAGCATCGCCAGGACTTCCTTGGCTGTGAACTTGGCGCCCGGACAGACGTAGGACAAACCCACACGTAAGACCGATGAGCTGAATGATCCAGTGGACGCGCATTCACATGAAATATGTGATACGAGAAGAAAAAGTATATGTGGCTGAGCCAACCAACTGTTGGTTTTGCATGCCTCTTGAGCCGCATCCAGTAGCGCGCTAACGCTTCAGGCTCGTTTCGTGGACCCAGTTCGGACGGCGGCTCCCATCCATTCCTGGCTCTTTAGATGCACCGCCACCCAGTTGTCGCCAATTTGGGACGCGCACACCCTGTTCAAATGCTGAAACGCTAGGATCCCCGTCGATCACAGCCGGCGCCTTACCTTGGGCGGAAATGGTGAGATCCGGGACCACGCTGCGCTAATCAGGATCCACTCAAGGCGAATAACAAACGAAACATAATGCTTGCAAAAAGCTTGTGGAAGCGCTGACTCCTTCTGGTTCGTCAGGAGCATGACGAAGCTCGTGGGTCCGACACGTCTGTGGTCTTGGGCGTCTGCAATCCAAGACCTTGGCAAAGTAAATACAATTACCTGACAGCGTTGAGTCCGTGTGACGGACGTGTGAGTGTTCCGGTTTAAAGCCGTGCTGATGCCTCAGCCCAGCCGGAGTGAAGGGAGGGTCATAACACTCGCTTTTTTCCGCTGCTCGCAGCTATAGTCACTCATTTGGGCCCGCGTTTCCCTTTCCCCCATTCCCCACTTCACTTCCTCGGTGTATTGTTATAACCTTTTTTATCTTTGCACAAAATTGTGGGTCACATACAATGAACGCCTCTGCAACTGTACGGGCGTCATACATCCGCCAGGCGCGGGTGAGCATCATCGGTCATCCGGTTATAGCACTGCGACCACGCTCTGCTCACGAAGATAAACTCAGAGATTTCGTTCATGTTGATCATGTCGAGCACCGTCAAAAGTGTGAATCGGAACGAGTTGCTGCACCCGCTGTCTTTGATCTGGAGAAAGATGCGGATATGAAGGAGATATACATCGAGGAAAAGTTCTCCGACTCGACCGACAACCTCTCCGTTATGGAATGGGAAGAGTCCAGCTCCATCAGAGTACGACTAAAGAAAATGGTTACTGTCTTTCCCTACCGCGACCCCATCTACCTCGTCGCCATCATCTTCCTCCTTGGCTCCATCGATCTCGTCATCAATGCCTTCTTCGACCTACTACCCCGTCTCTACCCTGCCTCTGCCTTTGCCGAATCAGAGCAGGATATAGTCGCAGTCCCACTCACAATTCTCATCGGCTCGATCCTCTTTTTCATCGCCGGTGTCTTCGACACTTTTGGCGCCCTCAATGCCGACAGTGGCCAGATTGGAGCCACCAAGTCCAACCCCAACAAAGTCATATACCGACCTGCTCTCGTTGGAACACCACAGTTCCGCTGGATCCCTTCCCGGACCAAGCTGTTGGACCTCACAGTAAACAGCTTGGCATTCCAAGCAGGTCTTATCGTCCTCTTTGGCGGTGTCATCTTCATGTTTGGTGGCATCGTGGATTTCCCCGGTGTGGTGGATGAAGAAAGTCCATACTTCTCCTCCATCGTTTTTGGACCTCAGGTCGTCCATGGAATGTTGTTTTTCGTGGGCAATGCCATGCTGGCGTTTTCAGAGCAGGAGCGTTGGTACAAACCCAAGATCACAGACCCAGACTGGGTAAGCGCTTTCTTGAACACAATCGGAGGTTTCGCGTTCATGATGGCGGGCATCTTTTTGTTTCAGAAGGAGACATCTGTCGAGGAGGGTGAGATCCGGGCTGCGATTGCAGCTATGGTCGGAAGTTGGGCGTTTTTGGTCGGAAGCGTCATTCGCTGGTATGTTGTTTTGGAGGTTTGGTAGTCGCTTTTTCTTTGTTATGTTCCGGCCGTGTTTCTTTCTTTCTTTTTTGCAAGGTGTTGTTAGCTTTTCTTTTCGGGCAGGGTTCGGCTGGACTTGGGCGGACCTCCAGGTTGCTAGGGTAATGATTTCCTTTCACACGGCGTACGAGAATGTATTCATTATTGCGGGGACATGATACCAAAAAGTTTTGCTTTGTAAAGGGATACACTTCTGTAGAAGTGGAGCGCATGTAGCTTCGTCGAAAATTGACGCGCAAGACTAAGGTTCGAGGTCGTTGCTTGATTGAAGAGACCGGGTGGTATTTGTTCCGACGTAGGCCTTTTCCAGTGCATAATTTGGATCTGAATGCATATTTAAGTGCTTCATAACTAGCCACAGTGTGTCAATAACAAGGGTTTTATCACTTCATCGTCTCCCTTGTTTCTCCGAGGATCAACCATTGGCCGAGAAGACAACTGGCTGACTCCATTAATCATCGGTTTACGTATTCAGAATCTATGTACAACAGATTACCGATGAATAATGGAATGACTTCATGTTGCTGTAACAAAATCGCTGTGAATCGTTGTTTCGAGCGTAGGGTGGGTAACTTGATCGGTTTGGTCGAGTCGCAAAATCTTGCCAATAGATCTATACTACATCACTTCACCCACAAAGGCAGAGATAAATATTGAAGATTCTTGAAATTTGCCTATTACAGATCAGCGTTTGAGTGTAGATTGAGCAAGCGACATCAGCATATGTTTGCAGCATTCGTTGCATATTGTGATCAGTCGACGAGGGGGCGGGGGGTTGTGCAGGAAGAAACCCGATTTGATCTGCTCTAAGAATCTTTACCACGTACTCTCCCTGGCCGCAGCTAGACTAGTGGGTACGAATAGTAAGAGAAAGATAAGTTGTACCACTCTTCCGTACCGCCTACGGGCTGTGATCATGATGTTAATCCTCCGCACTCGAGCCACGGCCGCCGCCCACAATCTAGTCATCTTCCTAATCTACTTGACATAGTCACAGTACCTATATTTCTCTTTCTCTAGGCCATCCAAACTACCATGAGCATTCTTGTTTTGCAATTGTGTATCCACAACGCCAAGAGTGGCGCCCGTACCATCATTTTCAACTATCTATCAGGAGTCAAATAGACCATTGTCAACAAGGGCACACAATGTTTGATTTCATGGCTGATATTTGTACTCGATATTCGGACTAAGCTGAGGAATAACATCATAGAAATTGAAAGCAAGGATTCGCAGAAAGTCACTCTGACACTTGGGGTGTTGCATCGGCTGGCTGCAAAAGGCGATCATGTTCGATATGCGGAATGAGCCGAGCAATGTCAGTATGATGACAGAAAGCAAGGACTCTCAGAAAGTCGCTCTGATGCTGAGGTTCTACAGCGGCCGGAGGTCAAGTGACTGCCTAAAATGATGACATTTTTGATTTTCCTTTCATCTGCCTTGCCGATTAGGGGGGGCAGGGTGCCAAGAAAGGTTACACGTGAACATCTCATTCACTTTCACCCACCA
This sequence comes from Bipolaris victoriae FI3, assembly GCF_000527765.1. Taxonomy (NCBI): domain Eukaryota; kingdom Fungi; phylum Ascomycota; class Dothideomycetes; order Pleosporales; family Pleosporaceae; genus Bipolaris; species Bipolaris victoriae. The sequence goes on along the minus strand of NW_014575362.1, from coordinate 254,677 downwards.
GGCAACTGGCAAATTATTGCCTTTCCAAGCCCGAGAAGCTGACGGAGCATTGTGTTTTCACGCCCCAGGCAACTGGCAGAGGATTGCCGGGCGTCATATGCAGGAGGTTACTGCAGCTTTCACTCTCACCCAAATTGCAACCAGTGAACATCTCCTGGCAACCTGCCCTTAGTACCCTTTCCACACACTATTAATATAGCTGCAATTTCCTCAGTTGCAAATTCTCTTCCAACACACTTCTCAACCATCAGTCTATTCTTGACATTCTCAACCATCAATTGATTCTTTATACACCCAACCATTTCTCCACATATTCAATCATCCATCATGTCACCTATCGCAGTACTGGTTCTTGCGGTGTTGAGGGCAACTGGAATGATATCAGACCCCCTACTCCGCCCCCAGAACTTGAATATCACGAACGTCGAGTTCATGAGTGGCTGTGGAACTAGCCAACAATGTTCCAACGTATATGGTGTCTCAGGACACACCCTCAACAACATGATCGGCTTCGCTGAACTGGATGTCATACCAGTCATCAGCGCGACCCCCACAGCCGATGTCGCCCCTGGGGAGCAACTTATCCCAGACCGGACTGTATACGATCCAACGATCGAACCTGAGACTGAGATTGTCTTCGAAACCATCCAGGATATCCCTGGATACTTCAACTCTCTCGCCTCGGACCTTGTCATGGGACTGGTCCACACTCTACTGCTCATGGTGTACTACACCACCTTCAAACCTGTTTGGTTTGCTGCGAGCTTTTGCATGGAGATGCCTCAGATTGATGGGTACGTATATATTGTATGCAAGATCTGACCACGTTCATCAACTAACTCGATCAGGGAATTCATGTTCGAAAAAGCCGTTTCTCGACACCCGTATGCGATTTACCTCTGGCTATCACTGGCCATGCTCACCCTCCTGGAACCATTCCTGACATTCGGTTGGGATTATCTTCACCAAGAGTTCCGCGATTTCCATGAAGCAGTTATGAAGAGGCTGCGGAGGTGCGAAGCCAAGGCTTGGGGACAAACCATATTGATCAAGGCCCTTAGGGGAGCCAAGGATCGCTACAATCTCGCTTTGGAGGTTCTTACCGCATCACACGAACACGCAAAGACTCGGATCTCGAGGATTGAGGAGCAGTTCGTTGATATTTTTCAAGCCGTCACTCAGCAAGATGAGGACGTGAAGAAGATGGTACAGACCGTTGGGAATATGGTGCGCGACCAGCACTCACTTCAAGAACACGTCGGCGATGTTTCCTCGGATCTCTACAGGGAATACGCCGAACTGGGCACTTGCTCGGATCGCTTTGTCCAAGCCCACGGTGGGAACGGCATAACTCTCGGCCACAGTCTCGACTGCCTGGAACTCAAGGTCTATGCTCTGGAGCGCGAGAAAGCCGCCCAGGCCGCTGAGATCGAAACCCTCAAGAGCGCTCTGAGCAAGGCGGATGAGGAAAGGGCGGCCATGATCAACTTCTACCGGACACAAAGGTTCAACAACTTGGCCACCAACGAGTACTACCAAAGGGCCATTGCCGAAGCCCCCGAAGATCAGCTAGCACCGGCGTTCATGGCTTATATGACAGCCATGCATTCACAGATGAATGCAACGCTCCAAGGCGTATATCGCTCGGCTGGTGGTCACCCATATACACCCCAGCCAAATATGCCGCAGGCTAGATCACAGAACAACGGCTACGGCAGATCTCCCAATGGCTCCCCTGGACTTGGCTCTTCTCGGTACGGTCCCGCCGGCGGCTTTCCTTTCAATCAGAGGAAGTAAGAGATTGCTTTTTTGCCTTTTTTCTTTATCACTTTGTTTGTGTTTACTCAACATGTATTGGGATTGGATACTGATCTGTGGCGTTCAATGGCTTTGTACTTCTGGGTCTTAGGATTTTGGTCTGGGATGACAAGACATTTGTATGACTGGCGTGGCGTATGCGTTTATTATCTGCTCTTCTTGATTTTAGTACTTGCTCTTTCCGCTGCGACTTGCTCTTTTATTGCCTCGATTTGGAGGATCGCTACCCACGCCAGTCATGTAGTTTTCGAACATCATTTGTTCAATGGGTAACTCTGGAAGCCCAGCTGGCGGTACTGAACGGGGGTGCAACTTGAGCATGGTATTATATACACTGCTCAAAATGTACCGCTCTTTCAGCACCGGTAGCTGGACTTTCAGTTACTCGTTTTATAAATGATATTGTTGAAGCTTTAGATACATATTACGGTCAGTCACAGAGGGGGTTTCGTGGACAAAGAAATGCAACCTCATTATCTCCGAGAAGCTCTGCGCTAAGTAGCTGTACAAGAATGTTTGGAATCTCTCGACTCAGGTAGCGCCTTGTTACGTGACGAACACCAGAATCACTGCGGGCTCAAAAATCAGCCCCAAAACGAGGCAAAATACAAAAAAGACTTATGTTTCATGTCGACGCTGTGAGGCCGGCTGATGTGCGAAGGGGCTAAGCCTTGTTCGTGGCTTGCACTGCCCCACGGCAGCGGAGCTTCATAACTCAACGTTACTCTATCAACTACTCTGACGATTATCCATTACTATCATATTCTGTTACCCGTCATAACTAGCTGCAAGCAGTTGTTGATTGCTCCGACCTACCCCGAAACTTACTGCCAACACTGTGGACTGAAGTAGGGAGCCTTGGGTGTTCGCCCCGCCCTTCCCCACACCAGTACCGGTGGTTTTGAAAGTGCAGTGGTCCACGATGTCTTTTGGATTTGGTGTCGGTGACTTCCTCGCAGTGCTGGGACTTTTTGAGCGAATCGCGATCGAACTTAAGAATTACCGCGATGCTCCAGCACAGTTCCAAAATCTTTCTGTCGAACTCGACTTGCTACAACGTACTCTCATGCACGTGGTCCAAGCCCAAAAAGACGATCAGGAAGACAAGCAGATTCTTGAGCAGATACGAGTCATAGTCAGCCATTGTCACCAGCCTTTGCAAGCCTTCATTGACAAGCTACTATCAAAAGAACGTTCCTTGGGCCACTATCGGACTGCACGACTCAACGATGTAGGAATCCGTATGAAATGGTCTATCGTCACGCAGAAAGATGTCGAAGAATTACGAAAAGTCATGCTCTCGGAAATGGCTGCGATTAATATGCTTCTGAGCGTGCAGCAGCTGTCAGTATAGTCATGCTGAGAGCTGCGCGAGTACTTACACCACTGCCAGGACCAATCTCAGAAGATTATCTGCTCGCTCAATAGACTCTCGTCAAAGCTCCGACGCCATTCTGGATAAGGCCTCCATGATCTTGGACCTGGTCCACAAGCTACCTGATTCAATCGCCAATATACATCTGGAAATCGCTCGGAACGGAGAACAACAGATCACACGGGACACACAGCTGACACAAATAGTTGCAGGGCTAAAATCTCAGGTAACGGAAATATTTGTTCAGGGGAAAAATAGTATGGGGATAATGCACACTGGTAAAGCTCAGATTTTGCGAGGAATAGCGCGGTTGCATTCCGTCTTGAATGACTTGAGGAAACTTCTTTACTTGTGGGTTCTTGACAGGATTGTCGATGTACCGTATGGGCTAAATCTTTAGGTTCTCGAATTATTCGAAAGAGATGCTGGAAGCCATTAGCCAGAACACGTTAGTTGTCTTCCCCCATCTAAGCGGCTAAAGATTTCGAACACTGAAACCGCCTAGCCGCATGCTTCTTGATATAGCAGGCCATATGAAAAGACTTGCTCGAGCCATCGAATCCATTCCCCTACATCTTTCGGTCGACATAATCCGCCTTGACGATGCGCTTGGAGAAAGCTGGGGGTTGCCTTTCCAAGCGTGTCAAACATGGAATGTAAGATGTTTTGGTCGATGCAATGCCCTTTGTGCATTCAGCTGACTAGCTGTGTCTGAAAAGTCGTTCACAGACATACTAAAGGTAGTTGTCTACGGAAACCAGCGACCGGGATTGGACTACATAACACGAGGCCAATTTCAACTCACTCTTGCGAAGACGGGGCGTTCGATCGGCCAACAACATCGGTGGGACTCGACTATTAGACCAGGTGCCCACATAAAGCAAGCAATGGTTGTCCCTGAGCTTCCTATTTCAAAGGATACTTGCCCTTATCCCTCTTGTGCTGGGACGTTATTGAGCCAAGTCGATGAAGTTGACAACATATGGTGGGCAGCCCTGTGAGGCTAAAGATTCGAGTACTAATATGTTGCAGCTCAAAATGTGGTCGTTTGTCAAGTTCCACGCTTCTTCATACTCTACCGCTGAAGTTATATGCTAGAGTCCCATCTTCGTACACACCGTTTGACCCTACCACAGGTCAGGTTGGCGTTCATGCGCGTGGACAGAAAACTAGCAGCTCGGCGATTGGTCCTGTTCAGCTTTGCGAAAACTCCATTAGCTTGTTTCGAAGGATACAGGTATATGAGCGGCCGCCTCCTCTAACTTCAGCAGAGGAAGCGTACGAGAAACTTCGGTATGATGCATCTGACTTCCAAGCGAATTTATACCTTGGATGGCAAGCGCTCAGTGAAGGGCGAATTGATGAAGCTATCCATCGCCTGAGACGGGCGATAGCGACAGGTTCGTCTATTGACTCATTATATAAGTATATAGAAACTGACATGTAGAGTAGAACCTAAAGATTGGATCCCTCACTATCTTTTGGGGAGAGCCTTTATAGCAAAAGGTCGTTTTGAGGAATCATATGATGCGCTGCAACTTTGCGTTACATATAGCGGCATGATTCCTGATGTTTGGATTACGATTGGGGCACTTTACTTTAAGATTAATCAATATCGAGACAGTCTTGATGCTCTAGCAAGAAGCATCCGATTGAATCCGGATACGTGGGAATCATGGTATAATCTCGGGGTTCTTGTAAGCACATGCTCCAAACCCGATTCAGTGACTAACACTTCCCACCAGTACGACAATTGTAACAACCAAAGTGACGATGCACTAGACGCCATGCAGAGAGCTTTAGATCTGAATCCAGCTCTCTCCAACGCGCATATCCGAATGGAAGAGTTAAAAGCAGGGGTCCATGGTACTATGCTTACGGAAATGGTGGAATGTGGCTTGCTCCAGGCTTCAGACCCTATACCTACATACGTCGAAGATATGGGAATCCAAATCAGTCCTCTCATTTCTATTGAGCATGACGAAGAATGGGATTCCGAAAGTAACGAAGAGGAGGATGTGGATGATAGAAGCTATTAGGAGTTCTAAAAAAATAAGTTTATGTATGACATTCGTAATACAGTGAAGTCTTTACATCTTACTATAATACAAAGGAAATGCAAAACAGTTTGAAAGCATGTCACGCCTGCTCCCAAAGCCAACTCCGCATCTTGGCAAGTACCAGACGGGGAAGGCGGGGCACCAACAGCTACGTCATGCTTTACTACATCCCCAGTTCCATTGAAGGAACACCCAACAATGTAACCTCGATGCTTGGTAAAAGCTAACGGCTGCGACTATGGAAGTGATGTGCATAAGCGGGGTACCTTCAGAGTGGTGCGCAAAGGTGGGGGAACGCGCATTGTGAAAAGAGGTGGTGTACCTTCTTTTCCACTACATCAACTCTTTTCACAATGTTAAGTACGAAGATACTCGCGATACTTGCGATTGTGCAGCGACAATATGCAGATGCACAGGAACTCGATTATTCACAATTCGTGAACCCGTTTATAGGGACCGAGGGCGCTATACCCGGCTATGCATGTAAGTCACCTGATCTTCGACCTCTATCCCGATTCCATCGCTAATACTGTAAAGATGGAGGCGGCGATGTCTTCGTTGGTGGTGCAGTTCCTTTTGGTATGGTGAAACTAGGCATAGACAGCTATGAAGAGCCTATCAATCAAAGCGCGCTGAATGGCGGTTATACCCCCCAAGGTCATGTTACAGGTATCAGCCTGTTACATCAATCCGGAACAGGAGGAGGACCAAAATATGGGTATCCTTCTCAAATGCCGCTTACAAAAATTGACGGCGATGTCAACTTGCTGGATAATCGCACATATTGGCAAGATCGCGTATGTTGAGTAACAACATTCACCCTGCATATGCTGACAAAATTTCAGGTTGGTGAAGATGTAGCTTCAGTGGGCTATTTTCGCACAGAGTTTGAATCTGGTGTGCAAGTCGAGTTGGCAGCTTCACGACACGCAGGGCTATATCACTACACCTACCCATCAAATTCAGAAAGACACGTACTGGTGGATCTATCGCATTATCTCCCACATCCAACACGATCTTGGGATTGTCAGTTTTACACAGGCGGCGAAATCGAGATTCAGCCTAATTCCAGCATCTACACTGGCTATACCTCCATTGCTGGGGGATGGAACATTGGCGCACCAGTTACCGTTTACGTATGCGGAGAGTTTGACAGCGTACCCGATGAGGCGAAGGCGTTCAAAGGCCAAAACACATTCCCTGTGAGCCGTCATTTTCGGACGTTCAACAACGGTACAACGCCGCAACCCACATTTACTGGTAACACTGCTCGCTCAGGGCCTATGAACGACCGTATTGGTGCGCTCTTCACTTGGAGCAACGCCACTAAGATTAAGTCCCGAATTGGAATATCCTTTATGTCTGTGGATAAAGCTTGCACATACAAGAATGTTGAGCTGTCAACTTGGTCCATCGAAGACACCGCTCAGGCAGCGCGCGACGAATGGAACCGCGATGTGTTTTCCAAAATCCGGGTTGACACATCTGAGCGCGCAAATAAAACGCGGCTTGCGCTGCTGTATTCAAGCTTGTACTTCGTGCACCTCATTCCAAGCGAACGGGTAGGTGAGAACCCATTATGGGAGTCCGATGAGCCGTCTTGGGATGACTTTTACACAATGTGGGACCTTTTCCGAAACCAAGTTTCACTATGGCATCTCATTCAACCGAGTTACTACGAATCGATGATCAGATCCTTGATCGACATATTCAAGAATGAAGGGTATCTGCCAGATGGGCGATCTGGAAACTACAATGGGCTGGTACAAGGCGGATCAAATGCCGACAATGTTCTTGCTGACGCTTACGTCAAAGGATTGAGGGGTATGATCAACTGGACCGAGGGCTACGCAGCAGTCAAGAAAGATGCCGACGTTGTGCCTTTCTTTGACCAAAATCCCGTTGATCCACAAGGGTCTCTCAAAGAGGGTCGGTCAGCGCTCGATGATTGGATACCGCTCGGTTACGTTTCAGCAGACCGGAATACGCGCGCAGTATCGAAAACGGTAGAATATTCACTCAACGACTTTGCTATAAGTCAGATTGCAGCAGGGGAAGCGCCCGGTGACCAGGACCTCTACTTGCGCAGATCGGCAGGCTGGCAATTGAGCTGGGATCCCGAAGCATCGAGTCGCAACTTCACTGGCTTCGTTATGCCACGATATTCGAACGGTACTTTTCATAAAACTTATAATATTACAAATTGCGGCGAATGTAATTGGCAGGATGAAAGCTATGAGGGAACTGCGTTCGGTGGGCCAATTCGACCGCGTGTTTATCGTTTGCAATGTACTGATTTGGACAGAATACTCATTCGTCATCCCTCATGACGTATCACGCATGATTACCCTCATGGGCGGCCCTTCCCACTTTGAAGAGCGACTCGACTACGTCTTTCAACCAAACACATCTGGTGTCGATCTAGGTGTCAATGGACTCGGAATCACGACGATTAACAATGTGGCCAATGAACCTGACTTTCAAACACCGTACCTTTACAATTATTTCAACAAGCAATGGAAGAGCGTTGAAAGGTCCCGTCAGCTCGCCAACGATTTCTATTTCAACACCACAAACGGTATACCTGGAAATAGTGATGCTGGCGCATTAAATTGTTGGCTAGTTTGGCAAATGCTGGGCTTGTATCCAGTCGTTACAACACCAGTGTATCTTCTCGAGAGTCCTTGGTTTTCAGATATCAACATCACAGTAAACCATGACAAGACTCTTAGGATCCGAGCTGAAGGATTGGATGACGGGGATGGGAAGCAAGGATACTATGTGCAGAACGTAAGTATCAACGGTCAAAAGTGGGACAAGAATTGGTTCGAGCATGAGGATGCCGGTGGAATTATGATAGAGGGCGGAGAAATTGTGTTTACACTGGGTCATAAACAGACAGTATGGGAAACAGGCGATGTACCACCGAGCCCGGGTCATCAGGAAGTTGATGTCGGGAGTAGCATATGATTCGGATCCAATCAATAATGGAAACTGCAGCTTCTGGAGCTGTATGATTGGCTTCTGCTCGGTTTTTTTTCAGACTGTAAGCATCGGAAGACGGCGGAAAAGGTCCAGGCATGCAAGAATAATGGGGCCGGTACGAATGCCTATGCCGCCCATCACTCACTACCAATCACTTCACACCGTATTGCCCGTGTACCTAGTTTTCTGCCGGTCGACCCTTTTCTCGGGTAGTCAGCAACTGTAGTCGGACGTCTTGGCGAGTGTCACTGTTAGGTGCATAAGAGAACGGCAACTAGCATATACTACCCGGCAATGCATGCCTGCCTCGACGGGAAATCAACGTTAGTCTATGAAAGCTTGCAAAATTCCATAACATTTCACAGCTACCAAAAGCGCTTGAAATGTGGTCGCCGGCAATCCTCTCCAAACGTCGGAAACGCAAGGCAGGATCTTGTGGAGTGTTCTTGCAACCATTCAATCGGTCCGCCGAGCACGGCTCACCACTATACTCACTGTCCAACACCATGATATCGCGAACCCGCTTACATCCAGTCCCCTGTATACATGACGTCGGGTGATGTAGTAAGAAAAGGCCTCTAAACCTTATCAACTAGCGTCCAAAACCCCATATATCTCCGCAGCCAAGAACCTACCTACCAGCCCATTCAGCTCTGACATCCTGCGCCATTACCACAAAAAGCATCAAGACAAACCACCATGCCACTATCCAAACTCACCCTCGTAATCTCCACCTTCCTCACCGCCACCCTCGCTTCCACCCAAAAATCACGAGGCTGCGGCATCTCATACAACGACCTCAGCCTCGGAGCCCAATATGTCGATTCCAGCGGCCAGAATCGCAGCTACTACGTTCATCTCCCGTCCACGTACAAGGGTGACACAGCGTACCCGCTCGTCCTCGGTTTCCATGGCAGCTCGAGCAGCGCAATGACGGTCCCGCTAGACACGAATCTCAACAACGAGACGTATTCCGGCGATAAGATTATGGTGTATCCGGAGGGTGTGGGGGGAAGTTGGGCGGGGCCGTCGTATCATAATGGGACGAGTGTGGAGGAGGATGTGCAGTTTGTAGCTGATGTTATTGGGGATGTGGAGAAGAAGTTTTGTGTTGATGAAGCAAGGGTATTTGCATTTGGGTAAGTTTTGCTCTTTTTTTTTCCCTTTTCTCACTGAGTACAATTCACGACTTTTTGTCGATTTCGACATATGGATGTCGGTATCTCTGGGCGGTGTTGACGTGGGAACGTGTTAGTATGTCTAATGGCGGCGGCTTCGTTGGAACACTGGCGTGCGATGAGAAGGGAAGTTCGCTTTTTGCGGGTCTGGCGGTGCATTCGGGCGCTTTCTACACGGATATCAATGGGCCTGATAATGGGTGCGCGCCGTCGAAGGAGGTACCCTTGCTGGAAATCCATGGTGGAGCTGACAAGGACGTTCCGTATGCGGGCGGCAAGGGTGAAGGCGGCGAATTGCCTTCAATCTTCAACTGGCTGAACTGGTGGGCGCTGCGCTACAAGTGTGAGAGCAGCAGTGTGAATATTACATTTGGGAGCGAGGTGCGACATTGGTCCTGGGGTTGCGGTGGGAAATCTGGTCTAATACAGCATTACGAAGTTATGCATTTGGGTAAGTCTATCCTCTTTTTTCCCTCTGGACTTGAAGCATCTTCTGTTTGATTGTGGCTAACCAGCGATCAAGGCCATGCTTGGGCTGATACCGAACCCAATTTCTCGCAATCGTATGCGCAACAAGGACCTACGGTCATTCAAGCGAGCAGAATCATCATGGATTTCTTCGGCTCGGTTTGAATATGATGGAATGATTTGAGAGAGAAGACCTGCTTGAAAGAAGGGGATTGACGCGCCATAATGTAATGGAACAACAAGTGCGTGGCGTCCCTGGTGGCTCTAACGATGTGTACACACAAAACAGCGGTGGCAATCGTAATGTGGAGGAACGACTTAATGTGCAAAAAAAGTCCGGCTTGGACGCATCTATAATACTATGACTATTCATGATCCTTTCGTTCTAATGCGGTTAATATGTCAAACCCATCTGACACATTTGACACGCGCGTCACGTCCGAATGAATGCCTGAAACGCATGCCGAGACAACGTGCTACGGAGCTCAGCCCCATCGCCGCGTCAATTATGATTGGCCTGGGAAACGCGATAATGGACACCGGCATCATGCTTGCTACTCGATCATTTATGTGGCACAGAAGCGAGGCTATATGCGACGATGCGTATGGAGATGCTTTGATGGTGAAGCGGAAGAGTGGCACTGCGAGCGTTCTCCAACTGCTAGTCGGACGTTGCACAATAGGAGATCATGCATCAACAGCCTCAGGATCCCGCTCATGCCGTCACGCGCTCGCGGTGATGGCGAGGAGAAAAGGGGACTATGCACTCAGGAGCCTTAAGGGAATATAAATGTAGTATACCTACGAGCCAACTTGACAATCAGCTTCACTTCCAACTTCAAGATCTCACCGTCTAATACTCTCTTCTCGATTCGCCGTCTGTGACAGCGGATTCTTTGACCTGGTGTCTTTAACTCACGTATATATCTCTTTCTCTCATCAAGCATATACCCAACTCTTCACATAACCAACCATCCATTAAATCAATCCAAAATGCGTTTCACCATCGCCACCCTCTTCACTCGTAAGTCGATGGCAGCCCATATATCAATAACACTTTGGAGCTAACACTTTCAAGTTGCCGCCATGTCCATGGCTCAGGTTACACCAAACAACGCGGGTGCTAAGAATGTTGGCCAAGGCAACGGCGCGCAGTTCATCACAGGTGGATGTGTGTCAGATGCCGACTGCAGCTCAGCGTGCTGCGCCCAGGTTGCCTCGACTGGCAACGGTGTGTGCAGTGCTGAAGTAGCGAGTCAACAGAACGGAAAGACGGGTTGCGGTTTCAACGACCCCAATGCCGCCGCCGTGATTGCGGCCGCGAAAGCTCAGGTTGAGCGCCAGGGATTCAAGAGGGTTGTCCGAAAGGAATAGACGGCAGAAGCCTTAGCCCGAGGAAGTGCTGGAATAACGACCCCAAATACCGAATCAATGATCAAACAAATTATAACGTCCCTTCATGCGTGTCACTTTCCGCGAATATTGTGCATCGCAGTTTCATGTCATAAAGCTGCTTCCCGCACCAAAGGCTGCCCACAGCCTTGTGACCCATAGTGCGAGAATCAGCTCCCTACACGTCTGGTCGAGATCACTCCTCAACTCGATTGTTGGCATCTTTCCTCCATAGCCCATCTTCATCACTTCAGTGGCAACGACATGGCCTTCTGAATCTTTCCACTGACTAGGCTCCATTTCGTTCTTGCGCTGTTTAATGGCTTTGGTGAAACCTCCAGGCTTCCCACATGTCATTATCTCAACAGGCCGGCTGCCCTGTGTCGGCACGTGTGCAACATGCCAGCGGCGTAGCCCAAACCGCATCTGCAAAAAGCCTGGAAGCGCACGAGCAGACTTTCCCTGAACGTAGTATTCATTTATGAGGAAAGGCGGATCGTGGGCTTCGTAGAGGAGGCCACTGCTGGTGAATGGGACATTTGGTGCGCCAGCTTGGAGCATCGTGACTTCTTCTGCGCGTAATCTGCGCATTCCTAGCCTGTTGATGGACGTATCGAGGAGGGAGGAGAGTTGGTAGGCGGGGGCATTGGGGGTGTGAATGAAGGTACCATAGATGGTGAAGGTAGTGGCTTTCTCATCAACGACGGCGTAGGCAGGCGGTAGTTCTGGTGGGGGCAATGCAGGAGCGATCGTAGGTGCCACCTCAGACTCTGGGGGATCCCGTTCCGCCGATGTGGGTTCAGACGGTGGTGGTAGCGGAGTTGTCGGTACACTTGTACGCGGGGATGCGACGACGGCTTCTTCGTATGAAGGAATCGGCGGGTCAGTATGCGATGGAGCCATGGTGTAGAGAAGTAAGGAGGAGCAAAGGAGCAGAGATTTGGTCAGTCTGGCTGACTGCGTGTAAGAAAGTTCATTATACAAAGCCTGAGGGGCTGTGTTCTGCCAAGCATTTTGTTGTGAGGCGGAGGAACGTACTGGCGGGATCCCCAGATGACGCGGCGGGTGGCGGTCCCGTGCTCTCCGAACTTCCATGACGCACTATTCACTTCTCCAATATCACAGACAGTATGTATGTACCTATATGTACATATATGTGCGCTGTCTCTATGTCTTGAAACAATGACTCCCTGTTACTTCCTCACCAATTCCGAGCCTGGTGTCTCTTGTGCTGTACGCCGAGGTACAGCAATGGCCTCGGGTAGTACAGTTGAACGGCGAGCACAATGGACATGACATGTTAAGCAGACTTGAAGACTGATTTGCCTTTGTCATTGAGCCTCGACAAAGCCTTCCAGATGGTTGCCTACTACATCTCGTCACGTGAGAGAAAGAGCTCTACAGCGCGACATTCACGTCAACCTACATGACGGGCTTGGCAGATAGACAGCCGCGAATCCTCCTCAGCCTCAACGCATGCGTTTCCTCCGCTGATCTGTTACAAACCAGCTTGCCTGAGGATGGCGGCTCATAAAATCGGACGACAAACAAGCAAAAAAATACGCAAACGGCTATGGCATCGCTGGGCCAAGACGCGAGGCGCCCCTTCATGCCGAATTGGATGCACAAGTAACACGTCCAAGAAAGGCTTCTACCAGCCTCAGCTACCGTGCACATCCGCCCCCATGTATTGCGCCTGTGAGAGCATGTGCTATTGGCGGTGATTGTTTACAACAACTGTTTGGTCCAACTGGCTCTCCAGGTGTTGGGTGGGCCAAGATGTGCGAAACTTGTAATGTGTCGCAGAGTTGCCTCAAATGTCGGGATTCGTGCATCCAGGCCAACACCAAGCCTTGGTACTAAGGCATTCACGTACGATTTTCCAAAACTTCCTGCAGCGCGCATATATATAAAGGCCACAACGTGCTGATGGGAGAACTCGGTAGGAGTAATTCACTGTTGATCAGTCTCTTCACACATTCTTTGTTCTCTTCTCTTTCGCTTCTTTAAGTCTGTACGCTCGTTTCATACGACTTTATTCGACACCTTTTGGATTGTTTTCATCAGATCAACAATACTCATAATGTATACCGCAACCCTCACTACTATCGCGAGCTTGGTTCTCAGCGCAGTGGCCGCGCCAATTACCGCATCACCCATGGACCTCGGCAACGGCCACATGCAACTATCATTCTCCATCGACATCAGCAACAAGGAAGCAGAAGTAAATGCACTCGATGCCAACGAACTCTTCGCATTCACTTCCATGCACGCTGTCCACGCCGTTCCCGAGGAAGTCGTCAACGGCACCGAGCCTACGGGTGGCATCGCTGGCGCTTCCGGAACATTCAACTTCGGAATCAACAGCGCAGCCAACATGATCTGCTACAACATCACCCTGCACAACTTCCAGGGCGAGTTCGACTCCCCAGCCACAACTGCAACCCACATCCACGAGGCTGCGCGCGGCGCAAGCGGACCACCCAGAATCGCATTCCCCAACCCGGAACCGGTCAATGGAGATGTGGCAGTGCGAAACAGCGCAGGATGCTTGAAGGGACCCTTTACTACCGGCGTCATGGTCGAGGGCAAGGATTCAGGCGAGGGCTTCCACGTCAACATGATTGAGGCAAACCCTGCTGCATTCATGGCAGACACTCACTCCAGTTTGGCGCTGCCTGGTGCGGTTCGTGGCCAACTAGCTTAATGTTGCGCGAATGAAGGGGCGGCTAGGAAGAAGGACGTTTGGGACTGAAATTGTTCAGACTTGATAGTAGCATTATACCATTTATTCTTAATATATACATTTTTCTGGCATATGGTGTTTGGTGTTGAAATTGGTGATGTTGCGTATGCCTTGGAAATGAGGAAGGGAAAGTGAAACACTATGCTCTTGAAGGATTTGACTACCCAAGAACAACAATGATCAATTCGGGGGGCAAGAAAACACATGGAGAGAAGCGCAGTGACCCGGTAGTATACCTAGTGGAGAATATCAATAAACGGTCATAGCGATCGGTGAAAAGTGTATGGAGCCCGAGATTCGTTTCCACTTGTTTCGAGGTATGTGATGCAGAGTTCGACAGCCTAGTTTGAGATGCGTTCTAGAAAGGCCCCAAAGCCCATAATGACCGAAAATTCCGAGCGGTATCCTCTTTTCGCTTCAAAACACGTCAAAAATTGCATTTAATTCTTCCTACAATGACGCCATTGTCAAGATTTTGGCCTGACTAAAAAGGTTCGTATTCCTCTTGCTTACGGGAGTACTAGCCCGACTCGTCTAGCGGTGCAGAAATCCTATGCAGGTGGACACCCAGAGGCAAATGTAACCCAAACTTTCCCCCCCCCCAACTCCCCTCTTTCCCACCCAATCCAAGGCGAGGGAAATGACGTGCTTTGCTACCCGCAGTTTAGCTGCTACTGCAAAGCCAGAAATGATCGCTGACTCGTGGCGCAAACTATATGCACCCAAGCCCGCCTTGTGTTGGACTTCCCAAGGCATCCTAAGCTTTTGCCATGAAAAGCTTCCTTGAGTCTCGCCTCTGAGCTTTGCTCACTTCTTTTTGTTCGTATCGCATCGCATCTTGATACTGTTTGTATCGAAACATAATGACGGCCGTGGACCCCGAGAAAGCTCCCCGCGATGTCGCGACATCGCCAGACACCCTCACGGAGACGCCTTCACACTTCGTCAACGAAGACCGCCTGCGACGGTCCCTCTCAGCACGCCAAGTTCAGATGATCGCAATTGGAGGGACCATAGGAACTGGACTCTTCCTTGGTACCGGCAAGGCCCTCGCGACTGGAGGACCCGCTTCTCTACTCATCTGCTATTCTATCGTTGGCTTTATCGTCTTCTGCACTATGCTGTCTTTGGGGGAGATGGCAGCTTTCGTTCCAGTAGCAGGGTCTTTTTGCACCTTTGCTGGGCGCTACGTCGACGATGCGTTTGGCTTTGCGCTGACCTGGAATTATTGGTTCAACGACGCTGTCAGCACGGCAGCGGATTTGGTTGCGCTCCAGTTGTTGATTCGGTATTGGAGCGATAGTGTGCCCTGGTATGCGCTGGGAATTGCCGTATGGGTGCTTATCGTCCTAGCCAATATCATCAACGTCAAAGCATACGGCGAGCTGGAGTACTGGCTGAGCTTGCTTAAGGTGGTTACCATTATCATTTTTATCATCTTGAGCATTGCAGTAAATGCCGGAGGAAACGATGGCTATGGCTATATCGGAGGGAAATACTGGACTATCGGCGACGCGCCATTCGTGGGAGGCATCGGTGGCTTCGCGTCTGTCTTTGTTACAGCCTCATTCGCATACGGAGGAACCGAGTCGATTGCCATTACTGCAGGAGAGACGCGCGATCCGGCTCGCACCCTTCCAAGAGTAGTGAAGAACGTCTTTTGGCGCATTCTACTCTTTTATATTCTCACAGCTACCATGATTGGCTTCAACATCCCCTACAACTACCCTGGACTCAGCACAAAGTCCAGCCGCACGTCGCCATTCACGATTGCTTTTCAGATGGCAGGATCAAAGGCCGCAGGCTCGTTCGTCAACGCCGTGATCCTTACTAGCGTTATTTCTGCTGGAAACCACGCCCTCTACGCCGGATCGAGATTGCTCTACACCCTCGGCTCCAACGGTCATGCACCCAAAGTCTTCACCAAGTTGACGCGCTACCAAGTTCCATGGGTATCGGTCATGACGACGAGCATCGTGTCAATTGTACTCTTCTCCCTCTCATTTGCTGGATCCGGCCAAGTATGGACATGGTTGCAAAATATTGTCGGCGTCTCCAACCAATTGAGCTGGATATGCATCGGCATCGCGTCTCTCCGCTTCCGCGCCGGTCTCAAAGCCCAGGGCAAAGAGCACCTTCTTCCTTTCCGCAACTGGATGTACCCATGGGGCCCCATTATCTGCATCGTTCTCAACACCTTTATCGTCTTGGTCCAAGGCTGGACAGCTTTCAGTCCCAGCTTTGCCTCTGTAGACTTTGTCAGCTTCTATCTTGAGCTACCAGTCTTCTTTATAATGATTGTGGCATGGAAGCTTATCAAAAAGACCAAGTTCAGGAAAGCAAGCGAGATGGATCTGGAGACGGATGTGTATACGAAGGATGATATGGAGCCGGAGGAGAAGGGATGGAAAGGAACGGGCAAGAGGGTAGCCACGTGGTTTTGCTTCTAGGTATATCTCTTTACCACATGAGAATTTTGGTCAGTAGCGTGGTGGGAAAAATAATGTTTTACGCCCAACATCAACAAGGTTTTTTATCCAGGTGAAGACGCATCTCACTGTGCTTGGAAGTTCTTTCTCTACCACTCTTGGGGGCTCGAAAGCACCGATTTACGGTATGTGAAGCGCATTCTGTAAGTTTTTGCTCGCTTGTTTACCAAGGCAATTGCTCTTACCTCGAAGAATAGTCAACAACGCGGGCGAGACGTTATGCCAAGCGCTTCTCGAGGGCAGTCGCCGCAAGTATATGATCCCGCATCCCAGGTCTACTCTCTTCTTTTCTTCACCAACATCCTTTATCTCAATATAAGTAAGTTTGTGCCCAATCACTGCACCTATCCCACGTCTCACCATAACCACCTGTTACTCCATCGTTCCCTAGTCTCATATCACTCCTCCTTCTCCTACCACCTTTCCTCAGCCTTCGCCCTTCAAGAAAATCGACATAGTTTGACGATTTGAACACTAACGTTTTGTAGTTATGCCACGTTCTTTTAGAGTTTTTTTCCGTTCACCGGTGGTGATGGGGCAAGCACGGTAAGCATTCCCTCTTCCATTTCTCTTCCAGAGGTATACGTCTCTATTATTGGCCATGGCTAACCTATGTTCAATGATATAGCTTTGTCCGGGGATTCCGGACTGTCGGTGCACTCCGGAACAGGGAGCAGGGAGGGGACCCCCGCGGTGGTCAACGCCTATTTGCAAGGTTCTCGGGGCCCTTGGCGGCGGTCGGTACTTGGGTGGTGACGAAAGTCATCGAAACCTAGGAGGAGGAACTCAAGTCCGCCGTCCGTCAGGCTACCCGGGACTTTCGCACTTGGGCCATGGCTCGATTGGCCGCTTTGGCGTACTCCTGTATGTTCGCCAATCAACTTTGTGGAAATATACTAATTGTTGTCACAGTGTACGTCCGAACCGGCCAATGGGCCATGCCAGACACCGATCCCTTCTCTGACCCCTGAACTGGAGTCCCGACTGTGTCGCTTCGTCCCCACACGCCGGTGAACATTATTACTAGTCAGTAGGAATTTTTTCAAAAAAAATTAAAATAAGAAACCCTATCTAGGGCGGAGGGGTGGGAAAAAAATCCCCCAAAACTGGCTGCAGAGATGGAGGGAGTGGCACTAAAAGGGATCATCATTCGCCGTCGACCATTCCCTCTTTCGCCGTCGAGCTCATCACCGAGCTTATCCGCCATGGTTGCCGCCTAGACGCCTCACACACCCTCGCCTTCTCGCCTACACGATCAACATGGCTGCCAGGCGGGCCACCAAAGGGTGTCTTTGGAGGTATTGAAGGACTGGTGCTGGTCGGTAGTAGGATCGGAGGACTGTTGCTGGTCGGTGATAGAACATGGATGTGTATTGACTTGGGAGGGGCAGAGGGTACATGGGACATGTTGGGCCTGCGGTGTGCTACTGGCCAGGGATGAACGATGACGCTCCTCATCTCCTGGACGCTCCTCATCTCATGGACACTTCCATCCCATGGACACTTCCATTCCAAAACCTATTTGGCCTGCAAATCCTGCAGAATACAAAAAAGCCATGCACCGGCGGTAGATGTTGGGGCTGAGGTGCCCAAGACCGTGACGGAGGTAGCTTCACCTGCCAGCACCCAGACCACCCCCATGGAAACTCCCTTCTCCTAGACGCTCTCATTCCATGGAAGCTCCTAGTGTTCCTCACGAACAATCTTTCCCATGAGAGTTCCCTCTTGTGGATATTTCTCACGTCCATTGCTTCAATGGAAGATCCTTGGGGTGGCTACACTGGGTTTCTTTGCAGTTCACACAAAGCATAAACAGCATCACCGTCAACAGTATCATCGTCAACACTGGCACCAATATGCGATGCTAGAAGGTCAACATGGTTGGATGTTCAGATTTTTGGAGATCTACGCGTATTTGCATTTCGGTCTTACGTCTACGTTCATGTATATATGTATGATTGCTTGGTACCAATAGATACTTGTGTAGAACGTATGTGTTCACTGAATTTGCTGAGTGATCACACGTCACTATGCTCAGCGACCACGCAAAAGTTGCGTACTTAGAGTTACTTCGCAACTACATTATTGTGTAGAGATTCATATAAAAGCAAATGTTTATGAAGCTTCATAGGCGATGACTTGGAACGTTTATTAGCACCTCTTCCGTTGCTCAAAACCAGGACCATTCAGTCCCTTGGTGGCCAACAATGCGATATTTGACATGCCTGTCAGGGCATTGGTCGGGCAATATTGAACCATGGATGCTCCGACCCTGAAGCGAGAATTTGCTAATAAATTGAAGCAGAGTGAGCTGTAGCAGTTTGGTCCTATCGAACCGGCCATGTTCAACCACGTATCTGTGCCAAATGTGCTCCATTCATTATTGCCAATATGCAGAATGACTGTTGTGTTCCTTCCCTTATAACTTCAATATCCCTTACATCACTCATCGCACCTGGTCTGCACATTCTACAGTCACATCCTCACTGATCATCTTAGCACTGCTATTCAAGAATATCATGCCTCTGGCTTTGAACTCCGTCCGGACAACAAGCCATGTCTCGGTCTTGCGCAACGCACCTCCTCTCTTCATAGGGGCATCACGACTGCATCGAACAACTCTTTTCCAGCAGAGCTTACGGGTCTTCCCAAAATTTATCCAAAAAGCAGTGTCGAAAGCGATGACCCCAGTTGTAGCGCCAATAGCGGTGCCTCCGGTATTCGTATCTAAACTGATTAACGCCGAAACACGACAACGGCACCGCATCAAGCGAATGGCTGCCCAGCGAATATACCAGCAAAACGCAAGAAGACCGGCTGCAAAAATCTACAATGCCGGTCCGTTCTTGTATTACGGCCATACCGGCAGTAACTACTATGACTATGATTCCGGCAAGAGCAATAGTAACCCATTTTCACGGATTCTGCGCGCGTGTATCCAAGGATTTTGGTTAGCATTTTGGTTAGGGGTTTTTGATTCTTTCTCTGATGTTATTCATGGCAGGTAAGTACTTACTTACCTCGGAATATTCTAATCTGCGGATATGCGCGCGCGAGAGAGAAAAAGGGGTTGTTTTGGAGCTAATGATGAGAAACGTAATTTAGAATACCACTGGGTGAAGCTGGGCAGGAAGAGGAAGACGAGGGTGAAAACGAAGAGATTAGGAAGTTGGAAGAGGGAAAATGATGAGTCGAGGGGTGAGGTTGGGAGGTTGAGGAAGGAGAATAGCGAGTTGAAGGGGCAAAGTGGTGAGTTTGTTTCGTTTCCTTGTTTTCTTTTGAAGAAGAGAATGGTTGTCTAGAGTGGTTTTGCTAACGAGATGGTTTAGAGGAGGAGTTTGAGGATGAAGAGTTTGATCGGCTTATAAATGTTTGAGAGCATGATGCCTCTTCGGATGCTTTCATAGGGAATGATACTAAGCGTTTCTCTGAACAGCATTTCAAAGCATTTTTACATGGCGAATATTATTGCTCCTGTTGTTCGCTTTTGTACATTATTAGCAATACCTCGAGGAAGTGGTATGATTAGTCTCGATATCCTTTGATGTCTTTTCTTCTGCTATGAAGAACAATCGGAAGTCCCTCGGAGATTTGGAGTCGTTTCCCAATGCTTAAATACGAATTGAGATCACTACTCTAAATCAGTCCCTTACATAATTGTGAGATTGATAACCAGATGGAGGCTAGTGGCTTTCTCTCCTCTCTCCCTGCATTACGGAGGTTGATGAAGCAGGCCTGGTCCATAGATAGCCCAATCATGTTACCTAGCTCAGCCGCTAAATTGGAACGTGATAATATACTATACATGTTTCAAGTTTTCGACATTTTACAAAGAGTTGTAAACTTGCTGCTTTGGCGTCCGCCGGCGTATCGGAAATGAAATGTCAGACCTCACAAACGATAATTTCATCTAGCGCTTATACTACAACAAGATGTGACTTATTACTGTCAGCAAGATGCAGACCAGTTCCTCATCCGTTCTCACTGGCCACTCGTCGCTCTTTCCCCTTTTTTCTTTCTGGAAAAAGACATAAGCACGCTCGCTTTCATCATTAAAGGCTCCTGTACTTCTATCCCCGCCATCCAACAATAACCCTTGCGAGACACCATCAACCAAATACAGCCACAAAGAGCCATCAACGCAGCTAAATCTACCATCAACATGCGTTATTCGGTTTCCATTGTGATCCTTGCTACCATTATGGCGGGCGTCGGACAATGCAGTCCACAGGGACATATATCATATGGCAATCTCCCTAGACCACGCCCGCCGCCGCCACAAGGATACCAGTCCAAATGTTATCCTGGTACATGTGTTCCTGTGCGTTCTTCATAGTTTACTCAAATGGAAGATAATAGTTGGTTGGCTAATCTCGTTGTAGGGTTGCGATACTAGCAGCCATAATTATGGTACCTGCTGCTGGGGGAAGATTAATCAGGATCCTAATGATAGCCTCAAGTTCGATAGAAAGTATGGATGTTGGCCTTCTGGCAGTTGTGCGGATGATTGTTAGTAGGGTGTCTACTTGGTTGGACTCGGACTTGTTGTGTCCAATTGGATTGTTCAAGTGCCGCATGCTTGGCTGCATGCTTGAGTCAAAAACTGATTGGGTCCATCCTTTGTATCTACTGGGTACCATATCTATAATAACTTTTTGGTAAAGCTACTCGATTGCATTCCTTCAAACATTAGGGTTATTGTTGGTGAGGGCATTAGCCCTGTTGTGACTATCCAGTACGTATAGCGAAGGCAGAATCGGGCCAAGCTCCTTATCGATAAAAAACTGGCGCATCTCCAAAATTTCGGCGCGACATCTTCCAACCAAACCAATTACCATCACCCAACATGCCCAAACGAAAGCGCTCTTCACCCGCTCCCGCGATCGAGTCGGTTTCCAGATCAACACCTGCCAAATGCGCCAAAATCTGTGAGAAGCGTCTCGCTGATGCGGAAAAGCCTTTGCTTCAAGCACTGCGCCATGCCTCCATGCTCGAGCGCCAGAAGCACAGTCGCAGAAAGAAATACGCGGTGAATAAGAACCAAACCAATACCATTCATCGCCTGAACTCTGAGTATGAAACTCTAAAGGCGCTCAACTTGGAACAAGTGGGTGATCAACATTTGCGCAAGACGCTCGCAAGGGTCAAGAGCTTGAAGGATGCCGAGCCGTTACAGGAATACATTGCGGGGATACGAGAGGGAAATAAGGATGCGAACACGCTTAATGTTACGGCACGGCTTTTCAAGGTCAAGCAGGTGAAGAATGTGGTAGACCGTGTGGTCGAGGATTTGAAGGGCATACTTGGAGTCGCCAAGGGCAAGGAAGATGCGAAGGAAGAAGCTGGTGGAAAGAAGGCGCAAGAGAACAAAGTGTCGAAAGACAAGGAGACTGTGAAGAAGGAGGATGTTGATATGAAGGACCCGAGCGACGAAGGAGATGATCCATACATGGCGTTCAGCGCACGGATAGCAGAGCCTTCGTCAGGCGAAGACGAGAGTGAAGCTTCTGTGACAGACGACGAGCGGCCTCCAAGTATCGTGGACAGCGACAGCGAACACGATCCTGATTCTGACCTCGACGCTGACAGTGAGAGCGAAAGTGAAGAGTTGGGTGAGGTTGAGGAAGTCAACGGCGCGAGCGGTGCGAACGACGAATTACTATCGAATGAGGACTCTGAGAATTCAGACTCTGACTCCGACTCAGCCGCCATACCCACCAAAAAGATCAAGACCAAGGTCATTGAAGAGAAGCCAACGACCTCTGCATTCATTCCCGCCCTCAGCCATGCCGCCTACTTCTCTGGCTCTGAATCAGAAGCCTCAGACCTTGATGTGGACGTTGCCCCACGAAAGAATCGCCGGGGCCAACGCGCCCGTCAAAAAATTGCAGAACTCAAATACGGACAAAAAGCAAAACATCTCGAAAAGGCACAGCGCAGTGCCACCTTCGATCCTAAGCGCGGCGCAGTGAGCGGTACGGACAAGCGTCAAAGACGAGGAAAGCCACTCGGCCGTGGACCGCAGCAGAGTGGAGGTAATGCAGAGCCTTTGGGCGAGAGAAGCGACAAAAAGGATAGGAAGATTGGCGTTGGCGCGAAGAGGGATGACAAGGGCGAGCTGCATCCTTCCTGGCAGGCAGCCAAGATGGCCAAGGAGAGCAAGAAGCTCAAGATCGATCTTAGCGGGGCCAAGCCGGCAGGAAAGAAGGTTGTTTTCGATTGAGATACCCAGAGGAGCCCATGCAAAGTTTTCTTTATCAATTGGTCATAGCCACTCTCGCAGCGGGTACATGGTCTATGTAGGATGTGAAGTTTCCTTACTGATAGCAGCCTTTTCGATGGTACGATAATGATGGAAGTGGAATGTCTGACTTTGTCGAAACCATCGTGTGGTCAATGTTCGATTGCCTATTGCCTGCAGCTAGGCCTGGCGATCTTGCTGAGCTTACTGTGTACAGCCGACAGATCGCCTGCCGCAGCCCCGCTCCGTTGCGGCCGTTCCCACCTGTTCTTACCTGGGGAAAAGTGCTTGTAGCGCAGGGTAGATCATCGCCGTCTGCTGGACAAGTGTTTCTGACCATGTGCAAAGCAGTCTGCATCCTTGAAATCCAACAATCAGGAGAATGCTCTCGTGGTCTCCCCTTTTCTTGGTAGATGAGCCGGCAGATCCGAAGAACGAAGACAGGTGGCCTTTGAGCGCGTTTAGACTGATTGTCTTTAAACAAGCAATGACATCTTTCTTGTTGCCGACGACGTATCCGTAGTATCTGTCCGTTGGTCTGCGCATCGCGGTATTAATCTCATCGAGAGCGTGGCGCAGCACAACAGTATAGCATGAGCCAATAGCCCCTGAGCTGCGCCTCAAAAGTCTCGCCACGGTGGGGCCGAGGATCACAATATGCGGAAAAAGGGAGCATCCGCCGCGCCAAGAAAAGCTTACAGAAGCTTGGCTCTGTACATTTTGCTATGCCAACTCAGAGATGCCATGTTGTCAACAACTTATTCGAGGAAAACAATGGGTCTTTGATGTTTGATACCTACCAGTGTTTGCAACTACTGTAGCTGGATTTCACTGGGCATCACAGAGTTTGTTTCGGACCGCCAGTACTGTGTGGCTGCTCGGTCCAAACTCCGGGCGTAGCGACACCGCCTCACCGAGATTACGCCACGTTTCACACTGAGGCTTGTACGCTGGGGCGTATGGATCTTTTGAAGGGGGAGGGGGTCTTGGACAGACTAAGCTGCAGGTGCCATTGCATCCGAGATCGGGTTGGGATGGATTAAATGCCGCGTTTCCCTCAAGTACTAATACCTTGTCCACAGACACTTGACGTTTCTCATTCTTTCAATCCACTCCACCCAACCTACACTTGCATTTGCACCTTCTTCCTCTCACCACACACATCCAACCCCCCACATTCACACAATGGGTTTCCTCAGTGAATTGATATCAGAATTCAAGGGCTCCAAGAGCGGCGGCGAACAGCAACAGCAACAACAATCCGGATACTCCGGATATCCCCCACAGGAACAGTATGGTGGCTATCAGCAACAGCAGCAGGGCTACCCACCACAACAGCAAGGTTATCCCCCACAACAGGGCTACCCACCACAGCAACAGGGTTACCCGCCACCACAGCAGTCCTCCGGAGGACCACCACCAGTTTCCCCTCCATGGTACGCAGAGTGGGATGGACGAGAGAACCGCTGGGTCTTTGTGAACCAGCAAAACGGTGAACGCACATACAACTACCCTGGCCCCGGCTTCGCACAACAGCAAGGTAGCTACGGTGCCCCACCACCACAAGGAGGATATGGCTACGGCCAAGGCGGCTACAGCAATCAGGGTGCATCCAACCAGAGCGCCTATGACCCTACACGTGGCTCTGCTCCAGAGGAGAAGAAGAGCGGAGGCAATGGCTGGAAGTACGCCGCAGCGGGTGCCGCTGGACTTGCAGGTGGAGCCCTACTAATGCACGAGAGCGATAAAATTGGTAAGAATTCCACTCTCTCTCCCTTTTCCCACCGCCGCACTTCGCCCAAATAGAAACGATCCCCGCTAACGAATTTTCAAACAGGCGAGGAAATTGACGAAGCCAAAGAGGGCATCGAAAACGCCCCGGAAAACGTCGCCCACTGGACCGGCGAACAAGCCGGCCGCGTCGAGAACTTCGGCGACGACGTCGAACAGAAATGGGACAATGGTGTTCAGAACGTCGAAGATTTCCCTGAGAACGCAGCCAGGTGGACGGGTGAGAAGGTCCAGGAGGTTGAGGACATCCCAGAGGATATTGAGAACAAGTGGGATAATATGGTTGGTGGTGTGGAGAGGTTTGGGGATAACATGGAGGATGCCTATGATGAGGGAAGGGAGGAGCGAAGGTATGAGGATGATGATTACTAGAGTGAGGATGAGGGATTGAAGAAGTTTGAGAGTCGGATCAGATACCAGTAACAGTTTTGCTTATTTCTATGAATGACTTGATTGCATTTCTTCTCATTGTGATAATTCAATGAGTGATTGAACTTCAGTTGATAAATTATGTGGCGGAAAACGAATGGGGAAATGCTATGATGCTATTAGCGAGAAACCACGTGTATGTATTTTTAGTATCTGACATGTGATAAGGGTCCTTGGGATGGCGCGTCCCTGTGATGTCACAGCTGCTGTTGCTGCCGACCATACGATGCGTTTGTGAGCAAACCATACTTTTCGCTATATTGATATGAAAAGACCGCTCAAGATGAAACTTGCTTTGGTGTACTATCTTACTTCCCATTTCTTACTGACAATCGAAAAAAAAATCCTGATTACATTGGTAAAGGTGTATATTTGCATAATGTTCACCATTGACTTATTCCATTTTGACCACGACTATGGCAGCAGCAGCAGTGAAGTATTCCGCCGTTTCCAAACCCCATTGAAGTCGCCAATTTTCCTTAAAAGATCTCGCAATCTTTTTTATCTTCGATACATCCATGAAGCAACTCTCCACGCGCACACATACACACACACACATTCCGAACATTAAAATACTAAAGTATCAAACGTTTGTACATCTCCCCCAAAACACCATGGGCATCTCCAAGAAATCCCCTGTTCCTCCACCTCTCTACCTCCGTATATCCTTCCCCCCTCCCGCTAAAAAAAAGAATCACCTCTTCTAACACATTCTAAACAGAGAGCGACTCAAACTCCCTAAACTGCTACCTCTCCCCTAACCCAAGCGCCACACAACCCTCCATCCGCAACATGCCCTGGGCCCGCACCTCCCGCAGAAACCCCCCACCAACCCAGCACAGAACAAACTACAATTAAAACCGCAGCGCACCCCCACAGTCCAACACCATCCGAAGCAACGCCAGCACCGCGCCACACGGTAGTTCCGTCCATGGAAGAACAGCAACTAACAGATACGCCGGATCCCAACACGGCAGGTCCGCTTACCAACCTTCCAACCACGGAAGAACAGCAGCAGCAGCAGCATCAACCAGATATGCCGGATCAGCCCCAGCAACCAACCCCAGCGGGACACGCCCATCGCAGTCCCGGAGCTACGCTGGCACGGTAGCTTC
This sequence comes from Bipolaris victoriae FI3, assembly GCF_000527765.1. NCBI lineage: Eukaryota > Fungi > Ascomycota > Dothideomycetes > Pleosporales > Pleosporaceae > Bipolaris > Bipolaris victoriae. The sequence continues at coordinate 228,590 of NW_014575362.1, read as the reverse complement.
GCGAGCGTACAACCAGCGTCCTCCGTTTAGCCAGGGAGCCCGTACCGCTGCATCGACGCAACATCAGACTGCTATTGTGAACCAGACTCGTGGCCAGGGTAGTGCTAGTGCTGCTGGTGGGCTGAGTAGAGCGGAGACAGTGGTGCAAGGGCGAGGGGTGGATAGAGGACGGTCTGTTGTTCCGGCTTCGAATGCTGGGCGTGCTGGAGTGCAAGGGGGAGCGGGGGAGCCTGGGGTGGTCGGGTATTCGTATGAGAGTATGCAGGCTGGAGGGCGGAGAGGGAGTAGGTGGAGTAGGTTTAGGATGTTTGTGTGGCGTGGGGGCTCTAGGAGGTAAGGAGGATTGATGGGGTTGGAAGGGGGGGATGGTGAAGATGGTATACTGAGATTTTGGTTAATTTGGAAAATGTATCTGAAAGGCTTTTGGTTAGACTCTTGAATGGGGCATATGTACAATGGCTGTATAGATAGTTTTGTTTCTTACGCGTCCGGTTTCATGGTATGTATAATCTATCCGTTCTATTCTTTACAAATACAGTCACTACCGGTAATGATGGTCTATCATAGTACAAAACGACAATTCATCCTGTCCTCTAGAAGAAACTTTTCAAACCATCCTTGCGCCTCAAAGTTACATGCAGAAAGATATACACAACAACACCAAAACCCAGCATTCCCGAGATAACGCCAAAGCCCATGAGATATTTTGGTTTGTCATCATCCGGGAAAAGGTATGCGCCGTAGATTTGCGCCAGATTTCCAAGCGCATTGACAAGCGCGATAGCAATAGCCCTGACTTCAGGCTCCATGGATCCAAATGTTGCACTGGCGTACGATAGGGAAACGGCGTTGGATGACCACAGACCGGCAGCCATGAGGACGAGGAGGACATAACGTGCTGTGAAGTTGTAAATCACACAGACCAGGATAGAGGTTATGAGCGAAAATGTGAGCCAGCATGCAATGACTAGGCCACGGTGCATAGAGATAGAGTCGGCAAAGTATGTCGTTACTGCAGTGCAGACGAATGCGACGGCATAGATGGGAACAGTCATGTACTGTGCGGTGACAGTGTCTTTGTAGCCGAGGCCGTTGACCAGCGTGGGGTAGAAGTAGGAAAGGGTGGAAGAGCCGACAATGACCTTGAAGGTATTAGTTATGCGATTTTGATAAACACGACAGACTACTCACCATATAACCGAGGACAAGTCCGATAGTCCTCCAGTCCATGATTGCAAGGCGGAAGGACTTTAGCTTGCCGATTCTTACGTCGCCACTCACGTATGTCTGGATACCACTTCCTCGGAGACGTGCAGTAGCGATGAGTCGCTCGCGATCAGTCAACCGCTTGGTATTCGCTGGAAAGTCCAAAAGGAGGCAAGAGGCTATTCCAGCCCAGACGATAGTTGCAGCTCCTTCAATGATAAACAGCCAACGCCAGCTACACGGAGATGAATCAGTATGTTGAAAGGGCTGAAATCCTGAGATCTTCATTGAAAATCCACTTACCCTCGTAAACCACCAGTTCCTTCCATACCTCCAGTGATAGCACCGGCAAGGAGACCTCCAAAGGCGCCGCTGAGAATGGCGGCCGACATGTACACACCAAAGCGTTTCGACTGCTCGTCCTTCTTGTACCAGGACGAGATGATGAGGATGATACCAGGAGCGAAGCCACTTTCGAAGACACCAACAAAGATACGAAGCAGAACGAGATGCTTAAAATCGTGGATAGCACCCATAACACAAGTCAAGGCACCCCAGATGGCCATGATGACGGGAAGATATATGGAAGGCTTCAGTCGGACCAAGAGCATATTTGAAGGCGGTTCAAAGGCGACATATGTAACAAAGAAGACAACTAGAGCAATTGAGTACTGATTGGAAGTCAGACCCAGATCAGTGGCCATGCCAGCAATTTTTGCGTTGCCAATACTGGTACTTGATCAATTTTTGCAACTTCAATTCTTCGGTAGCAGCTTACTTTGTGCGGTCCATATAGGACAACAGATACATCAACCACATGGTTGGAAGCAGGAAAGAATCAATTTTCTTTACCAACTGCTTCTCTTCCTCGGGCGTCCAAGTAAAGTCCTCAGATACCTCAATCTGTTTTGTTGTATCCATATCTTTGATGTCGCTGGCTTCGAACGAATGTCGTGTTGACGACATGGTGTCTTGGCGTAAAAAAGCAAGTGTCTACACAAAAAACCCAAGCATGCGGTACGCTTTGCAGGGGATAAAAAGGTACCTTCTACGACTTTCTAGAGACAGTCGCAAAGATATCCTTGCTATTGTGAGACAGCTTAAAGCTTTATAGAACTTCTCTGCAAAGTTGTTTTATTGTCTTTTCAAGATTTGGTGGTGACTGCCCAGGAATGCCTGGGTGGTATCGATCCCCAGAGTGGATCGGCCCTTTTCCGCCTACCCCAGGTCTTAGAACATTAGCCGAGATTACTCAATGCGGTGCTGCTGGGCTGATGCAGTGGTGGCAACGATTGGCCGCCGCTATCCACAGAACTGCATGCAGAAAAGTACGGCTCGATGCGAGAGTGTGTCAATAAGCGAGAGCTCGCCGGCGAGGACCAAATCAGCGTCTGCCGGCTGGATGTACATGCATTCGCCACGAATTCGTTCTGGCGTTGGTTCACTGTCGGGTGGATTTCCGGTACGGTGACAATACGCGCCGCTCTTTTCCAAGGATCCTCGGTAGCGAAGTAAAAAATTGTCTTGCCACGAGCTGGTGTGGGGTTAAGGAAATGTGGTGGTGTACTTAAACATGCGGGGAGCCTGTGAAGTAGGCGTTCAGCCATCCACCGGTTTAAGTATCTCAGCTCCCTCGCTGTACCTTCCATATATCATTAGACTTCCTCAAGCAGCTTGTTTTTAACCGCATTCCACTCATGTCTCCTTCTGCAATCATGCCGCAGGCAGACCAGACGGCGCCTCCCAATGGTCAAGTCAATGGCACCCAAGTCGAGCAGAGCGTGCCGAACCCCGTCTACCTAACCACTGAGCCAAAGGAGGATTTTGACTGGAAAATCACTCTCAGGGGCAAAGTGATCGCCATCACTGGCGCAAACAGAGGTTGGTCGACCCCTCTCGGGCGCTCGGGAGCGACACTAATGGGCACTTACAGGCATTGGTCTGGGACTTGCAACGGTGTGCCTTGCAAACGATGCGGCAGAGATATATTCGCTCGACCTCTTTGAACCGGGCGAGGATTTCCAGGCGCTTCAAAAGGCGAACCCGAAGCGAGTGCACTACCTGCACTGCGATGTCACGTCTGAGGAAAGCGTCAACAAGGCGGTTGACCAGATTGTAGCTGAGTCGGGCCGCATAGATGGCATGATTGCCAACGCGGGAATGACCAAGCATCAGCCAGCGCTCAACTTTGACCGCCCTCAGCTGGAGCAGCTGTTCAATCTCAACGTGTTCGGCGCTTACTTTTGCGCGACGGCAGCCGCGAAAAAGTTCATTGAGCTGGGCATAAAGGGGTCGATTGTCTTCACTGCATCCATGACCTCGTACCGGCCAAACAGGGCAGCACCGTCGGCGCCATATGGAGGGACCAAGGGCGCTGTTCGCAACATGGCGCACACGCTAGCCATGGAGTGGGCGAAGCATGGGATTCGTGTCAATTCCATTTCGCCCGGTTTCGTGCGAACGCAGATGACGTACTATGTTGAGAAGGCGCCTGACTGGAATCTGAAGATGCAATATTATGGCGGCATGCCGAGACTGGCTGATCCTCGCGAACTTGGCGGAGCCTACGTATATCTGCTCTCCGACGGAGCCAGTTATACGACCGGCATTGACATTCCCGTGGCAGGCATTGTCGGCGCATGGTAGTGAGTAGAGGTGACTGTGGCTGTTCATTTGTACGCGTTTCGTTTGTTTCACGATAATACTGCATTGGGCGGAGTCTGTGTGATGATAGATGACCACCGGCCTGTTGGCCGTGATGATGAATGAATTTCCATTGGGTTTTCTGCAGAGAGAATATGTGTGTTGGTTTGTGTTGTTGTATGTGTGTGTGTGTGTGCACTGGGAATATTGGGGTTGGTGGAGAAGCGAGGGTTGGAGTTTGGAGGTGAGTGAGGGCATCATCCATTGCACGGAAGGAGCTCCCGCGCGACAGACGGCAGGCGAGACAGAGACAAATGAGTCAGCCTCCTGCGGGTATCCATGTCGCTCCCGCTGTGCCTTGGGGCTTACCCCCAGGATTATTATTTGTTGTAGTTCGCTGAGGATATTATTTGCGTGTCCTGAAATACCGTCTGAACCGAAGTAATTGCAGCGCTCAGGCAACGCGTCCAATATATTAGGCATCCCATCCCTACTTGAGCCGGACGGGGATAGTGCTCAGGACTGGCGCGGGGTCTGTTGCCTCCCAAGCCGCATGCATTCTGCACCATTGCCGCCCCTTCAGATCCCCACAGTACTGCTGCTGCCATTATCTGTGAGAAATAATCCTTTCCAGCACTATCCACCAGAAGCCTATTCGGTCCTGGCGTAGCTGGTCCGTCTTGTCTCCAACTCTTGTTTCCCCACGCGATCAGGTCCGAGTCCTAAGCGAAGACACAAGGACCTCGACGCGAAGTCTTACCAGCATGCACGACATTGTTCGTGATGCCAGCATCCTCTACAGGCCCTCCTAAGCCTCGAAAACCCCGCCCTTCAAGAGCGCGAGTAAGTCCACGCACACCCAACCTTTGTCCCGTTTTCACTGACCCGACGTTTTCCGCCCTCAACAGGGTCTACGCACAACAACCGGTTGGTAAGCTCGCCGTGCCATTGCTCCAACGCGTCACAAAGACCCGCTGGACAATCAATCCTGCTGCATCACAACTCCTGCTAACCCGCCTAGTCTTACGTGTAGACGGAGAAGGGTCAAATGTGACGAACTCAGGCCTCGCTGTGCAACATGCACAAAGTCAGACCGAGAATGCGTCTACTCATCCTCAAAGGATGTGTTGGCAGACACAGCAAGCACCGTGTCAGGCTCGGTGCAGTCCACGTCGCCTGCACATGAAGACGCCTCTTCGTCTGCTGCCTTTTCACCTGCCTCCACAGCCTTTTCACCGGGTTCAGCTGCCTCTGCTAGAAGACCCCTTCCTCGGGAAATCGATCCCCAGGTTTGGCAAGCCTCACCTGAACTCTTGTTTGAGTCTCCTTCCACTGTCATCAATTCTCTGCCATCGCCCAATTCCGCCCCACTAGCTTACTACGACTTGCTTGCCGAAGATGCCATGAACAATATTGACAAGTATAATCTGAATCTCGACCTCGAGAGGACTGCCATGTCGCGAGCTCAGAGCCCCGAAGCAGCAACGCCGAATGTAGATCCTCAGCTAGGCCAACAGGACCAAACAGCCGAATCTGACTCTCAGATGCAAGAGCAATGGAACTCGACCGAAGTTATACCCGTTACAGACGATGAGCTTGTTCTTTTCAGACACTACGTCAATGTCATTGGACCCATCCTGGATCTGAGTGACCCTTCCAAGCAATTCACCACGGTTGTACCCGCCCTAGCCGTTCACAATGTGGGTTTGCTAAAGTCCCTGCTTGCTGTAGCCGCGCGTCACATGGCGCTCTTGAGCGAGCCGCAACTTCACCAACTCAGCCTCCAAGACCATGCACCGAACCCCGAAAGCACCAGTGCCAATTTACGAAACCCGTTACTTCAAGTCGCAACACAGTATTACTACGAAACGCTGCATTATCTCTCCAAGAACCTCTTCTACCCTTCATACTCGAAATCGAGGGAAATCATCTCGACCTCCATCCTCATCAGCACATATGAGATGTGGGACTCTGAGGGCCAATACAGCAACGGTGCATGGGAAAGGCATCTTCGTGGCATATTTTGGATTCAAAGGAGTCAAAACAACAATGGAGAATGCAGGGATCCGCTGCGAAGGGCTGCTTGGTGGCAGTGGCTACGTCAAGATTCGTGGGTTGCTTTTCGTGAAGGGCGACGGGTTCTGACTATATGGAGGCCTACCAAGCGTTTGATGGACCTGAACCCCGACGAATTAGCTCTGCGTATCGTGTATATTTGCGGAAGGTGTATAGACTTTGCTGCGACTGAGAAAAAGTATGACATAAATACGCGCATTGAGCAAGCCGGAAAGCTCCTCCAAGCGCTTGAAGATTGGCATAAAGCGCTTCCTTCTTCGTTCCAACCCATCTATCGAGGGCCCCCACTTAGACCAGGTGAATCATTCACACCCATCTGGATCCACCCTCCTTCGTTTGCGGCTGCCATTCAGAGCTTTCACGTGGGACGGATCCTGGTTCTCATCAACCAGCCATCGATAGGAGGTATCGATGAGTTTAGAGTTCGACAACGAGCCTTGGATGAGAGTGTCGAAGTGATATGCGGTATTGCGTTGTCCCATCAATCAAAAGATATGTCCAGTGCCATGTGCAATATCCAGGCCATTTACACCGGTAAGCATGCAACCATTAAATACGTTATTTAAAATTATGCTTACAATTGATAGCTGGTCTAAGCGTACAGGACCCAGTCAAGCAGACGGCGATCATGCATCTTTTGGAGCAGACTCTTGACATTACAAGATTCCCGCCAAAAACATTACTCGCGGACCTTGCCAAATACTGGAGTACTGAATCATGATTAAAACTCTAGTACTCAAATCCCACCCCACCCCCACAGCCGTGTACATATGCCGACATGCGTGCTTAGCACATTTGCCGCAGTACTCCGCTCGTACGATCAGACGAGGCCCCACTACGCAGCTAAAGTCAATCTTTGATTGAACCGTTCCGTTAGCCCAATCTTATGTTAACGTGGCTAGGTACTGAGGCCAGGAACGGACATAAACAACGCCTAAGAACTACGGGACGCTTTGAGCGTACCGGGGCGGATGTCGGGGGGTTACTGGAATCGCTTCCGCTCCCCACAAAATCCATCGCGGGGTGAGGCTCAATAGGATGGGGTAAAAGCGGGGTGCAGGTTACTGAGAGTGGGCCTTCCCGGTGGTCTGCATGTTTGTGCCTCGTGTCGAGGTACAGCCGCGGCACATCTGTTTCCGCCCTTGCAGCGGGCACCAACTCTCCCTCCCGCTCTGCTCAGCCATATCATACATACAGCATGAGGAGGATTGAGGCTGCTCGTCTCGCGCTCCAATCAGCGACCCAGCATCTCCGTGTTTCCTCCGACATTTGGTCCGCCGTCATGTCATCATGTAAAGTTTCAGTTCCGAGCCCTCTCGGAATTGTGAATCACAAGCACAAAGCCACCATACATTCTTGCGACCAATTTGTCTGCACTGTTGTTGAGTCTGCTACTCTCATATACACATATTCAACTTGGTCATCATGACTATCAGCAAAGAAAACCGTACACTGTCCATCCTTAACGCCGCCGAGGCAGGCAACTACGGCGTCATGGCCGCCATTGCGTAAGACAGCACGTCCGGAGACCTTGCGAAAAACTAAGGAATTTCAGATACAACTTGGAACAATTGACTGCACTGGTGCGCGCAGCCGAAGCCAAACGATCTCCTCTCATAATTCAACTTTTCCCATCAACGCTCAAGCAGCTACCCTGGCTCGCTCACGCTGCCGCACATGCCGTCAAAACAGCCACGGTACCACTTTCTCTCCACATCGATCACGCACAAGATGTCGAACACATCCGGGACATCATTGAAACCCTGCCTGTAGACTCTGTCATGGTGGATATGTCACATTATGACGAGGCCGAGAACCTGGACAAGACTAGGATACTCACCAAGGAGTGTCACAACAAGGGAATTGCTGTTGAAGCTGAAAGTGGAAGAATTGAAGGCGGCGAGGATGGTATTGCTGATACAGGAGATCTTGAGGGTGAGAATACCTGCATTTCAAATTCTCAATCAGTTACTAGATTTCAACAGCTCTCTTCACATCACCCGAGGACGTCGATAATTTCATCAACGCCGGTATCGACATCCTAGCCCCTTCCATCGGCAACATACACGGCGATTACGGTCCCGCTGGCCCCAAAGAAGGTCAATTGCACTACGATCGCCTCGAATCAATAAACAAACAGGTCAACAAGCGCGTACGCATCGCCCTACACGGCACCAACGATTTTCCTCCAGAAGTCATGCAGCGCTGCATACGATCCGGCGCCGTCAAGCTCAATGTAAACAAACTGTTGCTCGAGGCCGGTAACAATATCCTGCGGAAGAATGCGTCGACAACCTTGCTGGCAAAGTTGATCGATATGCAAATGGAGGCAATACAGAAGGAGACGGAGAGGTGGATGGATATCTGTGGAAGTAGTGGGAAAGCTTAAAGGACGTAATTGTTGGGTTAGGGTAGGATGGAGGATATATACCCCATGTTATCATGTTCATTCAGCCTCTTGGAGTGTCTGAATGAGTAAACCTAGAAATAAATCATCGATTTAATATCCAGAATTGCACAACGATTCCCTTTTTTTCTCTTCCTGGCAATCCTATTCCTATACCAGCCAGCTCTCGTACATTTAAGAAAAAATTGAAAATCTAGGACACTTCTCGTTTGTTGTATGGCAATCCGCTTCTCACCTTTAATGCCCCCCCAAAACACGTTAACAGATTACCAAAAAAGATTTCTTTACCCTGTGACCCTAAGCAACTCGTTCTCCACTCGATGCAAAAGATGACGTTCGCAACGGCAAAAAATAAACTCAGAAAAGAACTCAGAACGAGGTCTTGCCCGGAATCGAACCGGGGTTGCCGGAAATCGTCTGATGTCAGAATCAGAATCCGGAGTGATAACCGCTACACTACAAAACCGATGCTACTTTTTACTGTCATTGTATAAATATAGTACAACATAACAATGTGACCGCGCTCGCGAGAGGACAAAAAGAACCGTGAAAGTGCAAAGAATTGGCGGTATGTTTGGGTAGGTAAAAGTTTGGAGTTTGGAGTTTGGAAGGTGGGGCTTGGTGGGGTTGAGGGGTAGTTTTGAGAAAACAAACTAGGATGGTGGGTATGGGTTGTTTCGAAGTAGGGGTAGCAATTGTATCTTACAAGACACAGAAAATGATGAGTAGGAAGGAAGATGGGTGTGGGTTAGAAGTGGGAGTCGGATAATTGACAGAATGTGTTGTGTAAGAATCTTAATGCCTAACGTCTCAGATCGAAGAAAGGGCAATTTTTTGAAGGATGCTGGTGGTGTTTATTCGTATAAACGGCTAGGTACAACACTTCACTCTTCGTGTTGAATGAGGGCTTAACAATATTTAAATATCTTATCGTGTGCAGCAAAAAAGGCCGATATGTATTATATTCTATCTTCACTTACCCTCCTCCCACCATACCCCCCTACGAAAACGATGGCTGCAACTTCCCTGCCACCCTCTCCAACACCCTCTCGGGCAACAAACTCTCATACACATGCGCCACCCACTCACAGCACACGCGCCGCGTAAACGCCGGATCAATAATCTCCTCAATCCCAAACGCATTCGCCGTACGCACCGGATTCATCAACCGCTTATACTCCGCTTCGAGCTCTTTATACCGCTTTTCACGTGCTTCTTTACCTTGCGTCCGCTCAACCTCCTTGAGCTCAAACGAGTGTCCCACTTCAATTCCGCCTTCTAGCGGTAACGAACCCCAGGTCCCAGACGGCCATGCAACGCGCATGCGCGGGTCCCGGCAGTCTAGCATGACGCCGCCGGCGACGCCGTATACGCGGCGCACGATGACGTTGAAGATGGGCATCGTGGTGCTGTAGTAGGTCCGGGCGAGTGTGATTCCATGGCGCATGGTGGCGCTGCGTTCTGCGACGGTGCCGATGGCGTAGCCGGGTATGTCGACGAATTGGAGCAAGGGGATGTTGAAAACGTCGAGGAATTTTAGCATCCGGGTTATTTTTTGGGAGCCGAGGGCGTCGAGGGCGCCCGCGTTGACTTCGCAGTTTAGGGAGACGATGCCGATGGGTTTGCCGGAGAGGCGGGCGAGGCCCACGATGGCGGTTGTGCCCCAGAGAGTGCCGATTTCGAAGAAGGAGTTTTGGTCGACGACTTCGGTGATGATGGCGCGGGGGTTGTACATTCGGTTTTTGGCTCGCGGGATGATTGAGCGGAGGGTTTCTGATGTGCGGTCAATGGGGTCGGTGCAGTCGATTGTTGGGGGGAGTCTTGTGCCGCAGTCTGGAAGGTAGCTGAGAACTGTTCGGATTTGTTCGAAACAGCCTGCTTCGTCTGGTGCTAGGTTGTCGATTGTGCCGTTTGTACAGTGGACGGCGGGACCTCCAAGGTCTGTTACTGACAGATCTTCTTCGAATGTGGCGTTCTTAACGACGTTTGGTCCGGCATTGAATAGTGATCCAATATCTCCAGCCATGACGGAGAAGTGGCAAGCAACTACACGTGCAGCTCCTAGGCCAATGGCAGGGCCCAGGACCGCACCCAGGTTTGGTATGCCCGAATTGAGTTGGTTGACAACGTGTTCGAAAGCCGGCAGTGGTGGAATGTAGGAGTAACCCCATGAGCGAATTGTAGTGACAGAGCCTCCACCAGAAGAGCCATCTACAAGCTTTACAATCGGCAGTTTAAGTGAAAGGGAAAGTTTCTCCATATACAACTACATCCATGAGCATGCGCGTAAGCAAATGGGCATTCGAACATACCGTCTTTTCCATCAACGAACCGTCAGCATGCCCAGCACGTATCGAAAAGTCATCAGCCGTAAAAACAATTTTTCTTCCTCTTAACTTTCCAAATCCTGCACTCTATCAGTATCTCTAGCTTACCAAATCTCTAATAAAACATACCTTGCACATTATTCGAAGGTACGTATTCTTCCGGCTCTTCCTTCGACGGTCCCAGTTGCTTCCACTTCACAGTCCCACTAACACTACCGACCTCCTGAAAACTCCCCTCATCAAGCAACTGCTCGACTCGCTCGCGCACCCATAATTTGCCTGCCTGTTTCTGGCGCAGGTAGCCTCGATTGCTAGTATCAGGAGTCGCAGCGCTCTTACGGAGCGTTGCAATCTGACCAAGGATATCCGAGTAATCAGCTGGTAAATCTGAATCTGCAGCCTTTCTCCGCCGTCGCTTCGGCGTGTTGGGCGCAATGTGCGAGCTGACCTGCTCAAGCCTAGCTTTCGCAGAGTCGGATGGCGTTGACGCGTCTGCGGGTGGGGAGTTCTTCTGTTCGTCGCCAGCCATTGCGAGAAAATCAAAGGTCAGAATCAGTTGCTTTACTACTACAAAACAGAACTCTGGCGAGGAGACCCTGTCAAGAAAGTCATATTGGAGGGAGTTGACCTGATACACAGGTGGTGCCGTCGAATGTTGGGGTAACGCCGGGGTACCGAGGTATGTTTTCCGCATGCAGACTAGTCGACGGCAACGCCGAAGCCGTTCGACCCAGATCGTCGTCGCATTGGGTCTGAATAGTGCGGATGTTACGTATCGTTTGGTAGATATAGGCAGGGCTCATATCTGAAACGAGCCAGATTCCTCTCCGTTTGTACTTTGGAATCAACGTTACCTTTTCTCTGCCGTGACTGACCCGCGTACCAGAGTCACTCACAGGCGCCGAACAAGTGACTTCTCTCACCTGTGAAAAAAGATTTGCTTAGTCTTGACTGGACTTCAGCCAAAAGAGATGGATCGACCACCGCAAAGACCCATCAAGCGTCTTTTGATCGCAAATCGAGGAGAAATAGCAACTCGCATCATTTCCACAGCCCGAGAACTCGACATTGAAACGTACGCCATCTATACTTCTGGCGATGAAACGCATGCTGTACGGGCAGCCCATACGATTCAGCTAGAGTCTGCAGCAACATTTATGAGCATCGATAAACTCATTGAAATCATCAAGCAGCACCAGATTGACGCGGTGCACCCTGGATATGGTTTTCTGTCAGAGTCGGAAGACTTTTGCAAAAGAGTGTGGCATGAAGCAGGTGCCGTAGTTGTTGGTCCTGGGTGGGGTATTCTAAGTAATACTGGGGACAAGCTTAAAGCAAGACAGCTTGCTGAAGCCTGTACGTGACATGTAACATCAATTGTCATTTAGTCAAACTAACCTCTGCTCAGGCAACGTCCCGATATCTCCAGCACTCGAGAAACCCACCAACAAAGTCGAAGATATCCAGCGGTTTGCCGCAAGAGTTGGTTATCCTGTTATGGTCAAGGCTGTAGACGGAGGTGGTGGTCGTGGTATCAGACTGATTCGCAATGAAGAGGAACTCGCTTCCTCGGTGAAACGAGCAGTTGAAGAGAGCCCTTCGAAGAGCGTCTTCGCCGAAAAAGCAGCAGTAGACGGCTTCCGCCACGTCGAAGTCCAAATCATTGGCGACGGTGCAGGAAACGTAACGCACCTCTGGGAGCGCGAATGCAGCATCCAACGCCGCTATCAAAAAGTCATCGAATTCGCCCCCAGCCTCGTCCCTAACCGCTCTCTTATAGCAAAAATAATCGAAGATGCCCTGAAAATGGCTCGACATGTTCGTTCCCCCAAATGCTTCAACCCATCAATACCCAAGACTAACATTTTGCAAAGATATCCTACTTCTCCCTCGGCACCTTCGAATTCCTCGTCCACCCCACTACCCAACTCTACTACTTCCTCGAAGTAAACCCACGCCTCCAAGTCGAACACACAATCACCGAGGCTCTCTCAACCACCGACATCGTAAAGTCGCAACTCCTCCTCTCCCAAGGCGCCACACTCTCCTCCTGCGGTTTACCCCTTCCCCCGCGCTCCCCCTCCACACCCCCCACCGCGCACTCAATCCAACTCCGCATCACAGCCGAAAACACGCAATCCAACTGGTCTCTGTCCATCGGCAAAATCCCTTCCTTCACCTTTCCAGCCGGAAACGGTATAAGAATCGATACGCATCTGCTCGCCAACCGCCCCAGCATCGTAAGCAGCGACTTCGACAGTCTGATAGCCAAAGTCGTCGTTACAGCGTCATCGTGGGCGGATGCGGTGAGAAAGGCGCAGAGAGCGCTAGATGAAACGTTCATTGCGGGTGTAAAGACGAATATCGATATGCTCAAGGCGATAGTGGCGCATCCGGATTTCCTCGCTGGACAATGCGATACGCAGTGGTTGGAAAGTCGACAAGCGGAGCTACTGCAGCAAAGTCTAGTCTTCGCTTCCAAGGTGCAAGAGAATGGACTTGATGCGGGAACTGCAGCGGCGGCGGGAGCAGTAAACGGGGCTGTAGCTGCGCCGAATACGCTATTTAGGAAGGGAGATGCGTGGGCGCTTGGGTTGATGGCTAAGGACGAGAAAAATGCAGTGCAGAGTCATTTGGAAATCACGCGTGTGCTAAGGAATGATTTCCCGGCTGAGCTGATGGCGGATGTGTTGTTTACTACGGCGGGGGCGGAGGGACCAAAGGCAGTGCCGTATACGATTACGCTGGCGGCTACGTCTGCAAGTGCGGCGGCGGCGACGGCACAGCATCGGAGGGGGAATGTGGCGGATGCGTCGCATGTTATTATTCCTTTTCCTGGGAAGCTGGTCGAGGTGCTGGTGGATGAGGGGGATGTGGTTAAGGAAGGGGATGTGATTTGTGTGGTGCAGCAGATGAAGATGGAGCTCGAGGTTCGGAGTCATCGACGCGGACGGGTGAGTTGGGTGTTGGAAGTTGAGGACGGGGAGGATGTGGGCGAGGGAACGTTGGCGGCTGTTGTTGAGGTTGAGAAAGATGCACGGTTGTAGCTTCTGGTATTGCGGTGTCTATCATATTGAGCAGCAATGTATATGTATGTATATGAAATGCTGATGCAAAATCTACATAGTCTCGCACTTTATAGTCGTATGAACATTTCCCTGTGTTGCCCTGCTGTACGGGCACACTTCTCTTGCCTTGTTGACTACTTTCTCTAGTTCCTGCTCAGAGAGACCTCGTACTTTGATTAGCAAGTTGACACGCAGCCCTAGGTCGAGTTCCTTCATGCTGCCAACAAGCTCGACTGTCGATTCTACAATAGAGTCTTCAGGCGTGGTGGGCATCTTGATGCCGAGCGAGGCCGCGGAAGCATTCATTGCGGATTGGAAGCATGCACCCTAATATATTCAATTAGCAGGGAAACTCCAATGGTAGATATGGGGCATGTAGAAGGACGTACATATCCCGCAGCGAAGAGCTCTTCGGGATTGGTTTTTCCCTTGTCGCCTGCCCCACCGAGAGCCTTGGCCATTGTCAATTCCACTTTGAGGTTTTCACCGTCGACATGGCTGGAGTAATCTTGTAAGTTTCAATTCTTTCGGTGCTATGCATAAACTTGAGAAATTCCTGGCGTACCCTGTCCGTGCTCCAACAACTTTGGCGCGCGCAGAGTAGAGGTGAGGTGCTGTCTCAGTGTTCAGAAAACGACGGCATGGTGCTGCGACAACGTTTCGCTGTGAGATGCGGAGAGCCTGGCGAAGCATGGGTGTAAAGATTCGGCTGGCCATTTTGCTGTATGAGCTTTTCCTAACACTGGGTGTCGTTTTACGACTTGAAAAGCTTAATGTGAATGTTGTGTGTAGGAAAGTAGGAGAGAAAGAACTTCGTCAAAAAATTCTCAGTGACATAGATTCAACAGTAGCGCAGACACCTAGGAGCTATGACAGCTGTGACGTTGTTGCTCCCATCGACTGGTTCTACTCCGGACTAAATGTAAAAAGTCATGACGTTTGCGCGAGAGGATCTGGTGGAGCTTAGTGATTTAGCGCAAGGGACTCCCGCCGCTAGAGGGAAGCGAAAATCTGGGGAAAGTGTAAGCTTATGTTGAGTAGGGTAAGTATACCGATGAAATAATGACGATCTCACGTGTGGAGTATCACGCTACAAACACGTGGATTGCAAAACAGGTTCGGGAAAGCTTGTCACTGATATTCTGCATAATAACCACATGGCAAGGAAGCTACCGACGATGCGGGGCATTGAGATTACGCTCGACAAAGACATGAAATAAACGACAACTCTAGTTGCTTGTGAAAGTCGTAAAATATTTATTTTGAATGCGCTATCTATCGTATCTTCGTTTAGTAATCTAATGTCTTCTTGATGGCGTCGTACACCCCTGATCAAATCAGCATAAGATAAGTGATTGGGGAAATCTGTTGACCTACTTGTAACATCGGGAATAACAAACTGCTCAAACATGAGACCTGTATGGGTAGCCCAACCTGTCACTCTCTTGACTGGAGCCTCTAGTCTTAGGAAAGCCTTTTCTTGAATGGTCGCAGCAACCTCTGCGCCAACGCCGGCATTCATCATGCTTTCGTGCACTACGACTGCTCTACCAGTCTTCTTGACGCTTTCTAGTACAGTTTCCCGGTCCCAAGGGTAGATGGTCCGGAGGTCAATCAGCTCTACACTGCATCCAAAGTCCTTCTCAGCGGCTGTTATGGCGGCCGAACATGTGTATAGTGGGGTGCCGTAGGATATGATTGTCAGATCCTTGCCGGTCTTGAGAACTTCCGCCTTGTCGAGAGGAAGATGGTACGCATCCACTGGGACCTGCTCAACAGCGGCACGATAGAGTATCTTGGGTTCCATAAAAATGACGGGGTCTGGGCATTGGATGGCCGAAAGGAGAAGGCCCTTTGCTTGTACGGGCGAGCGGGGTATTACAACGCGTAGACCAGGCGTATGGGTGAAGAGAGCTTCTGGTGATTGTGTGTGATAGCTGAATGATGTGTTAGCATATTTTCAGGACAATCCTGAGTAGCGTCATACAGAGCACCGTGTCCGACACTTCCAGTTGGCATGCGTATAACCAAACCACCGCAGTTGACGCCAGTGCTACCTGATCGATATCTGTACTTGGCGGCTTCATTGTGGATTTGGTCGAATGCGGGGAAGACATAGTCGGCGAATTGGACCTCTGCGACAGGCTTCATGCCCTCGGCAGCGGCTCCAATGGCAAAGCCGACTAGTCCTTGTTCGCTCAGTGGTGTGTTGAAGACGCGCTCTGTGCCAAAATCGCCAGCCAAGTTCATTGTACACCGGAAGACACCGCCAAACTGGACATCTTCTCCAAAGACCAGGACTCTTTCATCTGTCTGCAATGCATGTCGCAGGGCCTCGTTGATTGCAGTATACAGGTTGATGCGCTTTGTCTGGCCATTCCGTATCTCTGCAGGCAGCTCGGGGTTGGAGAGGGTCGACTTGGCAGTGTGATTGAGAATCGGGGTGGTGTCGTACTCGACGGTGCCGTTGAGGCGTGCACCAGGTGCAGCGGCAGAGTATGGCCTGTTGGGAATGCGGGTGTGACAGCGAGGGCGAAGCAGTGTTTGGCGCCGCAGCAGGTAGTGGGACAATGTGCGAGGGGATGGTGTTTTTGAAGCCATTATTTGTCTGTGATGGAAAGCAATGCGTCTACCCAACAGCAACAGCAGCTGCTTTGAAAAGATACATGAATAGAGGTCATGGTGGGCGTAGACAGAGACAGAGGAGCCGACGGTTAACGAAGCGGCTAACGGCGGCTCTCTGTGTCGAGAGAGAGAAGCAGCACGTGATGACTTGATCACGTAAGGAATGGCAAGCCACCGTGAAGCCACATCGGATGAAGCCACATCGGATGACGCCAGCCGGCACGACCAGCCCTTGGCACACCAAAATGCCGCACCCCATATAAAAATGTACAATGACGCCGTTGGTTCCCAGACCGTTGGCACGGTGGAGACGTGACTAAGGGCACGTCTCTTGCAGCAGCCGCCTCGGCTATCGTCCGTCACTTTGTATGTAGGCTGGTTCCTGCGCGCGGGGCTGCAAAGACAGTAAATAGTATGAAGTATCAGAGCACTCGTCACGAAGGATCAAGGTTCGAGACGGTGCAAAAGGATTTGCCCAGCACTTGGACCTTGGCTGCATACTGTCACCATGGGGAGCGATGCTCTGTTTTGTTGGGGAAAAAGCTGGGCGCTCAATCACTTGCAGCTTCTGGCCTAGCGGCAGCCAGACAAGCACGGGCCGACCGTGCCGCTATTTCCGCATCGTTATTTCGCCCTCTACGTCTCGCTGCTCTTTATACAGACGCCGTCTGCATCTCCCCGCACCACGGTGCTTGCATTTTGCTAGCTGCCCTCATGGCACTCAGCGCTTCTCGTCCCCGCGTCCCCAATGGCTCGTCTCTGCCCACCCTACGCCTCGCCTTCATTGGCCTATGTCATGCCTTCGCGCCAATGGTCGCCGCGCTTCCCATGCCATTTGGCGGCGCTCTCAGCGCTTTGAGAGAGGCCGACGACGACCTCCCAAAAGATGGCGATGACCCTCAGCTCTGGTTGTTTTTGGGCATTGCTGTCGCGCTGGTTTTGGCCGGTGGTGTCTTCGCGGGTCTGACCATCGCGTAAGTTGAATAGAGCTCCCCTGTCGTGCGTCATCTTGCTAACAGCTCCCACTTAGCTTGATGGGCCAGGACGAAATCTACCTTCAGGTCCTTGCTTCATCTGGTGAGAAACACGAGCGTAAGAACGCAAAAAGGGTACTCAAGCTTCTCGAGCGAGGCAAGCACTGGGTCCTGGTGACGTTGCTTTTGAGTAACGTCATTACAAACGAAACGCTTCCTATCGTTCTCGACAGGTCCCTTGGCGGAGGATGGCCTGCAGTTGTTAGTTCCACTGTGCTCATCGGTATGTATACTCCACTCTATTGCTTGTCGTCCACATCTGACACGCGTCAGTCATCTTCGGTGAGGTCGTACCCCAGTCGATATGCGTTCGCTACGGATTGCCCATTGGCGCCGCCATGTCCCCTATTGTCCTCGGTCTCATGTACATCATGGGAATTGTTGCCTGGCCTACAGCTAAACTCCTCGATTACCTCCTCGGCGAGGACCACGGCACCGTTTACAAGAAGGGAGGGTTGAAGACCTTAGTCAGCCTGCACCAGTCTCTCGGACTTGAGCATGAACGCCTCAACGAAGACGAAGTTACCATCATCACCGCAGTCTTGGACCTCAAGGCCAAGGCCGTGGGTAACATCATGACGCCAATGAAGGATGTCTTCACCATGTCATCTGATACTGTCCTCGATGAAAGGATGATGGATAGCATTCTCTCCGCAGGATACTCGCGCATCCCAATCCATACCCCTGAGAACGAAAACAACTTTGTGGGCATGTTGCTTGTCAAGATGCTCATCACTTACGACCCCGAGGATGCACTGCGCGTCCGCGACTTCGCTCTCGCTACCCTCCCGGAGACGCGGCCCGAGACAAGCTGCCTGGACATTCTTAATTTCTTCCAAGAGGGCAAGTCTCACATGGTCTTGGTTTCTGAATACCCCGCTGAAGCTCGCGGTGCCGTTGGTGTCGTCACTCTCGAAGACGTCATTGAAGAGCTCATTGGCGAGTAAGTCATTGCCTACCGTAGAATATCGAGCACGAACTGACAGCAGTAGGGAAATCATTGACGAGTCAGATGTCTTCATCGATGTCCACAAGGCCATACGCCGCATGGCACCTGCCCCACGCGCTCGTGTTCCCCGAGGAAAGATTGTCAGCGACGCCTCGCGCAAGCTCTCAGAAGCACCTGTCACCGATACCGAAACAGAGAGCGAAGCACCCGCGCCACGTAACAAATCGCTACCAGACATGCCTGACGGCCACCCAAAACCTTCTTTCATGCTTCGACGTCGTAGCAGCGGTAGCAAGGCAGGCATGTCGCCTCTCCGCAGTGACGACCCTGCCGTAATCGAGCATCTCAAGCATCTTGGTCCTTCGAACGCTGCTACCCGGCCCAAACAAACGCGCATCAACACTGTCAAGATCAAGCCCGCCCCGACTAACCTGACCGGCCCTGACATTCCAAAGACGATACCAGAAGATAGCCAGGCATCTCATGAGCCAGCACCAACCGAGGGTGTGATTACACAAAATTCGCATGCTCCTGAAGGCGGAGTTGGTGAAGGCCTATTGTCATCTGCAGGGCGTGAGGCTAGCGATGGAGTTCACAGCGTGGCTGTGGGATATGGCACTATGGCACCAAGTGGTGACCGCATGTCTTGGAGATCTGGACGATCTGGACGATCAGGAGCGCGGGATCATGACCTTGAGAATACCTCCCCCAAGAGTAAAGCAGCTGACAACGAGACTTCGCATTTGTTATCCAAGAGTGCCACTAGCGAAAACGGACGCCGAGGCCGATCCCGATCCGTCAGCACTATTGCCTCCCTTCGAACGGTTCCCACACCCGCACACAGTCCTGTTAGACGCCATACCGCTCGCAGTGGCAGCATCTCCGAGAACGTTGTCGACGTCAACGGTATCAAGAAGATTGTTCTAGAGACTACCAGCTCTAGTGACACAGATGATAAAGCCACCACCAGCGGGTCAAACGGTCAAGAGGATAGTAAGCACTCGGAAGCTGAATCCTCACACGCGGGCGGCAAGGGTGGAAACAAGAAGAGGAGGAAGAAGCGTGGTAAGAAGAAGAAGGGCGGCCCCGGAGATGGCCATGAATCACAGCCCCTGCTTGGAGACAATTAATCGTCTGCACGTCTCTGAGGCATGTTGTTAATGCGTTTTTATTTTGAACAGGAATTCTAAGCAACGTGGAGATTTCACTACTCAATCGCATTGCTCCTGGGCGAGCCGGTCGACGTGCTTCGGAGCCTTCGTCACGCCCGTCATGTAATCCAGAAATGGATGAAAATAGTTGGTATTGTTAGGGTTCTGGGGCTGTGTGGTGTTTTTTTTTTCATTTTCCAGTTTGCGCATGTGTGGGTGTACGAATAGGCAGTGGAAATATTTCTTGTACAGTGGAGTTATGCATCGTGGATCCGTCAGAGAACCAAAAATATTCTTGTATTTTCTTGACAATTTTTGCTTTTTCTGGCGATGGTGATTACTGTGGACGACTCGAGTGATGTTTTGTTGAAATAAAGGCACAAAAAAAGTTCGTATCTAGCAATATCACTACTTCATTAAACCCTATGATTCCTAGGCAAACAATGAAAACCGAGTCTTCCTCCTCCAAACCCCGTCCTCTTCACCATACAGAAATGCCCATCAAGCACCCACAATACTCTTACCAGCCACCAACACCCTGTCAAGATACGCATCATCAACCGTATCCTCCAGCCACGTCCTCGCCTTCTCAACAACCAACTCCCACGTGTCCTCCTCATTCGCCATCTTCTTCTCCAAAAAGCTAATCACCGCAGCCGTAGCTACATACTGTTCCGCCACGCTCACGTCTTTTGCTACTCCATCGTCAACGAGTCTCTGCGCCACTTCCATCGCCTCCGCAACGTTGATGCCCATTTCCCTGCACGGAAGACCCGGGATAGATGGCCAAGTGCCGGAGAAGGATTGCTGCGCGATTAGACGCTGGAGGAATTTTCCGGGGTCGATGATGGAGGGTGGTGCTAATTATCGATTGAGTTAGTAATGTAGAACTCATTTATGTGTGTAGGAAAGGGGGTGGGTAAAGTAGGGAGGGTGTATATATATGTGTGTATGTGGAAAACGTACCAGCACTAGGTTCATCGTCATCAAAAAGTCCACATCCCATGTCCTCGTCCGAGTCATCGTCCTCTTGCTCTTTTTCTTCTTCCGCACTGAAGTTGCAGAAGCCGCCTCGACTTCTCGACTGGCTTGCGGATGCGGGAAGGGGCTTGAAGTAGCCCATGGCGGCCGCGCCGCCTCTACCGCCGCTTCTACGACCTAGGCTTCTATGACTCAAGCTTCTATCGCCTATGCCGCCCATGGCAGCCGCGTTGCCATAGGATATTGGGCCTGATTTACGAATTGAGTTACTGAGCATGGCTCCGGCTATTTGCCTTGAGTGCGGTGTTGAGTGGAGCGACCGAGATTGACTTAATGGAGCTTCTGATAAGATGTGTTGTTAGATTTTCCAGCCAGAATTGAATTGGGGGGTTTAAAGACATACCCTCATCGATCATGTCCCAATCTTCACTTTCTTCTTCTTCGTCTTTGCTAGCAACATCTCTGTCAATCGTTGCTTGCAGAGCTTTCTGGCGCATCTCAGCAATAGTGGATTTATTTGCTTCAACTGCTACGAAGGAGCAGTATTTCCCTCCAACCTGGAATTCAACTCCAAAACGTACGGCTTCGCGTCTTTGGAGCAGAGCATACATGCTTGGATGCTTTTCCTTGATCAGCACACCAGTGTCATCGATGGTAGCACCTGAGATCCAGCCTCGGCCTTCCTCAAGCTCTTGGGTTGCTTTTCGTGCAGCGAGCTGGTGGATCATGTCGTCGGCATCCTTGCGCGACTCGACTGGAATTTCGAGCTCGAGAGGACCTTGTGGGGAGGTGCCTCTTAGGAACACACTCTTGAGCTTTAAGTGCGAGGATTCGGGCGCAATGAGCAAGTATACGCAAGTACGATGGAAGGGAACTAAAGAAGGAATATTGTGAGGCGTTTGCAGGAGACTTGGACGCTGGACATCCGGAAGACCTGCGAAAACGTCCTTTGACTCGCCTTCCTTAGGGTGCTCTTCTTTAAAACCAGGGTCGTACAATGATATAGGCTTGGTTTCTGTTTTGTCACTTGAGTCCTTGGAGTCCTTGGGATCGAGGTGTACGCGAAGGCCATCGGCGACATTCTCGACGCTACCATCTTCATATTTGATCTCCAGACGATAATCCTTGATATGTGGAGTAAGTGCTCCCTTCAGCTGTGGAAAATGTTAGCCACACAGTTTAGTATACCAAATTATCCTTTCATACTTACCATGCGAACCACCTTGCTATCCATCTTCTCGTTGTCTGTGACCATCTGAGCAAAGCCACACCCCGCCCTTGCGACACCCTCAATCAATGCACTCGATACCCCTCCACCAATACCCAAGGGGAAGACGCGAATATCTCCACTCTCAGTTTCACGGGAAAGATAGCTGAAAAGCTCGTCCTGAGACCATATGTCACCATCGGTGAGCAAAATAAGCTCAGTCGGGCCATCCTTGCTACGGGCTTCGACACATGCCTCGACGGCGGCAAGAGTTTCTGTTCCACCGAAGCTGGCGTCAAAATCCTGAACATGTCTGAGAAGAAATTAGTAAAAGGATGGTGTTGATTTGCGAAAGAAACTTTGCAGAACAAGTCTGTGTAGTTTGGACAGGTCGCTGTCATGTACATCGTCAAGTGATGATCTCAAAAACAGCCGGTACTTACTTGATCGCCTGCTGCAGCGTTTTCTCATCGTATATCTGGCTTTTATGCCAAAGGAACTTATGACTTGACCCGAAAGAGCAGATGTTGAATGTGCAGCCAAGAGGAATCGACTTCAAAAATATTTTCAGTGCCGCCACGAGAGTGGTCATGTTCTCCCCTCGCATACTACCCGAACGATCTGCAATGAGAATGATTTCTGGTTTCTGCGACTTGAGATTGAACTTTGGTACCAAGGTAGTCATCAAAGCGCGTTGATTTGGCGACGTTGGGTGTTGCTCTAAAATTGCTTGAGGAACACCGATGTCCTTTGCAACCACTTGAAGGATAAAATCATTCTCAAGTCCCGTCGTACCTAGAGCAAGAGTGGCTGAACCTTGAGAAAGTGACTGATTCTCATCAATGGCACTGCTGGATAGTGAACCAAGTGTGACTTGGATAGGGTGGGAGGGAGAAACAATCTTTTTGATCGGGACACCCTCAGGCATGCTGATATCCACGGTGATTGAAATTTCTTTAGAAGGTATTTGTTTTAGTGATTCTTGTAGTTCTGAAGCATAACCTCCGGAGTAACCTTTGTAGTAGCGCGGAGCAATCGATGTTGGCATGGTAAAGCGCAGGCCATCGACTTGGGCATCATGCTTGAGCTCCTGCACATATTTGATAGTGATTTTCACTGTTGCATTAGAGGGAATATTGCCAATTGTAGTTGTAAAGACATCGGCGGCATTAGGTAGCTGTTCCAGCAACGCAGCGCTTTCACCTCGTTCCTTGGCCTCTTCGTAGGTCTTTTTGGCATCGTTCTTTTCTTTGACTAGACCATAAATTGTGCGTTTTCCGACTTGGCAGTAGAAATCGACGACGCTGACGCCGTCGTACAACGGAAAAGCATACCTGCATGGCGAAATTTAGTCCTAGGGTAACTCAAGCGCTTTTGGGGCATAATAAAGAAAGTACCTTATCTCATCCAACGCGTTTTCGGAGCCATTGAAAAAAGTTTGCGTCAGTACTGTGCGAGAGGCCATTGACAAGATTGTTGTGTGGGCGTCCATATTGACCTGCGGTAAGTAGCTACGTTTGCAGGTCTCCGAGTTGAATATGTAGCACCCGCATAGGTGCCTCCCTATGTTGGCTTGCATCATTGGTTGCGCCGTGTATGTGTGTGAGAGTTTGAAATGTGATGTGAGTTGAAGAGATGGTTGGAAACTCTTCACTATATATGCATACGTGTGATGGTGGCTGCCTGGTACGTCTTGGCAACATTACCGAAAAACGCAATTGCAGTTGGAGCAACCATCTCTCTTGCCTTAGTATTGAAGGCACGTGATTCGTGCACTCCGTTGAGGCATAAGGGTACGAGTTGATGAGTCACGAGATGAGCCGGGGCCAAAAGGTGCTGGGGTTGATAGAGCGGGCTACTAGTGAGTCAGGTCCTCTACTCAACGTCGTGTTCCCCAAGCTTCACCGGTATTTACGTCGTTTATCTATCTTCTTCCGCGCTAGCTGGATCAATTGAATCCCTTTTAGTAAAATGAGTCATTTCCAATCATTTTCAGGGCCTTACATATCACATGTCAATAAGCCATTGTTTTGGCAAAAAACCCAAAGTGTATCGTGCGTCCAGTCAATTGCTACTTACGCCATTTCTGATTGTGTTAGAGAATGCTTACGGTTGAATTGCTCCCTCCAGAAGCGACATGACCCAAGGTCTATGTCAATCGGCCACCGAGTTGTGTGAAACGAATTGCATGCTTCGTAGATGGACCGACAATCCTCAGACCGTAGTACCGCCGTCATGGCATTCAATGCGCTCGCAAGCACACAGCCACCACGTGATTTGGCGCTTGTCGCCGACTAAGTTCTCCTGAGGCGATGAAGAAGTATCACGGTTTGTATATGTCGTTGACATGTCACGTCTCACTGTCGCGTTCTCGAGCGGAAGGGAAAGAGCAGCCGAAGTGTCTCATCACCCGTGTTCTCAGACAACAATTGTGTCATGACGTCAGCCATCATCACCTACTCTGAAACCTTAGATCTGTCCCAAAGAATACGCCTTTCTTTTGTTGCCATATATCTCTTTTCATTATCCTGGCATGTTGTAATTGACTTTGTTATTGATACCACCATGAGTATTCCAGGATACGACGCGCTGGTGTACTACACCACACCACCAAACAACTACATTGGCACCACACTCTTTCTCTCATACATTGTCGCTGCATTATATGCCACCTTCGCAATCACTTGGTCCCTATATTCTCAGTATGCTGCCATATTTAACCGACCTACCTCGAAGAAAGATGAAAAACTCGATGCAGCCCGAACGGCGCGGGTGCGTCACATCAAAATCTACGCCTTTCTAGCTTCCCTGAGCTTTGCGACTTTATCCTACAACATGCTCATGTTTTTGATTACCCACTTCCTAGATTGGAGTGCAAAGAGGAGCCAGAATCCGAGCGATGTCACGATAGAGCAGCTAAAGAGATGGATGTTGGAGTCGACGCTTTTCCAGGATTTCGCGCAGGATCTGGTCAAGAACGCGCCCAATGCCGCGTGGACTGAAGCTGCCATTCTCGCAACATGGTTCTGGAATATCTACATGGCCCAGAAAGGTAAGTCTTTTCTGCCTCACTAGAGCGCGTGAGTTTGCTAATACATTTGCAGCGAGAGAACGCAAATACGACGCATCAATGGTGCGCAATTACACCTTGTTGAGCCAAATTCTCCCGATATCCTTTACAGTATTGCTTTTCATCATTCAACTTCACCTTTCATCTCCGGACATTGCGCCAGCAGAAACTTCAAAAGAGCCCACAAAGCCCAAGTCTGCGCCAAGACGTCGCAGCCCAATAGCATCGTTGCAGATTCCTAATATCTTACTCAATGCCTCCCTCCTGGCTCTCCCAGCTCTACGATCAAATTCCATATTTATGGTTCTTCTACTGCTCACAAGAGCAATATTACTTCTCCCCCACTCCGCCATCATGAGTCTTAGGGATGCGGATGTAGTCAAGTGCATCACCGTCTCTGGTGGATTTGCAGTTGCCAGTGTAGCAACGATGAGAAAAGAATTAAGTTATGGTGGAGTTTTGGGGTCGCTTGGAGATGGTGGTTATGCTATCAAAGCATTATCATGGGATGCACTGCTTGGCTTGATAGCCTATGCAGTACTAGGATGGGGAGGTGGCGTTTGAGACGTCAATGTGTAAGATACTGGACGAATTTAACGATTTGGACTTGAACCAGAAAAAAAAGGTGCGTTCCTATTTTTTGGAAATATCATCTGCTAGGGCGATTCCTCAGATGGATTTGTCTTCTCAAGAAATCATGCTGTACTGTGCATCACTTGGTCCAGTGTTGCCCTCTTTACTCGTCCCTGCTTGACAAATCAAACACACACTTTTTTTCTTCTCATTTCATTACTATGGGGGGTACTAATTAAAATGATACTACCAGTAAAAGAATACTAATCAAGGAAGATTCCGGATTCCAAGGACCGATTAGAGGAGTGAATACTCCAACCAATACATAAAAGACAGCAAGTGTTACACCACCGATTAGTCAGCCTCTTCAACTCCCAAATTGGTACTGATGAATCTCAATCGAAAACTTTTGAAAAGAAAAGAAGAGAAAAAATACCCCCCAGGTGAATGAATGATAATCTGCATCCCGAATCTCTCGGGGGTGCCCAAGAATTCTGTGCCGAACCAAAAAAAAAGGGACTTTCAAAATCTGATTCCGCTCTGCTAGAGATTACCAAACTTGTCTAGACCCTCGTTTCCATTCTCGCCTGTCCCTTCAGTCGGGTATAATCTCATTTCCCGTCCGACTGCTTCTGGATCCAAGAGATATGGGTTTGTAGGATCCAACTTCAAGACATTGGAATATGTACTATCTCGAGGCGCGAAACCACTGTAGTTGCCTGCTGGAACGCTTGCAGGCACTGCTGAATATCCAGTCGGTTGTTGTGGTTGCCCAGTACCCATGCCTGGGACGGTAGCCATGCCGAACTGTGTTGGAAGCAGCTGGTGTTGGCCATAATAGCTACCTGGCGACAGTCCATTCGTTGGACTCGCCGCATGCACCGATAGCCCTGTCGAAAGCATCGCTGGATACCTATCCGCAACGGTTGGTCGGTAAGGTCGTGGCGGGACCATTAGTCGAGGACTCTGGTCTCCTGGATGAGAAAAACCAGCCAAGGTACTTGGATCTCGCGGCTGACCTTGCTGCCATGTGGTCAAATTACCACATGTATTCCCCTGATGGTAAGTCCCTGCTGCTAAAAGCGGCTGTGAAAAGCTGGCCGGCGGTGGTGCTGGAGCCACATTGAACCCTGTAACAGCACGTGGTTGTGACAGCCTACTATCTCCACTTCCAGCGGGCATGTTCCCGTAAGACACATCATGTTGCTGAAACGGGTGTCTTCGTCCTGGATCCATTGGTAACATGTAGCTCTGATGATGGCTCGAGGACGGCTGGCCAGCACTACAAGGCAAAGGAGTTTGCGCTAAAAAAGCAAAGGCACCATCAACCCGACTTGCGGTTCTCTTAGAGCGACTGCTAAGCAGTATCTGGCGTTCATACTCTTGCTGCTGATTCTCCAAGACCGAGGAGTTTGGCGCCGAACTAGCTGGAACTAACTGCCGCAGTTTCGTTCTGATTCTATGTCGACCATATGGCTGGTGACGAGGAACTGAGGCTGTGTTGCTTTGGATACTGGCCTTCGAGCGCTCATCACCTCTACGGCGTCGTATATTCTTGAGTTTATCAATGTTACGGTCTGGAATCTCTGCCGTCTGCGACGAAATCAGTTTCTGAGCCTGGAATAATACACTGTATGATAAAAACGGGTGTAACAAAGAGTTTCCAACGCCGGCAAGATGACTTACACAAGATGGTGTTTCTGGTAGGGGGTCACCAGATGATCTTTCATGCCGCTGCGACCTCCGAACGTCATTCTGGTCGTGGGCAAATGGTCGCTTCGAGTTGGGGTTTGGTGTAGTGCCCTCCATTGCCTGGTGCTATGTGGTGAAGATGAAGGCAAGAATGATTCCTCCGAGAAGAATGAAAAATAACTACCAACCCTTCTCCCAAAAGGCACCTCTGATTGGACTCGAAGCCTTCTTGGTTGAGAACGAGGCAAAAACTACAACCGTGGTGCGCTTTGTTATATCCGTCGCTACCGAACAGCCATGAGTTTCGATGTGTCTGAGCATCGTCGGAGTACATTGCAAAAGAGATTGTAAACCGAAGACTTGGTAGGAAAGACTGGCGAGTCTATATAGGATGTATCACCAGGAGCCTTCCTCACCAGCTCCAAGGCTCTTTTGCACCATCTAACGTTGCTTCTAGGTTTGAATTTTGGAAACCGGCCTGCAACTCCCAAATCTCTCCGCGCCTGCACTGAACAGACGGCATAGCGGAAAAAAAGCAGCAACCCGCGCCTGGAACATCGTGAACTGTACCAGATAATTGTGACCATTGATACAGCATCACTACAACCCAATCTACATCGGCTAGTCTCCTCGTGGTCACCGCCTCCTATTCTCAACAAGACCACTACGTAATGGAGCGCACGAGCAGTTACAGGCTTTTCTTCTCTACAACCATGGTTGACCGTCATTCTATAGAATTGAATTATTGTTACGAAATACCAGCACGCGCTTTCTCCTACCATGTGTCCAAAGGATACGCCACTCCTCTAATCAAAGGACGTTCAATACGCTGCGCTTAGTGCTCGACCCGTCAGTCCCCACGCATATGGAGAAGATTTAAATCATGGGGGCGTGTTTGTCTGCTCTTCGCACAGAATGACGTCCCACATTGCCCGTCTCATTGTTTTTGAATGCATAGCTTATTTCATGCGCATGTGTTCCTGTGAATATAATGAACCCCTAAATTTTCATAATGGAAGTTCGAGACAGGCAAATATCGGTATATGAATCAACCTTCTGAGAAAGAACAAGTCTATAAGAGCAAGACGCCAACCCAAGTTATTCACTCCATGAATTTTACATTCCAAACCCATATTCAAGTATCTCTCCCTCCCCTATTTCCCTATCAAGAAACTCTGACACTAAACGCACCACATCCTTACAAAAAAAAACCCCTTCTCGCCGCCGTAAACGCCATCCGAAACACCCTCCAAAACCTCATTCCTTGTAAAAACGCCCAGATACCTTCCATCCATCCACTTGACTCAAAATCACAAGAACACGAGTACACTACCCAAACTAACCCATCTCCAATACCCCGGATTAAATACCACATTCCACAATCTCTCTCAAATACCAAAGTTTTACATCATCATCCCAGTCTACAATGTTTCAACACAGTAGCAAAAAGGTCAATGAAGTAACAAAAATAATAATAATAATAATACAAGGCATGAGTTCAGGGATGTTCCAGTTCCTGGGACCCCTCCGTGTACAAGAAATGTTCCACTCCCATCTTGCCCAGAAATTAAGGATGTAGATACCAGGGTTAATTAATTACCATGGGAAAGGATACCGTACTGATGGTACTCCAATCCCAAATTAACGGGGCGAAAAAAAAACGTGGGTGTTCTAGTGAGGCTGTAGGATCCAAAGTTCAATCATTCAAATGGGGGGGGGGGGGTGATAAAATAGGTTTCAGACCCTGTTGCGGACCATGGTAAGACTAGAGTACGGGAGGAAGCGCACACGCTAAGAAAACAGGGTTGCTCGCAATCCGACCAGCCAGGGTCGTAGATATGACAATACCACGCCTTTTCAAGACTCAAATTGGGCATTATTTATATTTTTGGCTGCTAGCTATGTAATGTCATGTAACACGTGGTTTTTCGCGTGGCTACTACTAGCAAGCGCTCGTTTCCATCGAGCATACACCCCTTCCCCACTGACTTTTCCCAACTCTGTCGAGATTTCTATGCACGGGACATGTTTGCTCCCTCTTCGGCCTTCTGAAGACCGTACTTCTTCAAACTAGTATGGGATTAGCAGCTGAAAGTTTCAATCTTAACAAAAACGAGACTTACCGGATGCTCTGGATAGCAATGAAACCAGTCGTATCCATTGGGCTAAAGTTGTCAAGGGTATCCATGGAAGCCTCCTCCTCAGAGTACAGCTTCTCTGTCTTGCTTGAACGACCAAGCACGTACGCGTTACCCTTGTACAGCTTCATCCTGACCTCGCCGTTGACCCTGCGCTGGGAGAAGAGCAGGCTGTTCTCGATGAACTCGCGCTCGGGCGAGAAGTACATGCCGTTGTAGAGCTGGTAGCTCCAGTTGTGGGAAACGAATTGGTCGCGGAGGTTGCGGACCTGTGCGTCCATGACGAGACCCTCGAGGTCGAGATGGGCAAGGCGGAGGATAGTCATGGCGGGTGAGTCGTAGCAGCCGCGGGACTTGAGACCAATGAAGCGGTTCTCAACAATGTCGATGCGGCCAATGCCGTGGGTGTAGCCGAGCTTGTTGAGCGCAACGAAGAGCTCAACAGAGTCTGTGTAGGTCTTCTCTGGTGTTACGACCTTGACGGGGATACCCTTCTCGAAGTATACAGTGATGTCAGTGGGCTCGTTGGGTGCGTTGAGAGGTGAGTCGGTCATGGTCCACATGTCATCTGGGGGAGACACATCTGGATCCTCGAGGATACCTGCACACGTTGTTAACACCAAATTGACAGTCAAGCTTTGTAGACTTACCAGCCTCGTAACTGCAGTGTGCCAGGTTGGCGTCCATGCTCCATGGCTTCGCCTTGGTGGATGTGACAGGGATACCGTGCTTCTCAGCATAGTCTAGGAGATCTTGCCTGCCCTTGAAGCGGTCGCAGAACTCTGGCAGCCTCCATGGTGCAATGACCTTGATGGAGGGCTGTAGTGTGTAGAATGCAAGCTCGAAACGAACCTGGTCGTTTCCTTTGCCTGTGCAGCCGTGCGAGACGAAGCCGCAGCCTTCTTGTTGTGCGACGCGGATCTGTGCGCGAGCGATGACTGGACGAGCCAGCGAGGTTCCGAGAAGGTAGCGACCCTCATAGGAAGCGTTGCACTGAACAGCGCGGAAGCAGAGCTCCTCGACGAACTCCTTCTGTAGGTCAAGGATGACCATCTTCAGCGCACCAATCTTGAGCGCCTTCTTCTCAACCTCGTCCCATGGCTCGTCTTGGCCAACGTTGGCTAGGAAGCACACGACCTCGTATCCTTCCTCTTTACCGAAGAGTTAGTCCAAGTCACGGCTTCGAGTGCAGAATTGGCATACCAATGAGCCATTTGAGGATGGTGGAGGTGTCGAGGCCGCCTAGCAACTAAAGTTAGTGTATGTGCTTCGCAACAAAGCGAGATTGAATGTAGTGACAGTGGGTAGCTAGCTCATCAGGAAGACTTACCAGAGTATGCAAGACAGACGCGTCCCTTTGACATATTTAATTCTTCTGAGGGGTATCAAGTGTGGTGGAAAAGTCAATGGCAGTGGAAGAGTCAGTGTTGGAGTATAAGTATGGAGAAGTGGGGAGTCATTGCTATCTTATCGGCCATAAAAAAGTTCGGTGCTCCTCACACTTGCGGGCCGATCTTCGGGTCTACAGATGACTAGCCTTGCCATAGGTGAACACGCGAATCGAGTGCAGCGCCAAGGTACTCATCCAACCTGATCTCCACCACTACCTTCAAATTCTTCATGCAATTCAGTCATGGTCATCGCGTGGTATTCAAAGTGGTATATGTAAAGTGGCAGCCAGATTGCGTTTTTTTCCAGCGCCGTCAATGCAATGCCTCCTCCCAGTATGCAAAAGCATCGTGAACCAAATATTAACAGCATAGGAAGAATGACCCCATCGCTAGGAAACAAAGCGCAAAAATATTGGACACGTCAATTGACTGGAAATGCGCTTACATCCACAGCTAAAATGCCCCACCAGCGACCCTCTCCCGCTCGTAAAACACAATGTACGCCTTTTCATTCTGCAATCGACTGTTGGCTGGAAGATTGCCTGGATCAAAATCCTGAATTTTGTCATCGTTGAAAGACCGCCAACATCCTCGCGACTTGTCTTTGACAAAAGCAATGTAATGGCCACTACCAAGAGTCGCACCAATATGCCAGATGACAGCGTATGCGTTGTAGACATACGGTCCATTCATCGTGGGGTCGGCCTTGACTCCAGCCAACTGCGTAGGTCCGTCCCGGGCTTTCTGCGCAACAAATGCCTCTTGCTCTGGGGTCATTGGTGGTTCAACAAACGGACCTATGTCCAGCCTCTGAAGTGGAAAGTGGACGGGTGTGCGAACTTTGCGTGCAGTTTCAGTACGGGATGCGCTAAACCGCTTGAAGTGGATGACAAGTGTGTCCGGTGCTCGAGTGATGGTAATCTTCTTGACTGCCTCGCGGTCTTTTTTGCAGCGTGGGCAACGCCATAGCTCGTCTCCTGCTAGATGTTCTGGCGCGCAGTAGGACTCTAAGCATTGGCGTAGGTCGCACTGGCCCTCGCGAGGAATCTCCACACTAATGCTCCAAAACGCCTCATACGTGGTACTGGTTACACCACACGTTTGACATGTGAGCTGTGAAGCGTGCTGCCCAGCGAACAGACCACCGATAACGGACATGTCGCGGTGCTGGTATCGCCGCCATTCGATCATGGCCGAGTATTGCCGTGGAAACCGTTCGCGAGTCAGTTCTTCTTGATCTGTCAGCGGTTTAAGGGGTGGCTTGTTCCATGTCAGGTTCATGTCTTCGTGCATGTAATCCAACACGAATTCGAGAAACTCCTTGGCATCTTGCTGCTCGTCAATACCCCATTGCGAGTTGAAGTGACCACAAATGCGCTGTCATGAGTTAGCAACAGCCCATGAAGATGCGCATAATTTGAAACGTACTCTGAAAGTGCTAGGGCGTACCGACGACACATCGCCCTTGTAGAGGTTCGATAGCAACGTCGCATACGCCTCTGGAAGGATACCTTTTGTACCTTTCCAGTTGTCTCGTTGAAGGTCGCGCTGGTATCGCCCGGTGAGGAACAGGTCCGACAGCAGCAAGTGTCCACTTAGACACTGAACCACCGAGTTCATGTAACACGTAACTCCAAAATTTAGCAGTCCGGTTCTGTGCAACCTCAGATTGCTAAATTGAGGTTGTGAATTGTAGACGTTGTTGCGGGTTGGCTGTACATCTTGGCGTTCATGCACACCGCTGTAACCAACCCTGGGCACTGACGGCGGTGGCCGTGAAGGAGCGACAGGTATAGCAGGTGCAACATATTGGTTAGTAAATTGGGGTTTCGGCGGGTACATCATCGACTGCTCAGCTTCGACCTCGGGATAGCGACGCAAAAACTCCTCGGTGGAGCGATAAAAGGGCGCATTTGACTCGTCTTCTTCTCCTTCGCCCTCTGTTGGAGGCACCTCAACATCAGCTCGCCCCTTGCGAGCTTCTTCTAGCCACGCTTGTTCTTCTTCCTGGTCCATGGGTACGTACTCGCGTCGTGATCGTCTCTGGTTGTTCTTCGCAATATGAGTAGCAGCAGGAGACCGCCGAACAGCGCGAGCTCTGGTAGGGCCCGCGGCTACCAGTGCAGCGGTAGTCGACATCTTCAAGGCCTGTGGGCCTACCAAGTCAACCCAGGCATCAAGGCCGCCTTTCAAAAGGACTGGCGGGCGTTTGAGTGGTTTCTCGGCGTTGAATTCGTGTAGGGTGTCGAAAAGACGTTTCAATGCGGTTTCCCTTTCAGAACGGTTGGCCTTCTGCATAAACTCGATATTTTTGGTTGATTCGTCATAGTAGACGACGACATCGAAGTCGTTTCGCCGATCGAACATGGTCTGCTCTTCATCTGGTGAGATGATAAGGCGGTCTAGTAGCTGTTCTGCCGAGTCGCCGTCGCGCAACGTCAAAGGCTCTATACACATGATGTTTCGCACGTAGATGTGACCTGCGTCATAATCGGTCCTATTGCGTACATCAATGGTGAGTACATTGTACATGCGGTAGTAGTCGTATAGCATGCTAGCATCTATTTCGAGTTCGACTGGTTTGCTGACAGACCGGGTCCTCTCGGGGGCAGTGCGTGGATTCTGTTGGGATGGGAAATATGAGTCTGGCACACCATTCGCATTGGGGGCATAACTAGACGCGCTCGACGCAGCCAACGAGTTGTTACGACCTCCGGTGCCGTTCATACTCCTCGGGGTACTTCGTGGCGGATTGATGCTTGAGGGGCCTGAGATATTGCGTGCGGGACTATAGGTGGGACTAGGCTCTTTGGGTAGGGAGGCAGCAAATTGTGTGTCTAGTGGTAGTTTGGGTGGCGGTTGAGGCATGGATGTAGGTGCCATGGGCATACCGCGTGGTCCCATGACTCTGTTGGTGGTAGTGAAGTCTGCTGGGGAGGGCATCTTGACTGACAAGTCAGGGCTAGAGCGT
Organism: Bipolaris victoriae FI3; assembly: GCF_000527765.1. Classification (NCBI taxonomy): domain Eukaryota; kingdom Fungi; phylum Ascomycota; class Dothideomycetes; order Pleosporales; family Pleosporaceae; genus Bipolaris; species Bipolaris victoriae. Next base: position 195,081 of record NW_014575362.1, on the reverse strand, counting down.
GCAGATGTATCAATTGGAGAGCGGCGCAAGTTTGCGAAGCGCTGAGCAAGATCGTTTATGCTATTCACCGACGCAGCACTTTGATGGATAGCGCGGCCATGGAGCGTTTGGGGCTTTGGATGCACCATGGGTTTTCTGAAAGAGGAGTCCGGGGGCACAGCAGGTGAAGCGCGGCCGTTTGGCAGATTCGTGGGCACCTCGGGTAGCATCAATTCGTCGTCTCTTCGTGGCGTGACGGAGCCGCTGCGGGAGTGTGGGCTGGGACCTGTAGGTAGGGAGGCAGCCCTGTGGTGGCCGCCATGGCGCTTGTTGTCATTTTTGATAATGTCCTTGATGCGCATAAATCGCTCCTCGCTCGACTTGATGTCCCGCATGAGGTCGTTGAAGTCGCGGTGAGCCTGGCTCCGGCTGTTGCTGATCTTGTCATAGTAGTCGCGGTGTGAGGGAATCAAGTCGACGACAATCTGGTATGCGACCATGTACTCCCAGTATGCTCCGGCAGGGATGCGGTTGTTGAGCATTGTCTTGGCAGAGTTGAAGTGTGTCCGCGCCCGTTCCAGCAAGTTACGGATCTAGAACAGTCAGCGAACGCGGGCATGCACACAGAGGGAGTCTTTGCAAGAGTACCGAATGGTGTCTGAGCGACTCGGCAGTATCTGTGGCAGAGGCAATAATCTCTGCAATGGGCGGAAAGCCACCAGACCCGCGCGAGTCGGCTTGCCCATGGCCGTTCCTCGATGCATCTGCGCCGTCGGGATAGCCGTTCATGGTGTTGGCAGACGGGGGGAGTGAGGGCGGCCGAGGGGCAGCCGCACTCGTACTATCTCTTTAGGCGTTGGGCACTCGCATATTCAAGAGGCCCTGTCGACGGCGGCGTTTGTTTGGGTATCTTTGGGCCGTCCTGGCAACGATGACGGGGAAGCGGGGCGGAGTCGGGGCGGAGCGCGTCGACCCGTGGGCGAGGGGCGGAGACGAGTGAATTGGAGCAGCGGAGAGGTTGTTGCTGCGTATATGGCTGGAGTGCACACGGAAGAGGAGCGGGTTGGGGGACTTAAAGGGCGAGAGCGGCGGGCGTGGGTGAGGCACAGGGCAACGTTGGTGTCTGGGACGGCCAGGGTTGCAGGCATAGGTCTCATCGTTGTGGATGCGGCTCGTGGGCCTCCGCCACAGGGCGTCATCAGCCAAGCACTCCCGCCTCGGACCTCAGCTTGCTACCTGACCACGCCCACGACCACCACAGACGCCGCGCCACAACACTCCCACGCCCAATTCACCGTCAACAGACGCTGGTGCATCACCGTCCCGTGCTCGATTTCTACCGCGATCCGACAAAGAAAATTAGAAGAAAATAAGACCGCCGCTGGCAACACAGCAGCTGCATCACCAACACCATGGCGGGCTGGTTTGGGTCCTCCGCCAACGGCGCGCTCGACGAGCAGATTGAGCGCGCAACCTCTTCAAGCTTGTACGCATAGCCTGCTCTTCGCCTAGTGCTTGTGTCGCCTGCTAACACATGGCAGAGAGGATATGCCACTCAACCTCGAGATATCCGACGTGATTCGGTCGAAGACAGTGCAGCCTAAAGACGCCATGCGCTCACTGAAGAAGAGGATAGGACACAAGAACCCCAACGTCCAGCTCGCAGCCTTGAATGTACACTGAACCCCTCCTACTATGCGACCCGTATTTGCTGACCCTCTTCCAGCTCACAGACACCTGCGTCAAGAACGGCGGCGCTCACTTTATCCAAGAGATAGCTTCTCGCGAGTTCCTCGACAACATGACTTCCCTGCTCAAGGCACCCCCCTCCGTCGCACCCAACCACGATGTCAAGAACAAGATGCTCCAGCTGATACAGTCCTGGGCGATAGCTGCAGAAGGGCGCATAAACCTAAGTTACATCAACGAGGTGTACCAGAGCCTACAGCGCGAAGGCTTCCACTTTCCACCAAAAGAGAACATTACCGGAAGTATGCTCGATAGCAGCGCGGTAAGCTTTCTTGTCATATGTCAGTCTTTTGCTCTGTTACTAATCCATCTTGCTTGCTGCAGCCCCCAGAGTGGACCGACTCGGACGTCTGTATGCGATGCCGCACCGCCTTCACCTTCACCAACCGAAAGCACCACTGCCGAAACTGCGGAAACGTCTTCTGTGGCGCCTGCTCGAGTAAGAACATTCCCCTACCTCACCTCGGCATCATGGACCCTGTGCGCGTCGACGATGGCTGTCATGCCAAGCTTACCGAGAAGTCAAGAGGGGCGCACCTTCCTAGAGTGTTCGATGCCCACAGGCCTCAGAAGACATTATACCAGGGCTCAATGGAACCGCGAAACGCTCGTATAGAAGATAGCTTCGATGCAGATCTTAAACGAGCCCTGGAGATGAGCTTGGATGAGGCCAAGGGAAACAGCTCGTCTGGCTTCGTGTCCCAGTCGCAACTGTCACAATCTAAGTCTACAAGCGCAGCTGCCAAGAAGCAGCCCGAGGAAGAGGAGGATGCCGACCTGGCCGCTGCTATCGCAGCCTCCTTGGCCGACATGGAAGAACAGAAGAGGAAGTATTCCACAACCTTCCGAGAGCAGGCTTCCAACGCCAGTTCATCAACCCCCTTCGTCGCACCCAAGAATGACTACGAATTGACGCCTGTTGAAGCTGAGAATATCAACTTGTTTTCCACTCTAGTCGACCGCCTACAACATCAGCCCCCCGGCACAATCCTCCGTGAGCCGCAGATACAGGAGCTATACGAGAGCATTGGTAAACTCAGGCCGAAGCTTGCACGTACCTATGGTGAGACTATGAGCAAGCATGGTATGTACTTTTCAACTATTACAAGGTCACGCATTGACGATTATAGATACACTACTCGATCTGCACGCTAAGCTCTCCACTGTTGTTCGTTACTATGATCGCATGCTTGAGGAAAGACTGTCGAGCACATACAACCAAGCCAACACCATGTATGGACTGCCTCCGTCTGCTCAACGACCGGCGTCAAATCTCTATCCTAGTATACAGTCAGGCGCACCAGATGCTGCTGGTGAAAACTACTACACAGGAAATGGACCTCCTTCAGGCGCGTATGGACAGCCTCAGTCACAGTATGGTGGAGGCTACCAGCAACAGCAACAGCCCTATCCTCAGTTCGACAAACGACCCGCATCCTACGCCCCACCTAATGAACAGTATCAACAACCATCACAACCATATCCGAACCTGACCCAGCGACCCGCTAGCACGTCTTACCAACAACCTTCGTCACCACAGCTACAACGCCAAATTTCGAACCAGCAATATCCTTCTCAAGCGCCACCATCGGGGGTATCCGACGCAGATAGTGCCAGCTACTACTATGGAGAAAACAACACGGCACAGCCTTCACAGCCACCCATGCAACGGACGCAAAGTTATGGCTCCCAACCTTCACAACAACCTCCTTCTCCCCAAGCATATGCTCGGGCACCGCCACAACAGACACCCATTTCACCGCCCTCGCAGCCCGCTACTGCCTGGCAAAACCCACCATATCCTCAACAGGACCAGCCTCCAAATTGGCAACAAAATCAGAACCAGAACCAAGCCCCACCACAGCAAGGTCCACCGCAGCAGGCTCCTCAACAGCAAGCCCCTGCTCAACAGCAACCCCAGGCACCTCAGCAACAGCAACAGCAACAGCAACCACCTCAACCACAGTACTGGCAACAGCAACAACATCAAGCGCCTCACCAGCAGCAACCGCAAACGTCTGGATGGCAGCCAGCCCCGTATGCGACTGGAGGCTACGGGCCTGAGAGTTTCCCGTCTGCACCTCAGAACCAGCTCCCCGCGCAGCAAGCAAAGGTGGCTGATGAACCTCTGATTGATTTGTAATTTCTAGAGAGTGGCTATGTATGGAAGAGAGAAAGAGAGAGAGAGAGAGAGAGAGAGAGAGTACTTTGAGGAAGGCTCACAGCAGGCATTCTTGCCTGTTGGAAATATGGAACACTTTTTTCTAAAAAAAAGATTTTGAAGACTGTCCCTGTTGGTGATGTTCACGTCTTCTTGTCGTTTTTACTGGCTTAGCCTTGAACGGGATAGGCCTAAGTTGTAGCCACGAAGAAGATTGACCGGGTGAAGTGCGAATATTGCATAGGCTACGGAGTTTGTGATCGATGATAGGATCGAATATCACATCAAACCTGAGTCTCACATATCAAGCAATTGACCAGGATCACCAAGTTCTCTTGAACATCATGTCAATTCATCTCTATTACAATCATGCATAATGTCTCGGCGCTTTTATTCCGATTGCGTTTCTGTTCCTTACTCCCACAACACCACAACCCATGTTTTCTCTTGAACAACAAAACAACAACACCCATATAATCGACTCCCAAAAAGTTTCCGCTTCGCAAGAAAAACAAAAGTGGAAGAATGTATATATCGAATGATAAAAAAAACGAAGGGTATATATGTTTCGCCGTGGTTCGGAAAAGAGTGCTAGAAATGGTTGTGTGATGAAGAGTTAAAAGGTGATAATTGCTTCCAATCGCGATGAGTGTTGTCCTGAACGCCAGAAAAAATGAGATAAACACCTTGCCAGAGGCTGGGATGGTAGAATGTATACTTGTCTGATATGACGCCGTTGACTCCTTATCTTGCTTTCTTCTTGGTCCCATATGACATTACAGTCGTGTCTGATCATTGGCGGAGTACGCATCAAGAAGAGGGCGCATCCACAAGGCTGCGATCTCCTTGCTTGAGGTACTTGTCGTAGAAACGGGGGATCGGTGTATAGTGGGCGCGGAGAGGAACAAACTCGGCACGGCGACCTTTTGCTCGCCCGAGAGTGTAAACTCGATGAGGTGAAAAGGAGGAAGGCGTCGAAGATGGCCATGGAAATGGACGGGCTACAGCCCGCTCATACATACTCAGGCCAGTAGTTGTATGGCATAATGCTGGGACCGGTCCATTTCTCGCCATAAGGATTGGTGCGCTTGCCGGCAATGAAACCGTCATGTGCATGTTCGAGGACCGAAAGCCACGATGAGGGTTCAGGGTGTTTCATCCACTACAAAGATTATGTCAGTCTTGGTCTTTATTGATGCTGGTACTGCGGATAAAGATACTTACCTGATTGTGGATATGATAGGTCCATGCGCCACGGAAAAAGTTCTCAAGGGTGCGGTTGTTTGGTGGGAACTTGTCTTCTTGAAGGACATAGTCTGAAATGACACCAGCCTTGCGGAGCTCAGCTTCCTCGTCGAGCGTAGCTTGGAACGAATCATGGTGTCCCGGTTTGTCGCCGTGGCTAGGAGTCTGCGCTGCTGCAGACACAGGCACGTTGTCCTGGTCACGCTTTTCGTCCTTAGGAGCGGAACTCAGCTCCTTGCGATGCGCATCTTTGAGATCAATACGGTCCAACTGTGGTCCATCATAGCTCTCCCATTCATCGCGGATTCCACCAATTTTGCCTTTGAACACAGCGCTGTAATCACGAATGCATGGAACGGTGCATCGGCCCTCACGATCCCAGTTGAATTCCGTCCAGATAGGGTCGAATGCGGCGGTCTCAAACATCTTGAATTCCTGGTCACGTCCGTCCTTCCAAGCCATGCGACCAAGGACACGGGGATGGAAGTTGACACCCATGCGAATACCGCCGTAAAGTAGGTAAGAAGAAAGCGAAGAGTTTGCGGAAAGGGACATGATGGCCGTGTTGTAGTCGCCTGGGTGGGGGTGGGCAGCCCATCGCTCAGCAAAAGCGTGTTCCTTGGGCAAAAGGAGCGGACGCATATCCCTGAGCATGAGCACATCCATATCGAAGTAGGCACCGCCGTAGATGTGCAACACAATGAAGCGGACTGCATCAGAGACGGCGACGGGGAGGAAGGTCATTTGCTTCTGGGTCAGTACGAGCCACTGCTGTCCTTGCTTGTCTTCAACAATGTTCTCAGCCACGTCCTTCTCGCCCTTTGAGTTGGGCAGTCCAGGCTTGCTGTAGTAGTTGAAACCATTCTTGTTTTCCTTGTCGGTAGCTAGTGGAATGCGGCTCGGGAAGTTCCAGGCCTTGACAACAATGTCACCTCTCTCTACTAATGGCAAGAAACGGGCAAAGAGGGCGTCCTTGTTGAGCATATTGTAAACGGCCTTGGGGTTACGGTCGCTGTCAAGCCACAGCCACAAACGAGAACAAGCCAGGTTCTGGGTGTATAGATAACTCTTGATGAAGACCTCGACTCGCCAGGTAGCTGGGCCGGTCCAGTAGACGTGGTATGGAATGATTGGGCCCGGGCAGGTTCCAATGTTGGTGCCATTGGCGGCGACTGCGTCCTTTACGGGGGTGTATTTGTCCAATGTGTTTCCGTGTCCGTCTGCGTTTATGAAGTCTGCCTTGCGGGGATCTTGGGCGCTTGCACGGTCGGCGGCAGCTGGCAGGCTGTAGTAGCGATCCTCTCCCTCGGCAAAGAACTTCAGGCAGTCAAACGGCTTCCTCATCTTCTCGATACCAGCATACGTGCCCCTGCACTCTTCAATCAGCATGTCGATGTCGGCCTCGGTATCGACGTGAGGGCGAGGGCCCAGGTAGTCGTCCTTGTTCTTGACAGCGGTAATGGGACGGTTGAAGACATTGGCGTGAGGATTGATGGTGACGGTCTTGGTGGTGCCGGCAAATTTGACCTTGACGCCGGAGCGGGTGGTCTCGATCAGCTCTGTCGGTCCAGCCTTGTCGAGGAAGGCGGGAATGCCGATTTTGCCCTTTGCCGCGACCGACGGGTCACTGACGAATGTGATGAGGCCGTATATGGCTCCGTAGAGCAGTGCAGCTAGCGCTAGGTTCTTGAGTAGCGTCAAGGTTGCGCGAAGCCTAGATACTTGAGCCATATTGACAGGCCGACAGGCAACGACCTGTGGGTAGAGTTCGCAGGTGGTTGTGTAGGGCTGCCAATGTAGGTACGGTGCTGAAGTAGGCTATGAGGGTTGGCGACTTGCAGGGAGCGGTGCAAGTGGTAAAAGGATCGTATAGGCGGTCAGAGGGTGGTGTTAAGGAGACGCGCTGGGTGGAGCGGCGAGGAAAGGGTATGCTTGAACGACGGGTGGAGTCGCACAGGCACAGGGTCCACTCTGCGGGATATTATAGTGCTATCGACAAGTGCGCATGTGGTTATAGACGCGAGAAATCGAGGGACGGCGGGGAGAAGCACAAGCGTGAGCGAGGGTGCGAGGCCGATGGCTGCAGGCGCGGGCAGGTTGAGGGGTTGTTTTTGGAGCAAGCACAATGGGCAAAAGGATGGCGTTGGGTTATGGGCAGTGCAGTGCAGCCAAGCTCCCTTGCCCTCGCTGTGCTGAGTTCTGGTCGGGGGAGAGAAGAAAGCGGCCAGCTGAACTAAGTAATTTGGCTGCAGAACGCGCGCCACATTCTGCCCCCGCCCACGCCTTCCCCTGAACAAGGCCGGCTTGCGACAGTCAATCAATGCATGGCCAACGCCCGGCCAGGCCCATTTTCTAGCCAACATCGCACTCTTCGAATCGCATCCCGCCCACCCGTCGCGCTTGTTTTCTCGCGACTGCGACTGCGACTGCGACCGCTCTTTTTGCCCCCCTTCTGCTTCCCTCCCCCCGCCCAAAGGCCGCCCGCCGCAGTCTGCATGTGTCAGCCATTTGCCAGCCAGCCAGCCAGCCAGCTAGCTGCCTGTCACCAACACCCTCCCTCCCTCCCTCCCACAGCCAGCACAGTCCAAACCATCGCCTGACCACTGCCACTCTCGCTTGTGTGCCCACCTTTGATGCCGCTACGCATCTGTCAAAAGGCTGCCTCTGCTCTGCGACCCCCGCGACTACGGCCCGCCTACTACGCGCGTCTGGGCGCTTCCAAGCCCCGGCCATTCTCAGCAGTGTCAGCTCCAGCGCCACACGAACAGATTGATGTCCCCTGTCGGTCCAACGGCATCGTGACGGTTGAGTGAGTCTCGTCTCCCGTCTTGTCTTCCCGCACATGACGTTGTTCTGTTGTTGCATCTTGTTTGTCTTGACCTTGCATGGTCTCAGATAGGGCCTCCATCATGTGCAATGACCTCACACCGGCCTATTAGCCCTGCTCGTTCTTCCGCCTTGTCCACGACTCGCTCAGGCAATCACTACTACCCCAATCCCACTTGCTGCACTTTCTCCACATTCTCACTCCACGTCAAGCCACTAGATTTCTGCACGACAATCCTTTGTATCGTCATTCGCCTGCGAGACTAACTAACTGGCCCTTGTAGCGTTTTCCGCGCCCCAAAGCCTGCTGCCCCCATCTTGATCTATCTTCCTCCTGGCCCTGTACTCCCACAGTCTGAAGAAGATGAACACCGTCTCATCACAACATTAGCCGCAGCAAGCGCGGCAACAATCGTCCGCATCAACTACCGCGCTTCGTCGGTACATCAGTATCCCACGCCATGCCACGATGTATTGACCGGCTACGACTGGGTCCGCGAGCATCTGCTTGTTGATGCATTCAACAGACCTTATCTAGCTCGTCTTGGCGTATGTGGAGAACTCGTCGGGGGCTCTCTAGCTACCATGCTGGCCTTGACCGAGTGCCATGCTGGAGAGAGCCGTATCGGTGCCGCGGCCGTCAACAACCCCCTCGTCGACTGGGTCTTTCCGGACGAGCTCCCCGTTGTGCAGCCCGAGGATCTCCAAGAACCTATAAACGGTGATGAAACAGCGCTCCCGGCCGACGAGGACTTGGCCGGTTCATTAGCACTCCAGGAAGCCACTCGTAATGTCTTGATGTCTGAACGCAAGTCTCGCAAGCGGCCTTCGTCAAAGGCCCAGCAACTTTCGTCCTGGCAAGCCCACGGTGACAACACCGTCATACCCACCTTGACTCTGTCGGGAGAGCGTGATGTCCTCTTCAGAAGCCCAGATGACTACTTTGATCGCTTCGCCTCACCAATCCATTTCTTCCGTTCCCCCCATGCCCAGTTGATCTATCCACAGCCAGACCACATCTTTGCGTCGCAGCAACCCGACGAGATTCTAGACATGGAGGCTCAGATGGCCCTCAACCACTATGCCACCTTTGACGAGAATGCTAAACCCCCACAGCCGCTGCCGTACCTGAGCCGGTGTCGTGCATACGCCCGCAACTATCCCCAAGCTGGCACACGCCTAACCCTCCCAGTCTGGAACATTACCACTGGTTTGCAAAGTCCACTGTCCGATAGCTCGCTTGAGCTCGCAAAAATGGTGCGTAGAAGTATCGCCCGTCAGACGATGAAAACGCATACAGGGCGATCGCGGTGGTTCGACGCAGCCGAGAAGAAGCACTACGAAGAGTATGCCCATGGCCGCGTCCAGGTAAACTCGCACTGGGGGATTGGGCTGTGGAGTCAGCAGGATGAGAATCCAGCGTGGAAATCACGCGTCGAGGACGTGGGAGCTTGGATGAAGCAGCGGCTGGACCCAGGCTTTACATGATGATGGATGGTGACAACGCATCCCATGTGTTTTTTTTGCTTGAATAACAGTGGTGTTTGTTGAGCCTAAAATTCTAGTTTAATCATACAATCCACCATGTTCATCATCAAATTATAGGAATGGGGGGGGGGGGGGGGGGGGCTGACAACGCATGTTAATCTCGTATTGTGTAATTTCTTTGCCCCTTGACGCTTACCATTACACAATCAAAAAATTCCTACAAGTCAAGTGGAGAAATCCTCTCAAGTCGGAATCCAGAGTAGTACTCAATCCATTACGTCGTTTCCACGTCTGAGCCACTCTGCCCTTCTTTTCTTTTTCTTCCCCTCCATTTACCCACTGCCCAACCTTGCGAACCAATTTCTGTCTCTCAGCTATTCGCTTTGCGGATTTCCGCAGCATACAACGATGCAACCTTACACACATGCAAGATACGCACTCGGATAGACGAAACGGATGAAGCTACAACGTATCTTCGACACCCTCCATCTTCTCCTCAGAAGGCATGCCAGCACCACCACCAGCACCACCACCACTGCCGCCGTACTTGTTCTGAAGATCCTGAAGAATCTTTTGACCCTGAAGTAAGGCTTTGCGCTGCCCCAGCAGGTCCATGCGCTGCTTGTAACGGTCCGTCGGTTCAGCAAGGAGGTGAATCGCATTTTGATAGCCTACGTACACAAAGTTAGCGTTGCGTACTAAATGGTGAGTCCATAACCCATTTTCTTTACCTTCAGCGTCATTGCGTATCCCCAGGCCATTCTCCAGGTCATCACGAAGCTGCGTACACAGCTCCCTATGGAACTTGGACTCGATGCGCATACAGACAGCGTCATGGAAGCGGCGAGCGGCGAGCATGTAGTACGTCGTAACCTGTGCGACAACGTCAATCTCGCGAGCATAAGGCTCGTGCGCTAGAATAGGCATCGAATTCTTCTTGACTCGCTCTTCTTCAGCGGGAGTGAGCAGCTTCTTCGTATGTTGCTCCTTCTTCCGCTTGTACAGAGCAAGTCGATTCTGGAGACGGTGCTGCTGGTAATACTCGAGCATTGCGCTCTTCTCGCGCTCAAAGAGATCCTCATGGAAAATGTATGGGCCCTGCTTTTCGTCGTTGAGGCTGTCGCGTACCATGTCGTGGCTGGGCAGAATCAGTTTCTGGAGGATATTCCACGCCTTGTCATAAAACATGGATCCCTTGCGACTCTCAAAGTGCTTCTTGAACAATTCTTGCATCTGGTTGTGAACTTGCTCCCGGAGATTGCTCAAGAAATGGTCTAGTGGCTCCTCCCAACGTTGAATCGCTGTCAGCATCATAGTATCAACAACGCGCGGCTCAATCTGGCCCGGGACCTTAGACTGCGAATTCTCTGCCAAATATTCCCGAACTGCATCAAGTTCGAATGTGATCTTTAGATTGTTGAAATCTGGACCCTCCTGACGGCTCGGTGTTTTGTCAATCTTTCGCTTCTTCTTTGGAGACTTGTTGGACACATCGCTATCCTCAGCGGAGTTCCTATCACCGTTTTCGTTTTCATCGTCAGATAGCGAAATTGGCACTTTCGCAGAGGCACCAGGGAGCGCTGCCTGTACGTCAAGATACACAGATTCGTCGTCAGCGCCACGAAGCTTCATAGCTGGCTTCATACTTTCTAAGTTACTAAAGAAAGTCTTCTGGAGAGCCTTCCACTTGTTCCTCCATTCCTTATAAGGAAACTCAGCTTCAATCTCTCTGCGCACTTCTTGAGAGAAGTCAAGAATAATATCTGACATAATCCGAATAGCATTATGGGTAGCTGGTTCAGGAAACTGCTTAAGATCTTGCTCTATACGAGAGAGGCGTTCAAAGATGTGCTGGTCAATAGTTGGTAGTCGCTTGAGCATTTGCTCTGCAAGCGTTTTGGAAAGAAATGCTTGGAGATTCGTTGTGCCAAAGGAATTTGTGTACGCCTTGAACGTACTGGACCAGGTTGTGTCTTCGCGAAAGAAATGCTCCTCTCGGGTACGGGCTTCTCCATGGCTGATGCCCTGGTTGATCTCATTTTGGCCAGGATTCTTGACGACAAAATACCCATAGCCTAGAGCGAATCTCTTCTGGTCAAAAACTTCTTTCAGCTTACCGTGACGCGATCCTGCCGGCAACCGATCGGGTTTAGTAAGAACACCAATGCATCTATCAACTGCTTTCAAATCCCTTGCAATACCACCAGCACTTGAGTTGGCAATATCAGTCTCTAGGGAGCAGCATAGGAGGATGAGAGATTCGGGGTCGCGAACGTATTCTGTAACCAGATCACGTACAAACTTGACGAGAAATTTCTTATCCTCAGTTTCTGCTTGTCCAATAATGCCAGGCAAATCGTAGAAGCTGAGTGATGACAGTCCTGGTTGACTGATTGAGATGCAGACAATATTTGGGCTGAACTCACACCTATGATCCTCTCCAAGGTTGAGAGATGGATTCAGAAACTCTTCGTAGTGGACCAGAGGAGTGATGGTTGCGAGTTGCGCGCGACCAATGATATGCTCCAGCTCTTCTGGGTTATCCGTAGTTGCGAACGGTACGAGAACTGGCTGCGACAGCTCGCACCAACCACGAAACCGTCTCTCACTTCCTCGGCCAGTCCTGCCATCATAGCTGAAGCTGCGGCGAAGGCTCACGCTTGCGCTCCAACTAGCGCGGGGATCTTCCGTGGGCTCTAGCTTGATATACAAAGGGCATCGAGTGCATGTGTCGTCAGACCTAGGAGTCTTGATGCCCGATATCGCCTCAATGACGGATGACTTTCCTGCGGACTGCTCACCTTTGGTCAAATGTCAGTGAAATCATATGCGCTGATTCGTCAGGTAACGTTACCCAAAACAACGCATTTTGGCAAGGGAATGTCCATTCGCTGTAAACCAAGACTTTCGAGTCGGTTGATTGTCGAAATAACTTCCTTCATGTGCATTCCCAGCAGGTCTACCATGGGTGTCTCGGAAGAACTCGTTTGGTGACCACCTTCTCGAATTGGCAGATCGGTTGGCTGAAGATCCTCGCTGGATAGAGGACCGCCATCTTGCCTCCCACTCTGTGTACCGGCCGCCATAGTGACAAAGATTCAGAGTGATGAGCAGATGGCAAAGGTAGTGAGAAGGAAAGTAAGTGGGTTCAGTTAGACTGATAAGAGTGCGAAAGTTTGTGCCAAGACCCTGCGTTTGTTAGGCAGCTCAAGTTGACGCAAAGTTTGGGCGCGCAAAGAAAAGTGAAAGTGAACAGTGAAACAAGACAGCATGGTATAGGGACATGGCAATCCGGCGAGAGATTGCTCTAACCATTGCGTAGGCGACGCCCAAACAGGCCATGTCAATCTCCATCCCATACTGAATGCAGGCATGATTCTATTATATGAATGGTATCCAAGACTGATGATAAGTGGTGCTCAGAAACTGAGGATAAAAGGAATAATGGAAGGTTGGCATAAGACGTTGTAAGTAAAGGGCAGTCCCGAGGTTTCGCCGCTAGCGCCAATCCAGCCAGGGTCCTCGAGAGAAAAACGTCGAAGCACATCATCATCAGTGGCTACCATCCTACCTCAAGTCGCCAGCACTTTTCCTACATCCGCCTCTCTGCCCCGCCACCACTCTTGCCGCAGTAATAATATACAATGGATCATTCGCGCGATCCTTGTCCGTGGGTCATTCTCAATGACTTTGGCGGTGCTTTCGCCATGGGTGTATGTCGTGCCAGACGCAGCATGTACGGCGCATATACTAACCGGATATCAGGCTGTCGGAGGAGCAGTATGGCATGGCGTTAAAGGCGTAGGTATCACCATTGGTCTTAAAATGCCGTGCTGACCAAGGGTCCAGTTCCGCAATTCACCCTACGGCGAGCGACGCATAGGCGCCATCACAGCGATCAAGGCACGCGCACCAGTCCTCGGCGGCAATTTTGGTGTCTGGGGAGGTCTCTTCAACACATATGACTGCGCCGTCAAGGGAATCCGGAAGAAGGAGGACCCATGGAATGCCATCATCGCTGGTTTCTTCACGGGTGGGTCGCTTGCGGTGCGAGGAGGCTACAAATCGATGCGTAACGGCGCGATATCGTGTGCCATTCTGTTAGCAGTCATTGAGGGCGTCTCAATTGGTTTCAACCGTATGATGGCCGACAACACAAGGCTTGACGCTCCCCCACCACCACCAAGCGACGCTGGAGCATCACCTGGCAGCGGCGGCATGGCTGTAGCTGCGTAGGGGTGCCATTTTATGATTACATTTTTTGAAGCGCGGCTTGATTCGCTGGAAAAAAGGAGGCAGTATGACGGGCGGGCGGGCGGTGTTCTTGGGATTTTTTGGCATATACCGCAGTCAGGTTCGGCGGCGGGCGGCGTTCACACTCTCCTCAGCTTTGTGCTATATATCTGTATCATACACGCGACACGATTGTACAACATCTGGAGGTGTCTCTATGGAAACATGAAGTGTTCAGGAATTCAGAAGACAACGAATGTTTCTTCTCGGCATGCCAGACTATGAATGGGCCATTCAGTACCGAACTTAGCGTATCAGACTTGAGTGCTAAGCGCGGCCCGATAATTCCGATGACATCATTGGTCCGCTGTCACATAGCTCCAGGTATGGGAAGCCATAGCGAACATTGCACGTATTAGTATTCTATTCCTTCAGTATCTCATGTCGTTCAAGCTGGGGGCGCTGCACAAGGATGCTGCTGGACTTGTTTGGCTAGCCGTTTCTAGATGCTAGCGTCTGCGAGTCAGCCACGCACCTACCGCCTTTCACCTCTACTATTTCAAGTGGGCGCCCCGAGTCTTGTCGTCTGCATCATCACCATGCTATCTATATGCAGAATAATATTTCCCCACGAACTCTTCAGACTGCCTAACATTAAAAATTCGTCTACAACACATCGGCTCAATCAGCAACACGTATCAAGTTTGCCGCCTCATTGGTGTGACCATGGCACCATCTAAACCATCTAAACCATCAAGTTCTGTCACCTACAATATCCGATCCATCACCAAAAACTGGAAAATTCATCGTGTCCACGAATGTTTGCCTAGAGCACTATGGCCCAACAAGCAGTTCGAGGCGACACAATGGGATATTGGAATTCTTACGCTCCTAAGTCAGATATCTGCTATACCGAATGCCACTATCCAGGACTTTCGAGCAAAGGCCAGGCGTGCAATCAAAGCACGACAAGAGCGAAATGGGACAGCAGCTGGAAAGGTGGGGTGGGTCAAAGTAACAGATCTCAAGGCTGTTCTGAAAGAGTATGAAAAAGAGATTGCAGAAGCAGACGCGGCGAAAATCGCTCAAGAAGAAGCCGAGCCAATAAGTAGTGTTCAAACAGAAGTTGTAGAATTGCCCAAAACACCTGTGGCACCTGTTGTAGACTCGGAAGAAGAAGACGAAGAACAAGGCTCTTCTGAACCTCTTCCAGGCGGAAAATACCAGTATCTCACTCATGTCCGCCCCCTGAAAGTCGACTTGAATCCTACGGCATCTCCGCCAAAGAAGCTAGTCCAAGCAAAAGCTACTCGAGGCAAGAAGCGGCAAGTGGAAGAAGAAGCTACGCTCGATCCCTCCACCATGGAGAGACCAAGCGTGGTGCAGCAAGATCCCGATCCCCGGGCACCGGATGACACCGGTTTTCTCTCCGACTTGGAGCCTGAGAAGACGAAACAAAAAGAGCGGAAGAAAAAGAGGCTCTCTCGGCTTGAGCAATTTCCTGTCCGTGTACCGCACTGGCAGCGCAATTTAGATGATGTTGCGGCCGGTCCTTTGCTGTTATCGAATGGTACTGGAGCAGCCAGTGGAACTGTACCTGCGGGTATACTTGTAAACGGGAAAAATGAGGATGAAGATCTCGAGATGAATCTGGATAATCTGCCTAGCATACCGATTAATGCGACAGTCAAAGAGAGAAAGGAGATGGAGGAGTTAAGGCTTCGGATGGAACAGCGCATATGGAGGATCAAGGTGCTTCGAATAAAGGAAAGGCAAGGGCGCAGTAACGAAATTGTTGGACGGAGTGAAATTGTAGACGGTGATGTCAGCCAAGGAGAAGAAGGGGATGCAGAAGATGAAAATGATGATTCAGACGAACGTGACGAGACTGAACATGATGAAAATGACACTCCTGGTGAAGGTAGAGTGTTGCGAAGTAGAAAAGCAAAGTAGAAGTATAATTCACCGATGCTAAAAACACCAGTGTTACGGCCCTTGTCCATATCAGTGACGCATGTCTCACCAACTTCAAATTCCATTCACGATGTCACCGAAATTGAGAATTTGATCTGCCAAGGTGCATTGTAATAGGTGAAGTATGCCAGTGACAAGCAAAGAACACATGATGTATCACCTTTGGCTTGCTCCATCAACGCTCTACAAGCAAACAATTCACCTGTTGATATTCACATGATCTATTGACCAGTTTACAATGCTCCCGTACTTTCACATTTTACTCGCTGTTAGCTCACAAAACTGTAGCACATGTGTTCATTCACCACAAACATTGTCTCACAGCATTATTCAACGAAAGAATATATCATGACTGTTATTATAATTGCTTCCATACTCTTCCCTGAGAAAACTCCCATTCAAGCCACGAGAATTAGCAATTGTATAATAGACGCATCAACGACACCAAACTGACCAACACTTAGAACATAAGCCCGATATAAGATAAAACTAGCTATCATGGGTATATCACTGAAGATCAAGATACCAATTGGCTCTAGGAGACGCCCCAGTAAGACATCCGCCGGGCAGAACCCTCTAGGCGAAGGTAGCAGTCGCAAGCAGGCACATGACCATCGCAGTGGAAGTCCCCCTCTTCCCTGCCGTCACCAAAACCCTGAACCCAGGCCCAAGCCATATATCATGCAACCCAGAAGGCCCAGCTACAACACTGTGATCGTAAGGCCTTCCACTGCCCCTCAAAAACCTCGCATAACAACCCACGCCGTCACCACCACAACCCCCTCGTCCCACCGCCACCGCCGCCCCTCCAAAACCCCAACAACCCCCCGATCCCCCGTAAGCCCCCTCGAAACCTCCCGTTTCGAATTCCCCTCCCCCTACTCGCGTCCTCAACCTGCCGTCCAGCGCGACGAATACGGATTCAGCATCCGTACGCCGTCGACGCCGGCGGGACAGGCGAATACGTACGGGATGAGTGCTTTGGCGCCGGTGAATTCGGATGAGTGGAGTTATTTTGAGCCGCAGGTGGGGAGTACGTGGAAGGGGGGTGAAGAGGAGAAGAGTAAAGGGAGGGAGGGGGTATTATAGTTATGGGGGTGGGAGGAGTGGGCAGCCGAGGGGAAAGGGGAGGAATGTTAGGTTTGCTCAGGGGATGAGGATAGAGGGTAAGTTTGTGGGTGTTTTGTTACGTTGGTTGTTATTTGTAAGGTCTATTTTTTTTTAGCTTTAGTTTATAGAAGAGGGAAATGGATGCAGTGTTGATGAGATCTTAGTCTTCTTTGTGACTCGTCTTTCTATAGTTCTACGTGATGTTTTGTGGACGCTATGTTCTTCAAGCCAAAATCACTCTGCACAGAAAATGCAACATGGAAAGAAAATACATCCTGTCCTCTCCGCTCCAAATGCAAACAAGTCTATGCACGCTACTGTGTCAAGCTCCTCACCAGTCTCCTACTCTTTGCAAACCTTCCTTCTTCCTTGCTCTCCGTCGCTTCCCTCGTAATAGTAGTACCTTCAGTAACAAAGTCCCTATATCTCTCCTGTTCGTCATCGGTGATAAGGTCATTAGGCAGATTGATGGCACGATCCAGCGCGTATGGCAGTCCCCTGTGTCGTCCACGTATCATCATGGCGCAGATGACTAATTTGCTAAAGAGAGTGAACTGGCCAGATAGTGAACACAGGTTGGTAGGGTAGCCAAGGGAAAGCCCGACGTTTCCGTATGCGGAGACAACTTCGAAAAAGACGGTGAAAACGGTGAAAGCCTGTTCATATATATATGCGATTAGCATGTCTTCTTTCTTCGTGTAGTAGAAGAGCAGCAAAAGAAAAAGATATACCTACCCAATCCTGCTTGCTCATAATTCTGTCGCTTTCAGCAATACAAATACAGAATACACCCAGGAATATATACCACAAGTCGAAACTCAACTGGTTTCGCATGTGATTGATCAGATACGTCTTGCTATCATTATTGTCGTCGAGGCTCTCCTCCTCTGCATAGAGCCCCACAGGACTCTCCTCGTAACTCTCGCTCATACGGATACTGATAGCGATTGGGTAGACGGAAATGTACATCATGACGAGCAAGCTGAACTGGACAGCAGGATTTACGTTGGCAAGGTTGAATGATGCGGTACCCGTGTGACGCGATGATGCGGACTGGAAGAGAGCTGCTAGGATGCGGTGGCCAACAGGGAGGACATTGACTTCAGGATTGTCAAGGTCGAGAACGATAATGAGCAGGGTATCGATGAAGTTCAGGGCGAAGACGATGCCGGCGAGGATCCATGTTGCGGTGCTGGGAAACAGGAGTGTATAGCATCGACGGGGGTGGTCCAGCAGGAAACGCAGAGACTCGCTGTATGACGATTCAGCTGGAGCGATCTTCCACAGGATCCAAATGAGGAGTCGCAAAAGGCATGGGTATAGTGTGTTGCCGGCGAGGGCTAAAAAGGACATGACAAGCATAGGCCAGGCTGCGTCGCGAAAAGAAATCATGCTATCTGGGGTAAGGGTGAGACCTGTGTTGTCTACCATGCTTTGTGCCGAATATATACCCCTGGAGGCCGCTCTTAGACAATATTTCACGGTCAGATTATATCGAATACTTACCACCACGTTATATCTTGGCCCTGGGACACGACGTAGTCTTTGTATTTAGAGGGAGCAAGATGAATCCATGGTATCAAGCACACAGCTCCGAATAGATGCAACCCAAAGAAATATCCTAACATTGTCAGTACGTATTCCGCCGAGGTGTTGCGTTACAAGACCTACCACTGACAATCTTGAGGAGGACTTGCAAAGCACGGTATTCGACGCCACCCAATTCTTCTCGGCTGAGCGATCTCAAATCGATGGATTGCGGTCTTCCCGTATCTCCACTGCGACGAGCACCTGCTGTGCTTCCGAGAACGAAAATTGATGATACGGCGCGGTCTACCGAAGTCGCTTTGCTCATACTCCTTGTCTCAGAGATTCTGCGGCGTAGAGGGTTGATAGATTCTGCAATGGGCTTGATTTGGTCATCTTCTTCATCTGTTATGCTGATGTTAGGTAGATTCTAGTTCAAAGACCACTAGAGACGCTTACCATCCGATGTAGGAGATATAGGTTGACCTGTCTTCTCGTCAGCAACACAGCGGAGGCGATGATATGCGTTCTAGGTACCATTGTCGTCTTCGCGAGGCCCGGCTACACGTAGTGCACCCTTCTCGTTCACAGTATGGCGGGGGTCGGGAGCGAATGTAATTCGAGCAGTGTTTGGAGCTTCATCTTTTTCCTGCTCACTAGTGAGGCCTTTCTCAGGGTCTCTCGCTTCGGCGGCATTGGCAATGATCTGTATCCGCGGGTCGACTGCGTTGCCAGAACTTCTGGGTCTTACTTTTGCTGCAGCTGTACACGTATTAAACCTAGAATTAAGAAGTGTCGCGGGGTTCTGACTTACGGATATCTTTGAGTTTCTGGTGAAACCACCGTAGTCTCACAACAACTACGATGATATTGATAAAGCCCAGATTTGTTATGATGGGTGTGAAGTAGTACCAGACCTGTTGGTACGTCTTGAGAGCTTTGACATCGACACTAAAACTCATCAGCATCTGACGATTCGTCAAGGCGCACTTGTCTATGTAAGATGGAACGTACGGGTTCAATCCAGTGGAAGTCGAAGCGCTAACTCCAAAGAAGTATGAGTCTATAGCTCTAAGGTTCCCGTAGGGATAGACAACAACCAGGGATGAGATTCCGACAATGAGAATGTACGCATCTGCATCATGTCAGAAAACGGCAATCTCGGATCCCTTGAGCTGGGAATTTCGGCACGTTGGCTCCCTGTAGGCAAACTTACAGTGTAGTGTAATGAAATTGATTGGCGGCTTCCACATCGTAGATGATACGCCTTGCAGTTAGGCGTTGCAGTATATTGCGCAGGAGTTGAGGGAATTTCGGCACACTACCGCAGTAGTGCGTACCCGTAGCAACAGCGATACTAGGTTCTAGGATTTACCGATGGGTTTTATAGGTTTCGTGCTACCCAGCCAGTTCAGTAGGACTTTCAGTTCAAAACGAAACAAACAAATCAGAAGGTCTACCGTAGACGTTGAAAAAAGAGGAAAGGCAAAAGAGCACAAGCAAGTGGGTAGAACTCTAGGGTAGTCTGCCAGGCTGGGAAATTGCCCAGACAGTACCAAAAAGTTCGGGGGTGCTTGTGTATGAGGGATTTGTTCGAACTGATCAGCAAACATCAGACTAGTAGCCTTCTCTTCATACTCCGCCACAGCCGCGCGAGCGGGTCTTTGCTTGTCTGCAACAGCCTTCCCACTCGCACATGAGTGCCAACCGCCAAGAATAAAGAGTGAGAAATAATTCGCGCATCGGAGCTGGTGGTGACGCTGGCAACAGCTCGATCATCCATGCTCACAAGCCGTGAGCCTTTAGGCGCGGACCAGGGCACGCCCTCCTACCGACTCACGCAATTAAAATTAATGATTGGGTGGCAGCAAGATTGAGGTTCCGCGCGCGGGGAGGTCATGCATATTCACACGGTGACATTGTGGGGTTGGCTGTACCGTAGCTACGGTCCCGTGTAGTCTGCATAGTGGTTTGAGATGGCAGAGATCGCGGTACCTTCGTTCCATACAGTGCGAATTTGGCACATTGCCATCGGCGTGCGCATTGTTGATGTTTGAATGCCAACATGCTAAGAGCCATGCCAGTCTAATCGCAAAACACCCCAGAGGAAGGCCAAGTGCAGCGGTTCCTTTGTCACCAGAAGAGCTCAACGGGAAGAGGGGACCCTTGCTTATTCGAATTCGTCGAGGTGCGGCGCCAAGAGTGTGATGCAGCGCCTCCTAATCTTTTCCTTCTGCTCGCCTCGTACTCGCGTACCTTCGGAGCATCATAAGATGGGAGAAGCGCTGTGGACGTATTTGCCGAAAGCGGTGTCGTCGAGCTAACAGGACAAACAGGTATCGGGGATGGCCGTGGTGGGCGGAAATTCGCGCATCTGCTTACACTGCCTCCCCCACCAAGTTGGTTACATATAACATAGTAGCTACGTAAGAGCCGCAGGTGTCTCCGGCGGTGTGGGACCAATTCTGGCTTCTTACCTTGTCACATCGTCATTGAGCCAGCTGGTTATATACGCCATAAAGAACATTTGTTTTGCTGAAGAGATACCAGGCCGCAAACGCTTTCCACCAAGGGTGAGCTGATGAGATCTGGGTCGAGGTTGGAATATTTTGTGATTTCCCATGTATTTAGGTATTAAGTGTTAATGCAGGTCAGCGCACCTAGAATGACTGTAGCCCGCTATTACGCTATCATCTATCTAATTCCCGCGCTCTGCGTTCTCCAAATCATTCGGGCCTCTAGCGCGCCACTGACGTAGCAGGGTACAGGTGGGGGTGCATGTATGTATGCTTGTTAACTGTGAGCTCTTTACTCTAGTTTGAAAATAAGGCCGTCGTCTGAAAAGAACAAGCATTTAATCGAAATCCCCTGCATTGGCGCCCGAAGTTCAGTTAAAAAGATGGGCTTCAGATCCACGGCGTACCAGGTAGGCCCTCTGCCATTCCGGTACCCATTTACAAATGCCTCATGATAAAGTGCCATTGAGAGTAAGAAAATTACGTTAGAGAAAGCTCCTCACAATAATAATTTTCATTTACACTTGCTGATCGGCTCTCAATCAAGGACCCAAAAATCTAACGATAATGGTAAGCAGACGGGAAAGGCCTTGGTGCTATGACCTTTTTAATACCGGAGGCACAGCCTCCAAGGTATTGCCCCAGGCCACAAACTCAACCTGGTCAACACCAAGCCATCAATGGGCAGCTTGAGTATCACGTATCACAAGATTTCGAATGATGCTCATTTCAGCTCAATTCGAAAACAAATCATGTGTGCATAATGGGATATACGAATAGCAAATTGATTACCAAGGTTTAGTGGAGATAAAAGGTTATTTTCATACTGGCATAACCGCCGGTACAATATCAAAATAGTCACAATATTTTGTATTAAAGACAAGCCTTCAAGCTAAGCTCCATTGTACCCCAGATTGCTTACAAATCATACACCATCCTCCCCCACCTTGCATCCAAACTACTTTCTCTGATTCAAGCCCAATCAATCCAATCATCGCTATGCCTACCTTCAAAGCCAACGATGGAATCACACTTGCCTACGAAACACACGGATCTGACAAAAACACCCCTCTGATTCTAGTAAGCACCCAACCTCCACCCCGCTCATCCACCTGACCACGTCTACCAGCTCCATGGCTTCACAGGCTCTGGGGCCGTCTTCAAGCGCAACATCACCGCCCTCTCGCAGCACCACTATGTCATAATCCCCAATCTCCGGGGCCATGGCAGCTCCGACAAACCCAAAGCCGGCTACCACGTCTCGCGCCTAGCCATGGACCTCAAAAACCTACTCGACCACTTCAATCTCAGCAATGCCGCTGTGAAAGCCATTGGCACAAGTCTCGGCGCAGCGATCCTCTGGTCCTACACCGAACTCTTCACTACATCCCCCTTTTCCCACATGATCTTCGTGGATCAAGCCCCCTTGCAGAATTACCTCGACGACTGGGGCCCATCGTTTGGAAACCGCGGATGTAACTCCCCAGATGCCCTTTTAGCGATGCAGAAATCGTTGATTCACGAGCCGGAAAAGGCGCATGTGGGGACGATTGCCGCCTGTCTGGGGTATAGATCGCACCCGCGGTCTGGGGATCCAACGCCAGAGTCGCAGGTTTGGAAGGAGGATGAAGAGTTCTTTTTGGGAGAGGCGATGAAGGGAGACGGGTGGTGGTATGGCAAGTTGATGGCGGATCATACGGCGAATGATTGGCGGTATTCGATTGCGCAGAATTTTGGACCGGGGAGTAAGAGTGCGACGCGGGTGCTGGTGGTTGCGAGTAGTAGGAGTGGATGTTTCCCGGCTGATGGTCCATTGAAGGTTGTTGAGCTGATCAATGGAGGGAAGGATGAGGGTTTTGCGAAGGGAGTGACGGTGGAATGGGGTGGGCACTGGTGTTACTGGGAGAAGCCTGAGCTGTTCAACGAGCTTGTGCTTGAATTTTTGCAGTAGATAGTATGTCACATATCGAGACAAAGTTGCAGGCAAGGAATGCATTGATAATGAACATCAAGTCTATTGTGATATGTCCAAGTCCAAAAGTCCTAGCCATTTCACAGCAACTACAATTCCTAGTCCCGCGATAACTGCGAATGATATTAACTTAATAATGCCGTCAACTTGCAACCAAAGCAGCAAAGTCTTCAATACCCCATCGCACTCCCCATGTCGCACCACTCCCCTCCATCTATTCCCCCTCTAGCCACTCCCCCGCCATCTTCGCTATATTATGTGCCTGCTCCTTAAACCCCAAAATGCCCCCGAGCAACAAAATATCATGCGGCACATTCTCCTCCGAATCCAGCACAATCTCATTCCCCTCTTCCCTCATCTTGCCCGCCCACTCCACCACATCAAAAAACAATAACTCGCTGCCCCCAATACTTACCCACATGGGTACTGGAGTGCGGAACATGCTGTACTTGGGCGAGACATACGGCGAAGACAAGACTTTCTCGCCTGCAAGACCAGCATACGCGCTTGTGCCCCATTTGGTGAAGGGCGGGGATAGGTAGTCGGTCTTGTAGTTTCTGTTGTCGTGGACGTAGGAGCAGGATGTGTCTGAGGGGTCGACCCAGGGGGACCAGAGAAGCGCGGCAGAAGGGTTGGGGAGATCGAGTTCAGCGCCGTACTCGGTTATGTAGCGGAGGAGGGCGATGGTGAGGTTGCCGCCTGCTGAGTCGCCAGAAATGATGATGTTCTTTGGGGGGATCTTGAGGTCGTTGAGGAGGTAGAGGTACGAGGTTAGGACGTCTTGGAGTGCGGCTGGGAAGGGGTTTGATGTCGGTGAGGCAGGCAGGGTGGAGAGTCGGTATTGTGGGCAGAGGATGTGTGTTGCCGGTGAGTGTTTGAGTAACAGTTTTGCCATGAAGCCGCTTGCCTGGGTCCTTCCGTCGCCGTGGACGAATGCGCCTCCATGGGTGTGCAGGATGACCTTTGTTCTGCTCTTATCGCTACCGGCTGTCAATGGCGCTGGGTACCATGTTGCGCCGATCTCCACGGGCACAACATCTTTGTTGCTCCTTAGCGGTCCTTTGTAAGCATCAGAATTGGCGGGTTTGACAAGAATAAATCGCTCCTTTTCTGCTCCTGGTGTGAGGGGAAGTGGTGTTCCAACTTGCAGTTTTGCGATGTGCCATAGAACCGAGGAGAAGACGCGCGTGCTGATGGCCTGGCGAAAAGTCCATTTAGGGTTCTGGCGACCAAATCCGAGTAGAAAAGTAACGAGATACACTGGAAAGCGGGAAATCTCGAAGCCAATGGCGCAGATTGCGTATACACCCTTCAGGGGCTGTCGCGTGAAGTCTACCATGGCGGATCGCCGTGCCTGGGGGCACTCTTGAACTCCTGAATACTAGAGATTGACGCAGAGCGACTCTGCAAATCTTCAACTGTCCGTTAGGACGGAAATAAAGAACAGAGAAGCGCAGTCCAAGGGCTGGCCGGAGAGTGCTGTAGGATGACAGCTTGTTCGTTGGGAATATCTGCCTTGAGGGGCCAGGACTAGTGCGGGGGACAGTGAGATACCGTCATATGTCCGTGCATGTACCGCGGTACTTTGTCACATGATTACCATCACAATGTCGTGCTGCATCAAAACTACAGCACGGATAGGAGGATCTCTAAGTTTGCGTTGTTCTGGTGGATTTGTAGGGTTGGATCATGGATTGATCTTCAATCGGAGCAATATCCTGACGGCTGTGCAAAAGGTAAGGCCGAGTCGATCTTCATCCAGGTACACATCGCCTCGGCGCAGATGGATGTGCATTGCTGCTGTCGCTAATCTTTCAGTGCAACCTTGAATATTCTGATATGAATTAGGTTGGAGAATCACGCGCAGTATGTGTTTAGGAGAAGCAAACAATTGACCTTGTTGCAGCCAAAGCTGTATGTCACGATCCGTCCTAGCGGTGTTCAATGCAAGAGGAAATGCGATGTGATTGCAAGTCGCAACGATTTCAAGATGGCAGAAATATCCCTGTTTGGATATCTCTCTATCGTGCAACTTATAGGCTGGAAGTAGAGTATTGACATAGTACCGCTGCGAGGTAGCAGCGGTTGGTTGGTGTCGCTCGCCCCACTAGCCAGCGACGGCTGTTAATTGGTGTCGCTCCCCCCACCTGATCAGCCACAGAATCTAGCTACTATAGTCGGGATGTGGGGTAAGCGACATCAATCGACAGCCGTCGCTGAGCAAGGGGAGTGAGCGACACCAATCAGCAGCGTATCGCTCGCCAGGGGGCAGGCGACACTCATCAACAGTTGCTGGTCAGCCACAGCCAGGTATACGATATTCCAGGGAGCAGCATAAGCGCGGCACCAACCGCTTCACGCGCCACAACACACAGCGGTCGTAACTTCAAGCAGCCGTCGATAGCAATTGGACAGCGTAAGCATACACACCAATGGCTATGTCACACATTTGAATCAACTGAAAGATTGTGGGTCAAAACCAAGATCCTTCTATCCAATGCGACATTGACCACATAGCAGGTATCTAAACGCCGACACAATAGTCCAGGAGAAGAAATGGATATGTGATTTCCAAACCCCTAAATTTTAAGCTATCAATACAGATTTAAGTCTTCTCATGCATCACACAAAACTCGGATTTCGTCCCCAAAAGAAGAGTTTAGCGCGCGATCACGGTGCTCAGTCGCATCATATACAAAAGCGCGTACGTCGCACTATTATTGACAAGTCCTCAGCTTCGTGTACCCTAATCCCCAAAGAGCCGACCTCTAAGCTCTATATCATGGCACACCCTCTACTGACATAAATACACAGTAACCCGCGGTACATACATACACCCCCAAAACGCCCCCTCATCGCAACCCCAACCTAACCCTCTACAGCTTGGCCGGCAACTTCCCATTCTTCTGCGCCGTATACGTAGCAATCAGGTCCATCAATTGCGGACTCAGCACATCATACGACTGCAGCCCTACGCTCCTAAACTTCTCCCTCACAGCATCCATCTGCGCCGGATTGAACCCTTGCTCAATGATACTGCTTACAAACGCCGCAAACTGCGGTTCCTGCCAGCCGTTCGTGTTGCTCAGCTCCGTGTGCACAAAGTCGAGGCCCTTGAATGGATGGTCGACCACAATGCGGCCGAAGAGGTGGACACCGCACTCCTTGCATGCGTTACGCTGGATGGCGGCTGATTCGTCGATAATGTGCAGTTTATGGCCGTTGGCGGTGACGGAGACGTTTTCTTTAGGCACGACGCCGACGACAGAGAAGAGGGCGCCCTTTGGTTTCCAGCATTTCGAGCAGCCGCATGCGTGGTTGTGCGCGACGTTGCTCGAGAGCGTGACTTCAACTTTATCCGACGGACAGTGGCAGTAGAGTTTGCCGCCAGGGAAGTTGGGGTTGCCCTTTTTGATGCCGTTGTCTATTGCTGGGTGGATACTGGGCATCTTGAATTAATCTTTTTCTTTAAGCAAAAAAAAGAGGATTGATATTGAGGTACGAAATGTAGACTTTTTGGAGTTTGCGATTGACTTGTAGTACGAGACTGACTTGCAAAGGAATAAAAGGTAAAGAGGTACACTCTACCGGAACTATATAGCAGCCTTCCCCATTTTTCCCGACATCTGGACTGCACGGCACCCCCCTCATCGGACTATCAGGCCATTTTCGACATGAATTACGATGCGAATGGCGCAATTGTCTGGCTTCTTGACTTTATTGTGGACTGTTTGTATGCGGAACCGCATAAGGTTTCCACTTTAGGTCACTCGGACCTTCCCCGCTTCATTGCACGAACCGCACTTTTCAATTGCAATCAGGCTTGGCCTGTGCAATCGATTCGCCACAGAAAACAGCGACTCGCGAACACCTTTTCCCTTTAATACTCTTGTCGCTATCGCGATATCCTCTTACCAGCGAAAGATTTGGAATTCGAAGCGTCGAGTTGCGCTGCGATGCGATGTTACGTTGGATGGTGGCGGGGATGTACCGGTAGTAACGTTCGTGTACGTACGCAAGTACCTGGTACCCGGCCGAATCGGACACTCTTTTTCTCTCCAATCTTGATCGCAAGCATAATCCCCCCAAACGTACCCCAAGAATCTTGCTATCCCATTTATCCAGAACGAGTCCAGATGACGGTCCAAAAGCTTTCCCACCACGTGCGGATCCGAAACAATACGACCTCATCATGCACGTCAGCGCGCAGCCAAGATTACCATCTCGAAATACATTGGACTTGGAGACTTATTCCGCGAGCAAGGGGGGAGCACTAAGCCCTGTTATTTCAGATACTTCCTTGCTAAATCACAGAATCAATCGTAGATCCGCGTTCTGCATGGTATAGTATTTCCTGGGGTGAATTTTCCCCCATATCATCCTGATTAGTGAACTCAGCCGACCCACAACATGCAGCATCCTCATCCAGACATCCAGCGTCCATCATGTAAAAGAAAAAATGTTTATCTTTTTTAGTCCCCGAAACCTCTAAATCAGCCCTCTATTGCTAATTCATTACTCCCTTTCTGGCTTTCCCCCCCTTCCCCCCAGCGACCCAAGCACCACCCTCTCCCTCCGCCACCCCCACACCAACCCATTATACCGCGCCAGCAACGCCCTCTGCACCGCCTCTTCGTACTTTTCCCTAATCTCACAAAGCGCTATTTCTTTATCTAAAGTCAACATCATTTCCTCCATCTCTTCTCCTTGCAAGTTCTCAACCGCAGGATTCCATGCAGGGTCTGCGTGGATAGAGTCGCGGGCGGCGGGTATGGCTGGTGTGACGGGGACATCAAAGCGATATTTCTGGCGCAACGCTTGCTTTGGGGATAGAGAGCAGCGGGGGAGTGTGGGCGAGGAGAGGGGTGGGGTGAGTGCTGGGGGTGTCCAGGTGGTGCGTTGGCCGCATTCGAATTGTGAGGAGGGTTGTGAATGGGAGGGTGGCGGCGAAAGGGGTGAGAGTAAAGGATGTGCTGTATTAATGTTACCCAGGGGTGTATGAGATTGCGGTGGTGGGGTTCGAGTTCGTTGGAGCGGAGCTGATGGAAGTAAAGTACAGCCGTTTCTTTGGAGAGAAGGGTTGTTGGTTTCGATTATGCCAGAGGCTGAGGCTTCGGAAAGGATATCGCGGGCTGGCTTTTCCCAGCTATCAGGCGGTGTCTGGTGTCGTGTTATCGCTTTGAGAGTCAGGCTTTCGTATGTTGCGGTTGTCCCAAAGAGACTTTCGGTGATGGCCCTGCTGACTTGGGTACGATGCTCTTGGGACCCGAAGAAATTCGGACAAGATGCATCGTTGATGGCGGTGAATGAAAGGGATGTGGGTGCCATGTCTCGAGCAGGGCGTCTGCTATGTCGCTGCTCCTTCACTCGAAGATCGTTCAAAACTAGTTCAGTTGGATACAGCGGATATTCCGAGTCGGTTATGATGGGTGGATTGATTGTACAGTAGCATATTAGGACATCCGATGCGTGATCGGGGTAGAGTTCCGTCTACGATTCCCAAGTAAACAAAGAAAGACTCGAGTTGTTTGTTATGGACAAAGACACCATGTTTGTGATAAAGAGCTCATTATTGCCCCCTCCAATGATCCAAGGACAAAGTTTTATGGAATGATTAGCATTCGATCTATTTCCTTTGTGGTACACGGGTGCCCGCCTCGATCTCTGGAGCGGTTCTCCACGCCTTCAGGTGGAGCTGGCAAGACTCAGCTCACAAGCGTTCCAAGGTCGACGCAAGCCCCTGAATTTGGCTTGCCCATCTGCCCAACATCATCTTCCCTTCCATTTTTATTTCCGGCGTTGGACCGCAATAAACCACAATCAACACAGGAGCGACGCTGCGTAAAAGGTCGAACCCAGGCGTTTTTGCGCGTTCAACCTCGGCTGCAGTCTGCAGTATGGCTCGGGAATAGTTATACGCTTCGGAATAATAGTGTCCTATGCTATGCTCGGATGGTGTCAACGGAGTACTGGATTCAGTGTGGATCTTGTACATGAGCATATTGAGCAAGACTCTATCTGCCATGTAGTTTGAACTGATCAGTGCCCTGACTGGGTCGGTCTTTCCTATTTTTGGATATTTCTGTTTTGGAGATTGCGAGGAAGACTCTGGGGTCTGGGTGTTTTCAGGGTTGGTGAATTGCTTCGTTAAATGAGGGTACTTTTTGGCCCAGCCGTCGAGATCTTTGAGCAATTTAGATATGAGTTCCTGAGCAGGTATCACATCAACATTGGGCGGTACGGTCATCTCAAAAATAGTACGCAAAGATCCTGGAATCTCTAGATAGGCTGTACAGTAAGGTATCATAAGGTTGATACCGGCGAGATCCTGGTGTGGGTCGCTGGGCATATCGACGAATGGTATTGTCATCCAATCTTGGGAGCAAAATGTCGATTTCTTGTTAAAAACGATTGACCTGTGAGCCTAGGAGCCGTCAGCGTGGTACCATTGAGAATGCGGAATGTCGCAAACACACCTCTTGGCCGCGGATGGCTTTGAAGAGTGGCCAGATTACGCCAGATCTACAGTTGGCTGGGCCTCGCATCTTCATGATCTCTCCTGCTGCATCCAAGTGTGCGAGTAAGCCAGCAGACGTTGCGCCAACGTAGAGCTCATATAGCGCAAGGATAAGCGGTACCAGAACTTCTCCTTCATCTGGGATATTGTTCTTTTTCATTTTTGCTATCGAGTTTCGCTGCACACTCAATGCAACAGTGTACCATCTCCAGGAGTCGATGAGTATACTTGAGTCATGATGGTACTTGCCGTAAAATGCCATCGACATTGCACGAAGTGATAGTCTGACAGCGGGCTTGGAGGCGCTACTAAATATTTCTGGCAAGTGAGCAAGCCACTGGATTTCAGGCGCATAGGCGTTTTTAACATGATTGAGCTCTACATAATGGGTAAGGAAGGCATTGTCCAATGTTGATGACAAGGCTTTCGAAGGTTGGTTGAAGGTAGGAGGTCTGTAGTGGTAGCGGATGGCTATCGTGGCCCTCTCCACCTGTTCAGCATGTCGACTGTTGGTAGGAAACATGGGGTTCTGAAGAGGCATGTCTAACGGGGTAGCAGGCTTTTTTGATGCGATAGATACCGCATGATGTGAAGGCTTCGTGGCAGGAGTCTCGCTAGTTGAGGCTGAAGCTGATGCCCTCACTATTTCTTTCTTTTTTCGTCCTTTTGGTTTCCCCACACGCTCAGTCATGTCAATGACGATGGAGCCCTGCAACGGCCCCGAGCATTTGATTCCCAGGCGGCGGCACTGGTTGCATATCTCTGGCGTCTCATCACACTGTAGAGAAAAGGGTCAATGGTTGTACCGGATATGTGACATACGGTAAACGAACCTTGACGCGTCTCGTGCGGCATTGGGAACAAGCGCGGCTGCGCTGAGATTTAGGGGGCATCTGACCTGTGTCTCCAACGGCAATACAAATGAGTGGAATACTGTGTAAGAAGTGTTCTAGCGATGTAGTTGGCACAGTGCTGTAGGAACGTAAGAGTATTTGAGACCAAAGTATTGGCTAGTGTTGGTATTGATCATCGTCAGGGATTGTCCGACAAGAAACGCATTTCTTCTGTGAAAGGTTAGGTTGCCGCCCGGACAGGCGTGACACACCGATGGATGCCTTTGCCGAAAAAGTTTGGCTGATTACGGCGGACCACCGTGCGGCCGAACCGTGATACAGACAGATCTGGCGGCATTGCCCTCATGATATTATCTTAGTCATGCATACGACCACACAATCACGGCATCGTGATCCCGCACTTTCCGACAATCTGCATCTCGGGTGGAAAGCGGAAGAACATGCGCATAGCCAACTGTGTGAACAAAGCCAGCCCCTTACATGCAGGGCCTGATGGATCTAGTTGATTGCTGAAACAGACTACGCCACCCTAATATTGACACCTAAAATCGAAGAGCATGCATCTGACAGCGCCGCCTCGTTTCATAACAGTGGAGGCCTGGGGAACACTTGGTGAATTCAACGGCTGTATGCACCCATTGCTTCTTGTCCTCTTGACATTCAAAAAAAATTAGTCGTATTCCTCGATACGGGGTTGTACGTTTTCTGCTGGGATGACGAAACTAGCCACCAATCGCTTGCAAATGCCCCAATCATCATGTGTGTATGTATGTATGATATCCATGGTCCCTGCCAGCCAACAGATCTACATTTCTCCCTTCTCCCCCCTTTTCTTGCCTTCCTGCTGCAACTCTTTCATGTGTGCTTCGTGGTTGTCGACTTGTTGCCGGTCAGCGGCAATATTGCTTTCGCCAGAGCTGGCTAGATCCTCGCGCCATCGCCCCTGTCCCTGTTGCTGTTCCTTGAGCTGTTCCTGTTTGGCTTGCTCGATCTGGTCCGCGCTGCGGTTGGCATCTTCCTTAATGCCCATGCGTTGTGTAATTGCAAAGGTACGACGCGTCGACAGGGTCATGGGTGTGCGGAGAGAACGCGTAGTAGCGCTAAGAATAGTGCGGGGTGCCATTGTCGGTGCTTTGAAGCTTGAAAAGGGAGTTGATGAGTGTGGATGCTTGGGAGGAAAAGACGACGAATATCGTGATAGGTTTTTGTGAAGAGAAAATGTTCGCTGAGACAGCATGTTATGGCTGTGGAGTCTTTAACAACCGTCATGGGCTGTGACGTCATCTCCTGCAGTGAGACCTGCTGCGTAGGCATTCACGCTCCACTTCAAATCTCGGCACTCTACACGACGTCAGCCAGGATTGAAGTGGAGCTGATCTGTGAGCAGCCTCGCAAAAGTTGCAACAGGTGGATAAGGGTACCACAAGAAAACGAATCTTAATTAAACGTTGAGATTGAACTTGCTATGCGCCTGCTCCCCCAAGAATGTATGTACACCATTTCTTGAAACTCGTAAAAGTAGCTTAATCCACCATTGTGACATGCCCTAAATGCTCCATGGATCGTCCATATCTCCCATGCACCAGCTCAGCTCATATATGCCTCCCCGTTGTGTTTCTGCGACATCACTGAGAAACCATCACGCGCTGTGTATGCTCATCCTGAGCTGTTCTTTGGTGCACTGCCTGCACCACTGCTCTTCTTGCTTGGTGCGCCCCCGTGTCCTCCAACGGTGGGGCTGTTGGGTTCGCTGATGTCCTTGTTGCCAGGGCTAACATTCAAGCTGTTCTGCTTCCCACCAGCTTCGCGCTCAGCATCTGCCTCTTCTGCCTCTGGAGATGTCTTTGAGGGGTTAAAAGCCGCGTCTGTATGTGCTGCACCATCATCAGAGCCAGATTTGGCATACTCGGTCGATCGTGGGTTGAGCGAGTCTTTGTCTTGTGCATCCTTTTGCGCAAATCGTGCTGGGCTCGTTGAAAGGAAGCGGGGACGAACGACTTGAGGGCGAGTGAAGACTGCGCGTTGAACTGCGCGTGCGGGCTGGATACGGAACATCTTGAGGAGTGAGTTGAGTTTCTAGATGTAGTATCTGTGTGGGGGTACTGTTGGAAAGCTGTTCAAGGTTCTTGAAGGTATCAATTGAGTTATTGAGAGGTGTTTTAAAACCAGATATTGGTGATATACAGATTGGTTAAGGTGACGAGTAGATGCGTGTGAAGCTTCGCACGACGGTGTTGTGACGTCATTTGCCGAAGTCCGACCGAAGCATTTGCTCACGTGACTAGGACACGCATGTCGATGACTATGGGAATCTGTCCTTCATATGTCTGAACGAAATAGGTTCTTCTATTGAATGTGGAATAAGATATGTGCTAATCTTACTCTTTTAAGAAGATATTAAAGCCAAATTTTAACATATAAAGTTAACCGATTCGTAACGCCCTACCCTAACAAGGTAACTTACCCCATCGTAACATTGAAGTGATTAGATGTAGAAGATGGTTACAACACGAATCATACTTCGTGAAACTAAAGAGTTTCAGCGCATTCAGTCGAAAACACAATGTCATCGTATCCCGACGGCTTACTTTTTCTAATCTATCGTCCTTCCAAAGACGGAATGGTCTTAGGTCTAGATTGTCCTACCCGCTACAGGAACAACACTTCTCGCCCCAGGCAGCAGCAGGTTAGGCCATATCACATGACTGGCCAGATTGATCACATCTTTGTTTTCGGGCGTATTTCTTTGAGCGGTTGAGGTAAAGGTGGAAGGCTCAACACAAATAAATAATTGAGGCATTCAATACCCTCGACGCGGTCCGTTTTCAATTAGCTGCGTCTTATCGCCACACAACAACCATAATGGCACTCTCTGCATGGATTCCGCCTCCCCCTCCAGATCCAGAAACACTAAAGAACCCTGCTCAATTCTCTTCTTTCCCACTGAGCCAGCTGCGAGCAGGCAAGATCAAAAAGTCCCTTTGGAATGGCAAGATTGAATCGGCAATCTACAAGACTCCTTTGGCCGGCTCTGTTGAAATAACCGAACTGGGTATCACGACAGACGAACATGCATTTCCTAAGCATGTGAGCCCCGACAAGGCTCTCCTCCACTACTGCGCATCCCATTACGACGACTGGAGGAAGGAATTGCCAAAGTCAGAACACTACTTCAAACCTGGCGCATTCGGTGAAAACCTGTTCAGCACAGAAGTCAGCGAGAAGACACTTTGCATTGGTGATCGGCTGGCGATTGGAGATGTCATTGTTGAAGTTAGTGAACCGCGAGGACCATGCTTCAAGCTCAATCACCGTTTCGAAGTCAAGGATATGGCCAAGCGCACGCAGACTCTTTTTCGCACTGGCTGGCTATATCGCATAATCAAGACGGGAGCAATCAAGGAAGGGGATATGATCTTGCTGCTTGAACGACCACATCCGGAATGGACAGTGGCACGCGTCATGTACTATCTCTTCATCGAAACCAACAACACTAAGATGATGGAGGAGATCGTCAAGATACCTCAGCTCGGCTGGGATATCAAGGATCAGTTTCAGGCTAGACTTGACAAGGGCGTAGCTGAGGACCAGAGTGGTAGATTGTTCGGCGGCGAGGACGAAAAGACATTCGCCTGGAACGAATATCGCCTAGTAGAGAAGAGGAAAGAGACCAAATCCGTCACAGCCTTTACTTTTGAGGCAGTAGAGGATGTTCTTGAAACTCATCCTGTCCAGCCAGGTAGCCATGTGCGAGTGAAGCTAGGCGGAAAGCTGGTGCGCGCCTACTCAGTAACCAGCGGGACGTCCAAACGTTTTGAACTCGGCGTCGCTCTCGATCCCGACAGCCGCGGTGGTTCAAAGTATCTGCATGAACAAACCAAGATAGGCGATGTTTTGACGGTTGGGCGCATCATAGCGAGCTTCCCGCTAGCCAAAGAAGCAGACAATCACATTATCATCGCGGGTGGCATTGGCATTACAGCCTTCCTGGTCGCACTCGAGCAGCTCCAGGAAACAAAGCAAAACTTCCATCTGCACTACGCTGTTGCAGAGGAAGTACCTTTCGTAGCCCAAATCGCAGCACTAGGCCCACATGCAACCATCTACAACAAGTCCGCCGGCCAGCACCTAGACATCTCTTCCATCCTCGGCAAAGCAAACGACCGAACACACATCTACACCTGTGGACCAACCCGACTCATGGACGATGTTGTCGACACCGCAAAGACTTACGGCATTTCCAAGTCGTCCGTCCACATCGAAGCCTTCACAACCACAACTTCCGGTGATCCATTTACGGCAGAGCTCCGAAAGAGCAAGAGGAGTGTACAAGTCGGCGCAACGCAATCGCTACTCGACGCACTGAAAGCCGTAGGCATGGACATTGACAGCTCCTGTGAAGTCGGCAATTGCGGAACATGTACAGTAGATGTATGTTCAGGCCGAATTGAGCATCGCGGGACCGCGCTTCAAGAATCGGAAAAGGAATCTAGCATGTTGAGTTGCGTGAGTAGAGGCATAGGTAATATCGTCCTAGACTTGTAATACAATCTTTCACCATATCCCGCAACCTATCAGTTAGTATCCGAAGTCATCTCCATTCCACCCACATAATCGACTTCACTTTAAAAAAAACACATGGATTTTGAAACTTCAAAATTCATATTTCAGAAGCTCTTCCAAGCTTCCTACTTCTAACCAAAAAAAAAGGAAATAAACGCCTCAAATGCTAATCCAAAGAGATATATACAAAAGAATTCTTCAATCATCCCACCGCATATTCAGAATCAAATCCTGCACCTCCTGACTACTAAGTCCCTTCTTCTCCCCACCCTCGCTGTCGGGTTGTGCGTCGGCGAGTCACATGCTACCGTTGAACCACCACGCAGCTGCGGCAGGCCATCCGAGGATTATGGCGTAGAAAGGGAAGTAGCTATGGACAAACCCGTTAGTTGTTGCTTTTTTTTAATGGAACAGGAAAAGAAGACTTACACAGCACTCGTCTTGACGAATCTCTGTCCCAAGTCGCCGGCGCGCCAGGCATGCGGTGCCATGGTTATGGGGTTGCGGGCAAAAGGGTGGGGTTCGACCATGCCGCGGGAGAGGGTGCGCCACATGATACGTGCTTGAGTTGCTGATGGCATTTTTGTTGTGTTGTTGTTGTTGTTGTTGTTGTTGTTGTAGTGATGGGATATCCAAATAAGACTTGTGTTGTCGATTGATGGTTCAGATTCTTGTCGTTCTGTCTTTCAGATTCGTGGTTCGGCTTCTCGAAACAAAAAAAAAAGAGTCTTGTCGATATCAAGTAGTTGCGTAGATATCCTCTATCCTCGTCTCTAATATACTCGTTTGTATGCGTTGTATGCACTGTTGGTTGTATGCGTTGATGTGGTACAAAAAAAAAACACCTTCACTCCCATCCTATATACACCTCCCGCAAACCAACCCTTCCACCCTTCTCCATCCGAAACGAAAAACCCACACCAGATCACGCATACAGCAATCACGAAAAAAAAAAAACAAGCGAATCCTCCATATCATCGCACCACCACAACCACACTCCTCTGGATGGCGTGAGCAAAACCCACCCACCCGGCACATCCCTTACCCACCCGACTTACTAACCCCCAGATTCGCCAATAAAAAACTACCAAAAGCGGTAAACGCCAGATTGCTCATCGAACGCAGTCGCGCACCACCGGCGCAAATTACCAGGTTGAGCACGCGCATGTCCGCGCCGCCGTGTACTTTAGACGAGTTTTTTTTAGGGGCCCCAAGCAGGGGGTGGTGGGCTGTGTGTTGTTGGTTGGGTGAGGATGGGGTGATATTTCTTCTGCCTTGGTACTCGGTAAGCGGAGGGCGCCGGGCGGGCCTGCCGGGGCGTGCGGGCGCGAGTCAGGGGGTCTGGAGGGATGGAGAGGGGTGGTGAGACGGTGGTGTGATGGGTTGGTAAGACGGGATTTGGAGGGAGAGAGAGAGAGAGATGATAATTATGTAGGTAGTTAATCAGCAATTATGAGTGGTAGAATTACTGAATATTGTCATCATCGTCGTTCTTCGCTTCTCATGAATTGTACGTAGGATGCGCAGGCATTCGGAGGGCCGTTGTCGAGGAAATTTGCGGCGTGAATGGACGGATTGAGCGCTGCCATGCAGACAAATGATACGTAGTGTACATAGATAAAGACCAAAAAAAATCGAATCGGGGGTATAACATCATCACGCATCGATCATTCCCACCACCTCTCCTCGTCTCAATGCAACTTCACCCTACGCCTTACCTAGCTCAACAATCTCCCCAGCCACAATCCACACGTTATCCTCCCTCTTCCCTTCCAAACACTGCACTCCAGCCTGTACCGCCGCCCTCGCAATAACGTCTGCATCTTGCGCCCACACATCCGTCAACTTGCCACTTCCAACCAATCCCTTCAAGCCCTTAGCCAGGCTCCTAAATGCCGCCTCAGCCGGCCGACTCTCTTCTCTATCCCCAACAATCAACCCGGGCCGCACTATAACCGTATGCTTGAAGCCTAGAGCCTTCACCGCCTCTTCCAATTCACCCTTCATCTTCGGATACGCAAAATATGACTTTACATTCGCGCCATTGGACGAGATGAGGACGCATACCTCTGTGCCGGCTTGTTTGGCGGCTTTGGCTAGGTCAAGGGCGAGATCGTAGTCGATTTTACGTTGGGCTTCGACGCCGCCGGCTTTTGCGCGCGTGGTGCCGAGGGCGCTGAAGAAGATCTTGGGGGCTTCGGCGGAGGGGAATTGAGACGCCCATTGCGCGGAATCGCCGGATATGATGGGTTGGAGCTTGGTGGAGCCATTGGGGTTGGGTAGGTCGCGGCGCGAGAAGGCGAAGACAGAGGAGAAAGAGGGATGACCGAGGAGGGTGGAGAGGATGTTGGAGCCCTGGGTAGAGTTGTTAGTTGTATATCCGTGGTGTGAGAGATGAGTGGCTGGGACGTACGACGAGGCCGGTACTGCCGGCAAGTACTGCTTTTGCCATCGCTCTTGGTTGGTGATATCAAGGAGGTCGAGGTTTGTGGTGGTCCTTCAATCAGAGCGTTGAGACGGTCGTTGGAATGCGCAGTCGCAAACAAATTCCCGGGCTAGATAGCGTGCTGGATAGCGCGTGGGATAGCGTGCCTGCTTGAGTGGGGATGATCGGCGAGACGTCGGAGGTCAGTGTGTTGATGGCTCGTTGATCCCATGTGGAACCACGAACGTGCGGAAAGGAAGTTGCTGGGTGACAACCTCGAGACGAATCTCGTGGTGTGATAACGCAACACCCTCTGATTATATCAGGCGGTATGGCACTCGTGTCAAGCCCTTCATTTCGTACGCTGAAAGAGCGTTTTTCTAAAAACGAAAGTTCCTTAACTCATTTGCCTTACTATGTGCCATCAAGAAGGATGGTGACAGCGTCTCTCCAGCGTGCGTGGATGGAGGCTTACCTCAAGGGACAATTATCCAGATCGCTAGTAGTGACGGCGTACGCGAGAGTACTTTGTATCAGCTCCAGCAGATCCTAGATTCCTTCAATGGCATCGCGCACCGAATTCGAAGCAGACTTGGGACAGATTTGAGACAATCTGGATACACATGAGACCCCTGGGAGCCCATTGAGGGTGGTCGAAATAAATGAGAGCTCCATAACCACCCGAATAGAGGCGATAAAATGATAAATTGCTTTGAGTAATTAAGCATCTGAATATTCTTATTATTTGCTGCGATGGCGTGTGGACAAATTTCCTATTACAAACTGCTAACCGTGTTGGTGACCTGGTAAGACGATGTGTTTTTGCAGAGAGAACAGTGGAAAGTCAGTTGATGGGCTTGAGCCTCTGTGGACATCTGAGTGTAAACTGGTATTTCTTAGAGTATTACTATTGTTTTCAATACGCAGCTGCTTTGAATACTGAGCTCCAAGTACAGCTGACATGCTGGTACCAGAGGTACATATCCCCATATCTTATGTTCTGTTCATCACATGTGTCCGGTAACACAGCCACTACCGATACCTCATCGTGCAGTGTGGGGTTGTTACACAAGCCTGCACGCAAATCGAGCCATCCAAAATCATAACAGTCATGCCTTATGTGAATTAGATACGCAATAAATCTTCTAATATAGACTGAATTTCGAATGCGATTGCATAAGCTTCGCAATTATATCATGGAAGTGAGCCGGCAGCACCAAAAGCTGGCACAACCAGACAAGTAAAGTGGGAGAGTAACACGCGTGTTTGGGGTGCTGTCGCTGAAGGAACGATACTGCCGGTTACACCAAACCACGCACGATTACGTTCAACGTGGGGGGCCAAGAAACATTCTGGGTCGTAAAAACCTATTGCATGCTGCATTTGTGTAGTGATACATGAGCTATTCTACGAGCATAAATAAAATATGTACTATGTTTGGAGAAACTTGGAGTTTGCTTATATCATGTAGGCCGTTTATGGCAATTTGGAATGGAACAAGTAATCGTGTCGGCAGATGATTGGGCACTGTTCCCATTCCTCTTGTTGGTGGCCAAACAATAAATCCTTTACAAACACACCTGGTAAGTCGCTACGTCATGTGAACAGCTGCCTTCACTTTCTAGCTGCTTGCTCTTACAACATTTCTTTGCCCGCAGCCTTCCTCATAGGTCGCATCACGCTCATTGGGGTATTTCAATCTATTGAATTCCGCTTTGTTTCTCCGACGGATCACAGTGTTCATATGCAAAGATCGCGCAACGCGACAAGACGTTCTGATCGCACAGCAACTCCCCTTGCAACCTTAGAAACAAAATGACAGTTGATATTCCCAATCTGTCGACTTTCAGTAATCCGCTGCTTTGTTCCAACAGCAAGGAGATACCATGTCAGGCACATGCTGGGCGCGGATGTAATAGCTGCCACTTGGTTCAAGTATGTCTTCCGTCTTTCTCGCTCATCTTTCGTGGCCAGATAGCCCATTTTCATAGCCCTATTTAACCCACTGATGCAACAACAGTACTGCTCAAAGGAATGCCAGACTGCAGATTGGTCTCGACACAAGCAAGCATGTAAATCCCCATTCATGAAAAACACTTGGGAACCCGAGTGGTATCGTACTGGTCGCCAGCCCGATTTTATCGGCGAGGGTCCCTCACACACCACGTTCGGCAATAGAAAGTATCTCTGGGGCAACATGCCTGCTCTCGATATCTTGAAGCCTCAGGATAATGAAGGTATGACCAGTGCAACGAGCCACGACTTCAACCTCCTCTTTGCCGCATCGGGTGATCTTCGGAACGTCATCAAGACTATTGCCGGGCTGCCAGAGGGATATGGAGGTAAATGCGTTGCTGTTTTAAACGATATGGATTTCGTCGTCGTGGCTCGCAATGCCATCATGCTCCTCGCTGCACTTCAGTTCGAACCAGACGTCGCAGCACCGATAATTATCCATTTATGGTACTCAGCACTACTTCCCCATGATATGGTACATGCTATCCAGTCCACCATCCTTCCTATGATCGAAGATGTTTGCCAGAAGATCAAGAACAAGCCCGGCAATGCACTACAAGCAAAGACATTTGAGGTAAATGGCCGAAAACTAAGCATAGCACTGAAGAAAGACGAGTGGGCTCGCTTGGCGACGTTTTGCCAGGTTCGCGAAGGATTGTCAGCAGAAGCTGCTCAACGGATTCGCCGCCGCATTACGCTGGCTCCCGAGAGAGTCGACTATCGTGATCGAGCTATGCTGAAACTGCCTGCTGGTGTTCGCCAGGGAGAAATGTACTTTCGCCATACTGGCATCTTGCTGCCTTATGGTTGTTCCACTGCGGACTTTGACACACCCAACCCGTAAGGATCCTTTGATTCCATGAACTGATCAAGAACTGACGTTAATCTAGCACGCTGTTCTTTCAAAATGACTGGCTAATGAACGATGACGCTACTCCCCGCGGTGGCTGGCGTTTTGACGAGTATATGGAGGACGCTCCAGCTGCGAAAGTGGACGAGTTCGGTGCCATTTTCTTTTACCTCAAAGGACTCCTTATCAGGTTCTGCGATAGGCTACGGAGCTCCAACGTTTCATTCCGCCTGTTCAACATGGATGCTCGAGATATAGGACCCTATATCGACATGAGGTTTGATCGTATAGAGGTGAGATACGCACTTCCCAGTCCTCACAATGCCTGACCCTTGACATTCGCACAGATCTCCAACATATGCGATCGAGGTTACGTCGGCCCGCACACCTGTCTACAACTCTTCTCACAACTCCTCAAGCCAACATCACAAAACCCAAACGCCACACTACTTCTTCTCTTCATAAATGCCGCCGTGGAAGTAGATCGCGACGCACACCCGCAAGGAGATCTCGAGTCACTCGTACCGGCTATGGAACGCCTCAGAGAGTACATACCCTTCGACAAATCCCGCGCAAACATGAACGGAGCTGGAATGAATCTAGCTG
This sequence comes from Bipolaris victoriae FI3, assembly GCF_000527765.1. NCBI lineage: Eukaryota > Fungi > Ascomycota > Dothideomycetes > Pleosporales > Pleosporaceae > Bipolaris > Bipolaris victoriae. The sequence continues at coordinate 154,470 of NW_014575362.1, read as the reverse complement.
CACATCCCGACCTAATCTTGCGTATCGCCTGTTCCGATATGTTCAAACCGTGGCACAAGCACTTTGATACTTTCATGGATGAGTGCAGGATTACGCAGTTCGCTGCGCTGTGTGGGATGGCTGTCAAGAAGAAACACACCATTGTTCAGCCTTGGCCGTACAGGGTTGAGGATCAAACTACACAAAGAGATTTCGATGTTCTGCGCGCGAGTAGTATAACTGGATTTGAGCGATATGTAGAGTTGCAGAAGCTTGGAAGTACTGCTGATGATGCGCGTATTGCGTTTGCCCACCTGCAATTGTAGGATGTGGGGTAATCGTGCAACTATGGGTTCTTCCTTGACTAATGGGATCACTGAAGCATGGATTGTAATGATGGGCAATATATTTCCTTATGTAAGATTAGTAGTGTCGATATAGTCAAAGTTCATGGATGGTAAGGGTGTGTGCAGGAGTACCGCTCATGACAATTGCTGACACTTACCGTTGCTCATGTACTAAGGGATCCAGGTACTAATCCGCAAACAGACACGACTCTATATCCTACAGAACAAGTCCCGCTGCCATTGACTATCCCAAACCTATCCGACACCCCCATAAATCCATCTCAAAAATTCACAACACTCGCCTCCAACACCCCCTCTTCCCCAATTAACCTCTTAAGCACCTCCTCCCCAACCGGCTTATCCACCCCCAAAATCATCAGCGCCTCCTTACTCCCCTCCTTCTTATCCCCACCCCCCTCAACCCCATTCAATCGCTGCTCCTCGACCTCCTCATCCAACGGCGCCACATTCATAAACTTGATATTCACGCCCGCCTTCCCCAGCTGATTCCCTACATACCCAATCTTGCCTACGGAATCGAAATTTCGGCAGATGATGAGGGTGCCGCGCGGCACAAACTCGCCTTTGAACCTGTCCAAGCGCGAGATAAAGGGTCTGTTGCCGGATACGAAGCCTTGGATGATCTGGTCGTCGTCTGTGCTGTTGTTGTCTCGGGTTGAGCGTGCCGCGGCAGATGCCGAAACGCTGGAGCGAGATTGCTGGGATACGGAGCGGGAGGCGCGGGCGCGGAGGGTGATGAATGAGGCGTAGGGCTTGTCTTCGACGTTTTCGCGTGAGCGCTGCTCGTTAATGAGGATACCACGTTCCTTGGCGAGGATCTCGGCGTTGACGATGTTGATGTTAAGGCCATCGCTTGAGGTGATGGGCGTCAGCAGGCCTTTGACTAATGCGGCGAAAAGAGGCTTGGTGGTGTTGATGGTGGCTAGCTTTCCTTCGTATATCAGGTCGAAGGTTGTGCGGAAAGAATCTTTCTTGACGCTGGAGTAGTGTTGGGTATACAAACTACCCATCTTCTCAACGAGACTGATAAAGGGTTGTAGCGTGCGATATTCCTCTGGAAGGACTATCGGTGCATTGACTGCCGTGCGAGGAAGCTCTCCAGACAGGATCGACACCACTTGTTCGCATACGTCAATGGAGACATTCTCTTGAGCTTCAGTGGTTGAGGCACCAAGATGAGGCGTTGCAACCACCTTTGGATGCGCGATTAATCGAGTCGCAGACGAGTCTGGCTCAGGAGGCTCCGAAGTGAAGACGTCGATTCCAGCTCCTGCAATCTTACCAGCGTCCAGAGCTTCCACCAGAGCATCTTCATCAATCATCCCGCCCCGCGCAACATTCAGAATTCGCGCAGTGGGCTTCATGGTTTCTAGTTCGGCTTTTCCAATCATGCCTTTGGTTGAAGCTATGAGAGGCGTGTGCAGCGTCAAGAAATCTGCCTCTTTCAAGATCTCAGCAAGACTAGGCCTGAGCGTCACTGATGCTGCTGCTGCCAAATTCGGATTGGCATAGGGATCGTATGCGATGAGTCTCATGCCCAGGCCATTAGCGATCCGAGCGACTGTGAGACCAACTATAACAATGTAAGCGGTACTCAACTTCTCAATTCTTCTGAGTTACCTTTGCCCAATCCCACAATAGCAAGAGTCTTTCCTTTAGCCTCAACCCCTACGAGCCGGCCACGCTCCCATTTGCCCGCCTTGATGCTTTGTGAAGCATCGCCCACATTCCGGGCAACAGCCATCAACACTTTAGTATGTCAGCAGACACTCCATTTGCGTGACTGTGACGCACTCACACGCAATAGTGTGCTCCGCTGCAGCATTGATGTTCCCGGAGGGTGAGTTCACGACAATAATGCCGTGCTGAGTAGCGCTTTGAACATCAACATTGTCAACACCAACACCTGCACGGGCTACCACTTTCATATTCTTAGCTGCCTTCAGAAGATCTGCCGTCACTTTGGTCTCGGATCGAACGATTAGTGCATCATATTCGCCAATGATGCTTTTGAGCTCTTCAGGACTGAGTCCCTTCTTTTCGTCCACATCAAACTCATCTTTCAGTAGCGCTAGGCCGTCCGGTGACACCTTCTCTGGTATAAGAATCTTGCGTTTTTTTGTATGCATAACAGCGACCATGCTGAATGAAGACTCTGTTGGCTGCCTCGTCTAGGCGTAGATCTATGGGAACAAAGGCTATCAAACTCTTTCAATAATCTGACCTCAGATCCTTCAATGAGGGTTATGCTCAGTAATTAGTATCTTTGATTGATGTACTTCAGGGTTTTCGAGGCGAGGAATAGTTCGTAGACGGGGGGTGAATAGAGATGTATATATATCCAACTAGTTGGTCCATGCCCAGTGCTGTATGCAAGATCATTGTAACAAGCCGATGCCGGCTCGTGCAGTACATCTGTTACGACACGTCAGATTTCTGGTTCGGCGGGCTGTGTTGCCTCTGGTTACCCCGCACTTTTACCCCACGGGGTACGCTATATTGCGAACTGAATGGACGAACCCGCATTCAGGATACATAACTACTCAAATTAGCTCTCAGCTAAGATGCAAACAGCCTGATAACGTATTTTGTGTGTAATGGTAGTTAGTGCATATTTGATCTTCAGACAGAACTTGCAGAGCAGCTAACAAAGGCTTTGGTAGTGGGATCATGGGATGCATCGTTCGTGCAGCATAACCGGCTAGCCTGAAAGTAGGGTTGCCTTCATTGGAGGGTGTATTGGTGTTGCGTGGGGTATGTACATGATGCGTGGGTGGTTGGCGCCGCGCTTTTACCAATGACTACGTGTCTTGAGCTTCTCATTCTGCACAACCTCGATCCAGTAACCGTCGGGATCTGCAAAGATTGTCAGTTGCCATACTTGTGTACCAAAAAGAAAACAGCATACCTAGCACAAACGCAATGTCCTTCATGCGACCATCGGTGAGCCTCTTCTTCCAGTTGACCTTCTTCTCCTCAAAACGAGCACATGCGGCCTCTAGATCGTCGACAGCAATGCAAATGTGACCAAATCCCTGAGGCTCGTTGTTTCCGTTGTGGTACTTGAAGTTGGCGTCTTTTTCAGTGCCATAGTTGTATGTTAATTCGAGCAAACCTTCGCTGTCCACAATTGGATTAACACCAGTGGCCGTAGTCTCTGGTGAGTCCTGACCATAGCCGAGGAAAAAGAGGTCGAACTCAGCACTTGGATTTTCTAACGTGCGCTTGAGCTTCATACCCATGACGTCCTGGTAGAATTTGAGAGAGGCATCTTTATCCTTGACGCGAATCATGGTATGGTTCTGCTTCTGTCAGCTGTGTCCAGATGAGTCCGTTTCATATCACCTACCATACGATATGTGCCAACATCTGTGTCTTTGACACTCTCAGTCTCCTCGAGAGGCTTTTGACCAACCACCTCGACCCAATAGCCATCAGGGTCAAGCACGAAAGCAATGTTGCGCATACGCCCGTCCGTTAGCTTCTTCTGGAATTTGTAGCCAGCGTCCTCTAGCCTCTGGCATGCAGCTTGGATGTTATCGACCGAAATGCAAAGATGGCCAAAGCCTTTGTGGGGATCCGTGTTGCCGTTTGTGATCTTGTAGTTTGGGTCATTTTCGGTTCCGTAGTTGTGAGTCAATTCGACAATGCCTTCGCGGTCTGTCCAGTGGTTTCCGTGGGAAGCAGCTTTAGGGCTGTCGTATGCAAGAAAGTGGAGATCGAATCCGGCGTCGGGTTGCTTGATCTCATTGATCTTTTTCATGCCCAGAAACTCATAGAACTCGATGGAGCGCTTTGGATCCTTGACACGGATCCTGAATAAGAATCAGTAATTGACCAATTGCAGGTGTCGAGTAGGGCAAATGGCCATGCGGGTACTCACATGGAGTGGTTGAACTTGTACTTGGTTGGATTGGTCGTCATGGTCGCTAGCGTACGCACGAGAATGCTCGGGGAATGGTTTGGTCTTGCAAGTCTGAGGACAGTAGAAACAGCTAGGCGCGATGTCCTGATACACGTTGGACGTAGAAAAAGCATGAATTGAGCAACCTAGCGAGCACGAGGTTGGCGAAGCAATTGAGGGGCACGGAAATGAGGAGCTAATGACGTCTACCACCCAATGAGAAGCTGCTAGTTTGCCCCTCACCACCATCATCGTCCGGCTTTTACTCGGACTTAAGCCTGTGGAGCAAATGATGGCATCTTGCTTGAATAGAACACCCGTTCACCACTGGCCTAGACGCCTTGTTCAGGTAGACGCATCTGCATCGGGGCATCGGGATATCTGCGAATGAATCTCTTTTGGGATATCGTGTGAATACTAGTCCGGAATCTTCCCGCAGTGCAAGAATGTGATATAATCGTACAAATGTCGCCTGAAAGTAGATGGGATGATCAGACTGCTACAAGAGCTCATCAGCTAAGTAATGCACATGTCATCGAGGCTGCACTCGGTGCATGACGCCCTTCACCTGCTGGTCATGACTATACAGTATTAGTAGAGTAGAGGGCGTCCCCAAAGGGGCGCGAGAGCACGTGCGGCGGCGGAACAACAGCGTTCCGGGTGCTGGTCATAGCTTTGGGCCTCGTAAACTTGGCCATGGACTCCATGATGTCGACGAAGCCGGTCGCGTACTGATCCTCCCTCCTTCACGGTATCAAGTCGGTCTACGCATCTTCCTGGTCGCTGTTGGACGTTTCTCGCGCTGCAGGTAGTAAACATCCGTCTGTGGCATAGGGAGTAACAGGCGCACGAGGACAGTCCGGGAAGGGGGTTGCGCCAACAATCGACCAGGTACGTGGTCTTCTTACTGCGTCACAAGCATTCAGCCCATCGCCCATGATCCCAACCACGTCGCGCTCGATATATTGCTATCTGCTCTTCATAAATTCCCACTCATCCGTTTTCACTTGTTGTTAACAACACCCACTGTTAGCCTCCTGACCATGTCCGCAATAGGTTTTCCAATGATCAACATCGCCAAAGTGAGCGACTGGCTCACTCAGAACGCCAATGAAAGCATATATCCTCGACTCTTGTAAGTTGTGCTTGCTCAGTCCCACCAACTAGACTGACATGACGAGTTTAATGTCTCCAAATGGCACGTTATTAGCGTATTCGAAGCCCGTGCAAACTAAGGAGCTTCGTGACCAAGCTGCCCTCATTTCCATGGCATGGAAGGATCACTGCGCCGGCCGCCAAAAGCTTTCTACGCGAAATGGGGCTCCAGACCATTCGCTCAAGCCCCCACTGCAGACACTCACCATCGAAACCCAGGACTGCAACATCATAGTGCGTCTATTGCAACCAGAGTTGCTGTTGGTCCTCATTGGCAGAATCCCCCCAAGCAAAAAGCAATCGTTCAAAATCTCGCCCGAAGGCCAGGGAGACCCTAGGTATCCGGATGTCGATGTGTCTCTTTCTCGTCCCGGATCAAGCGCACAGTTGCATGCTCAGGCTGACGGATCGGCCGACAGCCTAAGGCCAAGCAACGGAGGGCCGACCATGAAGAACAAGGCGCCTTCTTTGTTCAGTAACATGAGTCAGCGCGAGAAAGACATCCGGGGAGGTGCACTCCATGTGCAACGAAAGAAACTAGATGCCTTGGCCGAATACGTCCTCCGAGATTTTGAAGATACCTCCTTCGTTATGCCAGCAGATGCAGACTTGCAGTAGTACGCGGGCTCCCACCCTTTATCAGAGGTCACATGCAGACCCATGCCCTACCATCTTTGACAGCTGGCAGTGTGATCTTCCAATGTTTTAATAAGTTCGGCCATGCTAAAGGCATGCATTTCAAATGTTCCAACAGTCCATCAATAACGGCTAGTCCATTTCGCGCAATCACAAAGTGCGGTTTCTCGGGCACGCAAATATCGTTGTGCTCCAGGTGAGCAAAGATCACCTATTCAACCTAATACTACCGCCCAAGTCAAGGGAGGATTCTTGCACCCATCGGCATGGTACCCTGGACTCTGAAAATGGACCAAGAGGACATGCGGACCCTTATTCCAAGCAATCTTCCCACCTTAGTCACCCAATGTCGGACGCTCCAGATTCATTCCTAAGCCAAAGCGGAAAATAGAAGTTGGCCTTCGCGATTCACATCGCTCATTGACACACTCACATCCACGGATGTTTGTTGGCCACCAGTTGCGCCAGCTTGTTCAGATGCAGTCACATCCAGGGTCCGTTTCTTCGTGTATACGCAAAGCGCTAGTTGTAGTCTAAGAAGCCTTCAGCTAAGTTTATGATTTTCCCCAAGACCGTGTCCAGCTGCATTGCTCCGTACCACCGAAGGCAGAACCCGTGCATACATCCGTCTTACAACGCAGAATATCTCGACTGCTATTCTCTGTCCGTATTATGATCGACCATGAGGGCTTTCTTGATCACAAAGAGGATTTTCAGTCTTTTTGAGGGGTTCCAAACAGCGCCATGCAAGCAGGGGTCGTCGCAGTGAAGTAAATTCTTTGTACCTGGACTGGTTCACAAATCTGTTTGTTTCGAGATTGTGAGGCTTGTTACATGAGAGTTTGAAGAGACTGTAATATAGGGGATCGGTTGGACAACACAGGATGATATGTGATCAGTGTCCAAATTGCATCCGATTCATCAGTCGCTTGAAATTCTCTCCGTGTCTTTGTTGTACTTGTTCGCGTGTTATTCGAAACATTGCTGTTCTTAACTAAGGAACATGAGGAGCGGACTCCAATCCCGTTTGAATATCTTGAGAGAGGAAACAAATGCATCTCCGCCCCACTGTTCTCACCTGTGATTGCCTGAATCAGTATGCTTCCTAGGTTTCCTTGCTTTATCTCATAGAAATCGACGTCTGCATGGACAATTGTAATACAATACTGCCCTTGCCGTACGGTCACGTGAGGTTATCTAATGCTGAACCGCGCTGCTAACCTGCTACTAGCCTCATGTTACTTCGTACGCTAGATACCACTCATAGAAGACACCAAGAACCCACTATTTCATTTAGATGCACAGGGATCCACGTATGAAAAAGCACTGACAACAAGGCTATTCATGTAACAGGGTCCATTCGTAGGCGCTCATCAGATCTCCGAGTACCGGGATTTCCCCGCCATGGCCCCGCGTGGCCTCTGAAGCACGCAATTCGCGCTAGGGCCAAATTCTCGTCGCGTCAAGGCGACATTCCGCTCATTTGCAATCTCTCGCCCGAAAGACGTGCTAGACCATGTCGCAAGAGCCAATCAGGAGCATTATGAACGATTGCGTCTTTCTCGGTCCTCAATCTGCCGATGTCGCTACTGGACGGCGGCACTTTTTGTCTCCTACGAGGCGACTTGTCCACTCCACCGATAAGATCCCCAGGTGAACCCTCAAGGAGAGTCTAGTCTAGCTCTCGCTCTTTTCTTTACTTTTAAAGAAAGACTCTCAGATCTTGTCGTCAAAGGCTGAGACGTCGAGGCGCATACATCGCCTTTCAAGATGCATTTTCAGCAGACGGACTCCGCCGGCCCTGGTGCCGAGCAGAACACACCCAAGGAGTTCACCAAGAAGTCCTCGAGCCTACCCTTTGGCCAGGACCTCTCATACCAGTCAATCAGCGGCCCTACCTACCTCACGGCGCAAACCCTCGTCCAGCAGGTTGCATACGCCCTCTCGGATAAGATCTTCGCATACTCCGCCGAGTCGTTCGACCTAGACGTAGCAGTTAAGTACTGGCAAGAGCAGGGCGAGAAGAATGCATTTGGATACCAGACTGGAGTTTCCTCTCTGGAGACAAGGACAGGTGCAGGTGCAATTGCCTTGGGCTACATGTTCTCCAAGGACTTTGACCTGAAGAAGCGTCATATCCCGCAGTCGATCATTGCCGCTTCCTCGACGTTGACGCACCTCCGCTCTTCTCTTGACCAGCTGGCTGCGCTCTACTCGGTCGCCAACCCTCTTACCGCGCACATTGCTGCTGTCGATTATTCTGCGAACGCAAGCGCTGGTCTCGTCACCGATTATGTTTCATCCCTCACAATTGCTGAAGATCTGGGCCTCGGTCTTGTCTGCAGTCCATCCGTCTTCGAGTCTCAGCACATGGCTCTCTTCGCGACTCTGCTCTCGAGCGTCATTCCTACCATTCACACATACGATGGCATCAGTGTTGGACGAGAGACGGCGAGGCTAGTTGACACGCTCGACCAGGCTAGGCTATATAACAGTTACGAGGCCGTGCTGAAGGCAGTGTCTGATGTTGATAAGAAACATTCGGATACCGCTGGACGTGTGCTGCGTCTCCTCCAGGCTTTCAACGACGAGCTCGGCGAGGACTACAAGCTCTTCGACTACTATGGCCATGAGGAGCCTGAGAGCGTTCTCGTTGTCTTCGGCACCGTGGAGGCATCTTTGACTGCTCAGGTTGCAACCGCATTGTCCAAGGAGGGCGAGAAGGTCGGTGTCATCAACGTCCGTGTGTACCGCCCCTTTGTGGAGGAGGCCTTTTTGGAAGCGCTTCCCAAGAGCACTCGCCGCATTGCTGTCCTTGGTCAGGTCAAGGATGAGACTGCCGTGCTTGACCCTGCTGAGTACTCGAGGCTATACGCCGATGTATTGGCAGCTGTTCAGTTCACCCTCGACAGGAACGTAGAGGTAACGGATGTCAAATACTCTCGCGAGCAAGTCTGGACACCCAGCAACTTCCTCGATGCTTTCCGTCAAATCCACGCCGAGAAGGAAGGCACAGAAGCACGTTCCTTTATCGACATCTTGAACAATGCCGACGTGAAGCAGTACAGCTTCTGGAACCTGGACGAATCCCCAGCTGCCAACGCACCCGCAGTTATTGGCAAGCTCTTCTCCACTGACTCTTCAAAGAATGTCTTTGTGCGCAACGGACACGACAATCTGGTCCAAGGCGGTGTTACGCGAACTGACATCCGCAACGCCGACTACACCATCGAGGCTCCATATGCTGTTGAGCAAGCTGATGTTGCCTTCATTGGCGACGAAGCCATCCTCAAGGCATTTGATGTTTTGAACAGCATCAAGCCCGATGGCTCCATTATCGTCAAGCTACCAGGCGTGAAGAATGAGGACATTGAGAAGAAGCTCTCTCCCGCTTTCCGCAAGACTCTTGTCAACAAGGATATCGAGCTCTTCGTTCTGGACCCTACCCTCTCTGAAGCTGTCGCTGAGGATGAATCTCTGGAGTCTTTCCTCACTCAGCTCGCATTCCTCAAGGTTGCTCGGGAAGATCTTCTAACATCCGGTCTCTCCAAGCTCGCCGCTATCAACGGTAGCTCGGAAATTTTCGAGAAGCTTACTGCGCAACTTGAGAGTGCCCTCCGTGAGGTGGAGGTTCCTATTTCTTGGGGCACTGCTGAGGATGCTGAGCCCATCAGTCTTCCCTCAGACATCAACGTTACCAGCTTTGCTCCTTTCGAGCGCACTGAGCCTGAACCTCCCACTCTACTCAAAGACTGGCAAGTCGCTGCCAAGGGCTTCGCTTTCAAGGAGGCTTACGGTACTTCTAACCAAGTCCGTCCCGACCTTGGTATCAAGACAAGCATTGTCCATGTCAAGGAACGTCGTCGCCTTACACCCCAGAACTATGATCGTAACATTTTCCACATCGAGTTTGATCTCGGAGACTCTGGTGTCACTTACGCCATCGGTGAGGCCCTCGGTATCCATGCGGAGAACGACGAGGCTCAAGTCGACGAGTTCATCAAGTGGTACGGCCTCAACCCCAACGAGATTGTCGAGGTTCCATCTCGTGAGGATCCCAACGTATTGGTCAACCGCACTGTCTACCAATCTCTTCTGCAGAATGTCGACATCTTCGGTCGTCCACCGAAGCGCTTCTACGAATCACTTGCCGAGTTTGCCAGCGACGAGGCTGAGAAACGGGAACTCCTTCAGATCATCAGTCCAGAGGGTGCTACCGAGTTCAAGCGCCGCGCTGAGGTTGACACCGTCACCTATGCTGATATCCTGCTCGAGTTCCCGTCTGCACACCCCAGCTTCCACGAGATTGTCCGCATTGTCAGTCCCATGAAGCGCCGTGAGTACTCCATTGCTTCCGCGCAACACGTGACCCCCAACTCCGTCTCCCTGCTCATCGTGACGGTAAACTGGACCGACCCCAAGGGCCGCGACCGCTTTGGTCAAGCCACCCGTTACCTCAACAGCCTCAAGGTCGGCTCTCCCGTCACCGTTTCTGTAAAGCCTTCCGTCATGAAGCTCCCCACCAAGACGACCGCCCCCATCATCATGGCCGGTCTGGGTACCGGTCTCGCTCCCTTCCGTGCCTTCGTCCAAGAGCGCGCCTACCAAAAGCAGCAAGGCCACGAAATCGGCGAAGTCCTACTCTACATGGGCTCGCGCCACCAACGCGAAGAGTACCTTTACGGCGAGGAATGGGAGGCCTACCAAGACGCCGGCATCATCACTCTTATTGGCCGCGCCTTTTCGCGTGATCAACCCCAGAAGATCTACATTCAAGACCGTATGCGCGAGTCTCTCAAGGACATTCGACGCAGCTATCTCGAAAAGGAGGGTAGCTTTTACCTCTGCGGTCCTACCTGGCCTGTTCCCGATGTCACTGAGGTGCTGCAGGAGGCGCTCGAGGTGGAGCATAAGGTCAAGAACCCCGCAGCCAAGAAGATTGATAGCAGAAAGGAGATTGAGAAGCTGAAGGATGAGGGGAGATATGTGCTTGAGGTCTATTAGAGTGGATTGATCGCATAGGTTTTATAGACGGATTCCATAAAAATGAACATTTTTCTAGGTATGAAGTTTGGCTTCTTTTGCCGTGTGCCGTCTTTCCTATTTTCTTCTCTATCTATTTTTATGCTTGTGTACACTTGTTGCAAAGAGACTTACAGATCTCTTTTGCCCTAATACTGGGTATCAAAAGGAAATGAATACAGTAAAACCCCCTTAGTTTCCAGTATCCTAAACCTAGCCCACAAAACTCCCATCTCCAACCCTATAATGCAAACCAAATAACCCAAAGCACGGTCAATGAAGATATCACTTCTTCCTGTTCAACTTCTTCGCCTTCGCCGCCGCAACCTTTAACCGCGCAAGTTTGAGTTCCGCCTCTGCTGCTGCGATTTCTGCTTCGTAGTCTCTCTCCTCCTCCTCCTCCTCCTCCTCTTCTTCTTCTTCTTCTTCCTCCTCTTCTCCATCTTCTCCCTCCTCTTCAAACTCCCCATTTTCATCTCTCTCCCTCTCCCTCTCCTCCGGTACAAACAGCGATTCCTCAGGACTATTCCGTACATCCTTACCACGCTGTGCGCTTTTCTGTTTCATTTTCTTCGTACCATTCGACGCAGACTTCGCAGGCCTCTGCGTAACCTGCGCCGAAGACGAAGAAGCGTGTGGCAGTGGCGGAAACATGCCATACTGCGATTTGCACCAGGCATGTTGATACGGATTAATCCTCTCCTCCTCCTCCTCCTCCTCCTCCTCCTCCTCCTCCGAAGACGAAGACGGTGCACATACCTCATCCCCCCTCTCCTTCCGCTTCTTCGCCTTCCCACCACCATCAGTGTCACCGCATCGTTGCCGCCTCCTTAGCTTCATATCCTCCCCCTCAGACCCCACATCCACCTCACTACTCTCGGGCCCAACATCAAACAGATACTCTACATCCTCTTCGTCCTCCCCTTCCCCCTCCCCCTCCTCCTTAACCAAATGCTTATACCGAACCCCAAACGCATATTCAACTCCCCACCCCTTCCCCAGCATATCCTCGATAACGTCGAAATCCGCGCGTCCCAGCTGCGGCTTGCGGTTCCCTGTATGCCGAATCCTATACCGCACTACATCTCGCGTTGCTTGGTGCAACCACGCTTTGTCCGAAGTGAGTTTTGCGATGCGCAGGATGGAGGCTAGAGAGGAAGGGGTCCAGTTGTGGGGGTTGGACTCGTGTTTGCGGAGTAAGGGGTGGGGGCGTTTGCGTTTTGTGGTGGAGGTGGGGAGTTTGATGAGGGGGCGGTGGCATTTTGGGATGTAGGTTTTTATGAAGTTGGGGCCCCAGTGGGACTGGATTTGGTGGATTAGGGAGACTTTGGTGCTGGGGTCGTTTTTCTTGGGGGGGTTGGAGGGGGGAGGGGGTTGATTGGGTTTCTTCTTGTCTTGAGTAGCCTTCTTTGGGGGAGGGTTGGCGGTGGAGCTGGGGGGTGGGCGTCTGGGTGGAGGGTAGTTGTCAGACGAGTTGTAGTACCTCGTTTGGTCTTTGGTCGACTGTTTCGAGGACGGAGGCTCCTCATTGCCATCGCTGTCGATGAGACTGGCGGCCGGGCGGTTGTGTGGGATGTGATCATCAGAGGATTCGTAATCCAAGGCTGGCCCTTCTTTGAACCGCTTCAAGGGCGGGTGTTCCTCATTGCTGTCACTGCCGCTAGGACTGCGTTCCTGACTGGGCACTGGGTAATTCGAATCCATTCGGTCCTCGTCGGCGCTCAGAGGTGCAGCAGCGTCTGGGAGGCGATCTGCCTCAGGAACACTCTGCGAATCTGACGAGGACTCATCACCAGCAAGGTAATCAGGACTTGACAGTCGCTCGAGGTACTCTGGCGAGTACGAACGATCTGGGCTGCCGGCCATATTTTTCTGAACGCAAGATACACCAGTATCTGTTGATCAGAGCTCACTGAAATGCTATAGACTCTGATAGACGGTTATGCGTGGGAGGTTTGTAGCGCAGAAGAGGTCCGAGTCGCCAACGTGAGAATTTTGGCACTAGGCCAGTTCAGCGTCAGAGGTAAGAGATGGAGGTCGGTGGCTTTCACTGCGTGCTGATATCTTAAATGGGTAAGCGTCCAGTCTTTAGCGGGTGATGGAGTAGCTAGCCCCAGGTAGCATCGACAGTGAGAGACCACACACTGATGGTTTCCTACAATGATCTGTAACGAGAGGCTAGTGGTAACTGGGATCTAAGCATCATATGGCGGCTGCCAGATTGTCGGAAGCCTTGGGTAACAGACTTGTTCTTGTCCATGTCCAACTGGTACGAAGGCTATGCCAGCAGACGTCAGACAAGATTTACCACACTTTCAAACTCGCCAGATCATTGTTATTGCAAGAAAAATAGCGTATAATATACATTCCCGGTACCTAACGAGCTAGGAAGTGCCCAATGAATGGTACCGAATCGATGCGGAAGCGGGTATCTTTTCGTCCGTAGGTAATATCACTGCACAACCAGCACAGACAAACACTCACTCCACTATAGCCTTAAAATCCCCAGCAATAGCAGCAAACTCCTGTGGCTTCTCCACAGCCCAATCACGAACCTTCTGAATCCCCTCTAAATCCATCTCCATATGCTCCCTCGACGTACTCCCATTCAACACCACAACACCCTGATCCATAACTAGTGCATACAGTGCAACCGGTATCTCAACCTGTGCCGCTCGTGCCAGCGCCGCAACAGGTTGTGACTGCAAAAGCGCCGGGTTACCCGTCAGCGTCCAGAAAGACTGATACACGATATCGTGTTCTTTGCAAAAATTGCGTAAAGGCACGTCGTAGCGCGTCTGGGGGTAAAAGCGATTCTGCACAACTGTAGGTTTGACAGTAGCGTTTTGATAGAGGGCTTCGAGTACAGACAGGGTTACGTTTGAGATGCCAAGGGAGCGAATGCGATGGGGGACGTATGTCTCCAGTAGCTTCCAGGCTTGGATTGTCTGCTCGGTTGTTGGTAGTGGTGAGTGCAGAAGCATGCAGTCGAGGTAGGAGTCGTCTGGCGATTCAGATATATGGCGCAGGTTCTTGAGCGACGATGCAACGGAAGTGTGGATTTGAGAGTCTAAGGGTGCGTTGGGGTCATAGGGCATGTTGTTTAGGTCTTGTCCCGCAGGGGTAGTATATTTTGTTTGTAACTACATGACATTAGTATCAGATGATCAGGAATTTAGGTGTACGTACATAGAGCTCTTCTCGCTTCAAGATACCTTCGGTGAATGCTTCGCGAAGCGCTTCTCCGACCAAGGCCTCTTGATAATGGCGTGGTTGTGCAGCTGTGTCGACGCGCCGGAACCCAACAGCCAGCGCCTCCTTCACCAGTCTCTTCGTTTGATCTTTCTTCCAGGCAGTGCCATATATAAATGCCGGTTTATCATCGTGCAAGCGGGAGATCTGTTTGGTTGTCGATATAGAAGTCATTGTACGAGATGGAATATACAGTCTCAAATAGGATGCAAATGGCAGGACAGCGATACGAGGAGATGTTGCAATCATTCTGTTACAACGCCATACCGACCAAAATGCTTTTGGCGGAAGCATGGCCGCATTTAGTTGGGGTAGCAGCGATGATCTGGTACCTTGCATTGACTAAGCAGCAGCAATGACGCTTACCATTCCACATTGTGCCCCACCATGCATTCCGATCGGACCCTTTGCCATCCCGACCAGAAAGTACTGGAAGCCAAGCTAACTAACATCACCTATTCTCAGAACGAACAACCTTTTCCTATATACAACACCTGCAATACACATCCCTATTTTTCAAAAACAAAGACTCGCCTAGACATTCACAATGGGACGTCCCGACGGCCCCCGCGACCCCATCGCCGGCCCCGACACCCCCCAACCACCCTTCCCCCTCAAACTCCGGGGCCCCGTAATCAAAGGCTTCGGACGCGGCAGTAAAGAAGTACCAACAACCCTCTCCAAAGCATCTTCACATCCAAAAGACTAACTTCAATTCAGCTCGGCATCCCCACCGCCAACATCCCCCTCTCCGGCCTCTCAATCGGCGGCAACGAAGACCTCGACTCAGGCATCTACTACGGCTGGTGCACACTCGACCCCTCCACCATCCCTTCTTCTTCTTCCCCACCCTCCAACACCACAACACCCTCAGACTCAACATCCTCCGCACCCCCCTCCACATCCTCCAACCACGCCGTCCTCGACCTAAACTACCCCACCTCCCCCGCCCCCTCACCGCAAACAATCTACCCCACCGTCCTCTCCATCGGCTACAACCCGTACTACAAAAACTCGAAACGCAGCATCGAAATCCACATTTTGAATAACTTCGAGCGCGATTTTTATGGCGCGACGCTGAGTTTGGTTATTCTGGGTTTCATACGGCCCGAATATGATTATGTGAGTTTGGAGGCGCTGGTGGAGGATATCAAGGAGGATATTCGTGTGGCGAAGAGGGGTTTGGAAAGGGAAAAGTATTTGGAGTGGAAGGGGGATGAGTGGTTGAAGGGAAGAGGGGAGGGAGGGGAGGTTATGGGGAATGGGGATGCGAGGGGGGAGCAGGCGGGGCAGAAGGATGGGGTTGTGAAGAGTGAGATGATTAATTGATGGTGGGCGGTGTTTAATGAGCAATTTTTTTTGGTGCTTGGGAAGGTAAGAAGGAGCAAGGACATGTTGTTGTATTTTTACTTCGTATGTCTTAGACTAACTTGCACGGCGATATCCCCCACTCTCCCTTGAGAGTAAGTATCGAGTCTAACACGAATTCGATCATGATAACAATTCATGCATACACGGTCTGACCGTTAGCAAAGAAAGATATCCCAACGTATAGAAACACTGCGCCCATAAGGCGACAATAATTCAACCTCTCTCGCAGCAGATGGCTTTGCTGGATAAAAAAAATAAAATGCTCAGAAGACGCCCGTTCCCGTAAAGGGTACAAGGAACTATTAGACTAAAATTGTCTTTTTTCGAAGAGCGACCCTCAAAACAAAAGACCATCACGTCCCTCTCCCCTTTGTATGTTGTGCACGTCGTGAATGCAAAAGCCACGGTGAAAAAAGATGAAGAAGAAAAAAGACAAGAACATGAAGACACTTTTGTTACAGCCGCCTCGATCGTCAACACCAAATAGGAGGACGAAGATGAAGAAGAAGATAAAAGAAATCATCAAACCTTTCTGTCTCGGCTTATTGCAGACCTTTATCTAGCACAGGCATAACCTACAACCCCAATATTAGCACCTCATCACTCATCATGGCCCTGAAAGGAGAGAAGAAAACTTACACTCATACAAACAAGCACAGGCATATCAAAAATATCGCGCTTGATATGCCACCAAATCATGCAGTCCACCATGCCATTCTTGGCTCCAAGTCGCTGCATGGCACTCTCGCCCTGATGCACGGCGCCGCCTTCCATTTTAACTAGTGGATCATGTTTTGCGTCACCACCCGCATTCACACTCTTCATTTCCTGTAGGCGGTCTACGTCTGCCTTGGTCTGGTACCGCAGCATATTGACGCGCTGGGAGGCATAGCCGCGAGGGTCCTGGTAGCAGAGCTCGGAAAAGTGTTGCAGGAACTCGAGGGCTGATCGTGCGTCCATGAGCTCGATGATGTTGACACTGGGCGTAGCGGTCTCGCTGTCTTGGGCTGCAAGGTTGGGTGTCGTGTTTTGCGTCGACGTGTCGCTTTCGTTTGAGTCGCGGTTGATGCCAGTGTTGACGTTGAGGTTTGGTTCTTGACCGAGGAGGACTTCGCGCTTCCAGCCGGTGAGTATGGTGAATTCCTTGTTGATGCCGACAATCTCACCCGAGCGCCTGCAGATTAAGAACGGTGTGCCGACTTCTGCAAAGTGTTCTTGGAGTGTCATAAGATGGCGCTGAAGACCCATTTCTTGGTGAATCAAATCATCTCTGTTCAGCTCCTCCCGGACTTGGAGTAGCACCGGCCGATAATTCTGCAAGTATTGCTGGGCTTTGGCAACCCATTGCCGAGAGTATTTCTTGTCAATCAACTGGTAGAGCCTATGATAGCCCTTGACATAGTCATAGGGCTTGGTGATGCCCTGATAGATGCTTTTGGTATCTCGCTGGCGTTTGCGGATGCCATTGGCATGTAATGAATGTAGTGCGGAATTTGGATGCTTGTTTTCCTGCTGCGATCGGTTTACCAAAGGCGAACGTTGTGCATGCGGCCGATGCGGATTGGCAAAGAAGGCTGCAGCCGCCAGTGGATTGTCACCTTCAAAGGTAGATGCATCCGTGGACGCCGGGCTTGCGGATGAGTGAGTGCCAGGTCCTTGTCCAATGGCGAATGCGTGAGGTCCATTGAGGCTGTCGCTCCGATGACTATGGTCATGATTCGAGCCAATAGAAGCATTTGTCTGAGCGTGCATGCTACCCTGTCGCGAATGCGATTCCTGCCATTCGCCCGATGGTAGGCCATTCGGGCCGAATGCCATTACGCCAGAATTATTTCGATCTCCGTAACCGGAGGATAAGGGTTGGTTGTACATGTTGACAGGACCGTTGATGGCGTTCATCATGCCATTGTCATGTGGGGTTTCTACCGCGCCTGACGACATGTGGCCGAGCATGCCAAACTCTAGCGCGCCATAGTGGTTCCCAAAGTTGAGGCTCGAAATGTCAAAGTTGAACAGGGCTGGATCGCTTGGATCGAACAAGGGCCCAAACTGCTGCAGCTGGTCTGGTTGAGCTTGAGGTATTGTGCTCGGATCACTCTGTGCCGTCGTCTGGTTAAAAGAGGGAGATATTGGCGACTGCTGGTTGCTGAAGCCTCGTGCGTCTTGTGTGACGGGTAGTTGGGGTGGTATTGAATTGGATGGATAGAAAGTGCCTCGTTGGCCCTGAGGGTACATGTTGGCTGGGGGTGAGACGGCGACCGTCTGAGTGTCCTGGGTAGGAATGGGAGTAGGACGATTTCCATTCATATATGGGTAATGGCCGCCTACTCCGGGCATGAGAGCACCGTCTGGTGCATCATGGAGATACTTTGCCTTTTTGCGGACACCATCCATGCAGTGATCTTGGAGGCCACGCTTGATACAGCGATTGCAGGGTCTCTCGTCGCCTGTTGATGTTGTTAGAAAGATTGTGTTGACAGGCCAGGTGAGTGGTACTTGCCGCATGTGAGATGTGCTCGCTGACAGGCAAAACACGCCCTCCGCGCCTTCTTGCGCCGGGGTCTCAGCGGATCTTTGGCATTGGACTTGTTGTTTGCGGGCTTCTGGACAGGCGAGGTGCCGCCAGACTGGCGGTCAGCATTCTGTTCAGCAGCCATGTCGTCGTCCAAATCGCTCCGGTACTCGGGCGAGGGAGAGGCATCTTCGGCGTCTGAGGCAGTCATAATATTCCCCCCCTTCTGCTCAGCACAGCAGACGGTGGTGGGGGGCCAAGCACAGACTGCTGTCGTGGACTGCGTGCAGCCGTAGGTTGGACTTTTTGGGATGTTCCCAGCAAAACGGGTCAGCCAATGTTTCTTGGGGCGCACGGGACGAGGCGTTCGAGCTGCGTGTTTGAGAGAGCGATCACGCGTGGGCTGGACAGGGTGGATGGGGGCTGCTGTGACACTGTAGGGGCTCCAATGACGAGCAAATGCAGGGGACCCCAATGGACAGAGGCAATGGTCAATCCGGGGGACAGGTATGGAACAGAGCGGGCGTGGTACGAAGCCGGGATGGACGTAATCGAGGGAGCATTCCAGTCAGACACAGAACCATGTTTGATAGCAAGATGCTACCGAGACGCGCTGCCCATGCTGCTGGGACTAGTCGAGTGTGGTTCTACGAGATGCGCCGGGGTGGGAGGGCAAGAGGAGGGCAGGCAAGAGGCGAGGGCAGCCAGGTGACAGTGGCGCTGAGGCGTCCTCGCTTCGAGTGACGAGCAGGGAAGGCGCGACACGGTAGAGCGACGTTGTGGTACGGGGCGAGGGAAGTGACGGTCGGCGCAGGAGGCAGGAGCGAACGAGCACGCGGGCAAGCGAGAGCGATGGTCGGACCCAGCTTACAGGCGGAGCTGGCTGGCTGGCTGGGAGGCTGTGAGGTTGGGAGCAGCGACTGATGGGGTTTTTTTCTCTTGCGAGAGATAGGGCAGTTGTGGGGCTATTCACTGGATGACAGGAGGGAAGGTGAAGCGTATGGGCCGGGGGGGTGTCGTGTGCGGTGGTATGTTGGAGTCGTCTCTCGTGGGAGGTGCTGGAGATGCGCGCAAATGCGCTTCCCCGCAATTGGCTGTCGAGGTTTGCTGGAAGGCGCAAGAGCCCACGCACGCACACACACGCACACCGAGAGAGACTCGCACCTGCCTCGGTCCCTGTCGGCCGGTAAGCCGCGTGCTTGGCCTCGCACTAGCCGGCCCAGCGACATGCCTCGCAGACGTCACGGGTAGATGGAGCCCGCCCTCGCATTGCCGGCCATCGACTACCACTCGACTACTGCCTGCTGCTAATGCACATGCATGCCTCTGCCATACTACTTAGCTACTTACTACCATGCAAACTACTACTATGCCCTACCCATGTCCTGTCTTGACGCTGCCATCACCTTCACATATCCACCCATACATCTATAGCCTCACTTTCCCTCGCTGCTGTCTGCGGGAAAATCTTGCCCTGTCTGTCCGTCCAATTCCCACAGCGACAGGTCATGCCACACAGCCCCCCATGCCCAATAAGCGGCCAGCCGCCCGGTTCCCAAGTCTCGCGCGCTCGGCTACAGGGCGTGCATGCGGTGGGGGCCCATGGTCTTTTGCGAGGTCTTAGCGCCAGCCATTACTCGCTCCACACACCCTGGTACGACTGATGACCATCATCAACATACTCATCATCATCATCACCATCACCATCATCACCACAACCACACCCACTACTACCATCCCGCTCGCTGCTTACCATCCAAACTACCCCCGGTGGCGTTTCTATCCGCAGCCACCTCCCACCCCTCGTGTCGCTCCCGTCGCCTCTGTCCCTCGAGCTGGCCTGGCCACCCTCGTGGCGCTCCATGTTCCGTCGTACAAAGGCCCAGCCAGAGTGCTTCATGTCGTCTCACGCATGGGCGCAATATCCCTGGCTCAATCAAAACAAAATATCATGGCCTGCAAATGCTGTGTCACTCGTCTCTATTCTTGGTCTTGCTCTCCCACTCATTGCTGCCACATGCCCTCGCATAAACACCCATACCCACCCTCTGACAGCTATCCTGACGCATACCGACTGCCCTCGCGAAGCCGCTTACCGTATCGAAAAAATAAGATGGGAAACCTGCGTCATACACATTAGTGCCTCCCATGACCATTGCCTTGGGTACTGCTTCCTTACGGTGCCATTGCTAGAGCCAGGAACGCGAGCACAGTCGTTGCCCACTGGTAACCGAGATCTTGACCACATTAGTGACCGCTCTTTTGCAAAATGGTGCTCCCTCTCGTCCACTTACTGTTGTACATCTGAACACCAAATAGTCTATGCCATGAGTTAGTCATCTGATCGGCCTACAACGGTTGGCCTGGCTTACGGGAAGGCTGCAGCAAAGTACGACCGCGCAAAGCTGTTGGCAGCAAGAGCTGATGCAGCATATACAGGGTACTGTTCGCCGACGTCAACACTCTGTACCCACCTCCCAGGCCCCGATGTCGGTGCCTGCCTAGACAACTCACTGCTTCAACCAGAAACGTAAACACCCCGGAGTAAACCCAAATAACCCTACGTCACACCATGTTATTAGCAAATCTCCTTTGTTTTCCTCCTGACGATATGACCGTGGGTAGCTCTCAAGGACAAATAACAAAAAAAGGAACAAGCATACCCAAGACCGAATATTCCCGAAAACATTATTGGAACTGCAGTGTCATGGTCAATCAGTATTGCCTCTCAAAAGCACATGCGATTTGCTGCCGTACCTATCCAGTGAACCTGCGGAGATCAGCACGTTAGCCTTGAGCGCTTTCACCTCTGCAGCAAAAATAACGGACTTACCGATGAGTACGTCGTCCACCCAAACCCTGCATAAGCACGGTTAGAAGCCTAGTCAACAATGCCGAACGGTCACGGGAAGCCTACCAAACAGTGCAATAGGAACCACCCAGGCGCCTACAATCGTCGACGGGAGCCGAAACTCCGGTTCGGAGCCGCCGGGCTGTCCTCCTTGCTCTTCACGCTGTCGCACAAGCCTACCGTATACCCTCCTCCAGATGGGGTCAGACGAAACACCAGCCACCATGCCCACTAGCAAGCCCAAAAACGCAATCCCAGTCTGTGAGAGGCTGAACCCGTGATTGTTTCCAAATACGAGCGGAAAGGCGCCAAAAAACAGGTACAGGATACCCAGCAGAATGGCCGACAGGATACACAGGTTCAGGCACTGTCGAGTCCACAAAGTCAGTTCCACCAATCACCCGCCTGTCGAATGACCAACAACACGTACCATGGGCTCAAAAAACAAAAGTTGAAACGGCCTGATGCACGACCACATGACGGTTTTGGCAATGGATCGGTCCATCTTCTCAATCGGCGCTATCCATTCCGGATTGCCAGTTTCCTTACGTAGCCGTATGGCCTTGCGGCGGAGAAGAACGGGATGATACGTCTCAGGTACGAATAAGATAATGAGGCAAAGCTAATAAATACCAGCATTAGCCTGTCTCCGTGCATACGAGTGTGGCAATGGGCAGGTCTTACCTGGAGGCCCGACCAAATGATGAGCAAGTAGAAACACCTGTTTTCCTTCTAGTCAACACACCGCTCCTTGCTACGTGGCAAGTCCCAATACAAAATAAAAGGTACGTCGTCATGAATACGAGGTCCAAGTTACTAGGAACAGCATCATATCGGCAGTACAACCCAATCTCCCATGCCAATGTGCAAAGCAGGCACTGTGTCACAAGAGTGGGGGGAAGGCTTTTGGTGGGCCCAAATCAATAAGCAACTTACCATCTCCAAGTAGTATTCTCAACAATGAAGCCCCCAACCAGAGGTCCTATTTCCGGACCCACAAATGGGCTGGCAGTGTATAGCATCATCGGTGCCGATAGTTCCTGTGTATCGCACACGCGCGTTAGAAAACAAAGCCAGAAATGGACCGGATTTGAGTACAGGTGCAGGAATGGGTCAAACTAACGTGTTTCGCAAACATGTCGCCCACCGTTCCTCCCGCCACACTGAGAAATGCGGAGCCAGCGAGGCCGTCTAGGAACCGGGCTACGAGCATCGTCTGGATATTTTGAGCCACCGCACATGGAATCATCCAGATGAGGAAGAACGAGAAGGAGCAAATGTAAATGGGTCTTCTCCCGAAAAACTGTGTTCTTGAATTAGTCAAGAGATCCTGCACTCTTGCAATTGAGGCAACGCACCTCAGAAAGGGGACTCAGAATCATCGGCCCAGTACCCAGTCCCGCAACAAACAAGGACAGCCCAAGCGTGGATACCAAGCGCGAAGCCCCGAATTCCGGTTTTAGCTGTCTGTATGTCGATGTGTAGAGCGATGAAGTGCATGTCCTGCCCCAAAAAAATCGTCAGCTCTTTATCCCCAAATTTCCTCGTATATATGTCTCTCATGTATCCACAGAGACATATCTTTTTTTCGATTCCAACAAAAAAAGGCTTACACGCAAAGCGAACTTGCAGAGCATATAACCACGATTGCCCAGCGCCGCAGTTTCCCCATACTACGTGGATTCTCTGGATCAGCATCGCCATCCCACGACACCAAATACGGCTGTTCAGTCACAGCACCAGATTTTGCTCCTGTCGTCGTCGTCTTTGCTGGAGGTCCTGGCGCACTTGTTGCTTCGGGGTCAAAACACGTGTAGCCGTCGCCGCCAGCTCGCGAGTGATGCGATTGAATCGTTTTCAAGCTACGGCCATCTTGAGACCGTCTGCTCTGCGCGCGGGCTCTATCCGCTATTTCCTGATCTTCTTTCTCTACTCCCTCCATACTTTCATTCGTGTCGCCAGCGTATCCATCTCTTTTTTCAAAGGAACTCGAACTGCGATCTTCATGGCCTTGGTGTGCGGAATTGGCCGTTGGGTGCCTAGCTAGATCCATCTTTTTTCTTCACCGTCCCCCGTTGGAATCGCTCTAATATCTTCTCTTTTCTTTTACGCGCCCAAAAGGGCTTCTATCTGACCAACAGCCACTAACCTCGCCACTCGCTGGAATTTTCCCTTTTTGATGGAGGAGAAAACGACGTCAAACTCCCCGGATAAAACTCGCTTCAATCGATTTGTCGCTTCTTTTACCCAGCCAGAATCCTTCGCGTCGATACCTCAATCATCACAAAGAGAGCGAGAAGAAGAAGGACAAGAAAGGAAGTGGGGAAAATCAATCCAAGACACCGCTGCCAAACGCGCCCCCCATCCCAAACTCATCCTAACCCCCTCCCTTCGTCCCGCGCGCCCGATTTGCGCAAACGAAATACCCACTCACAAGCAACAAAGTCTCGACTGCGGCAACCGCCCGAGAAATGACGTTCTCCACCCCACCACCCCTGTCGCTACTAGTATATAGTAAACCCACTTTCGACATTTCCCTACTCTACCTTTGCTCTAGCTTCGCGCCGAAAACGGCCGGGGTGCGTCATCCGATCGTATGTCAAGTGCGATATCTCCGTCTTGTTGTCTACCTCCATTCACATTTTCCTCGTCCCAACTTCCTATCCTTGCCTCATCGCAAATAATCACATAATACAATTAACACCACTTTACATCTTTGCTTTTCTCCACGCTTTGTGTTCCCTTTTGTTACGTTGTATGGGAAGGAAAGGGAATCCTCGCGAACCTCGGCCTTCTGAATCGCCCTTACAACCCATACTAACACCCCTTCCGGCTTAAACCACTCAACCCAACCCGCCTATACCCAAACGTGCATATCCGACATCCCCCATCCCCCCTTGGCATCCCCCGGAAAAACCTACTCCCCCCCACTCCCCTTGCTTTCGCACCCGGAGAAAGGCTTTTCCAGCATCACTGCAAATGTGCGCGGATAATCGGTGTAGTATAGTCTAGTAGCGCGATAGTTGTAAAGGGCGGTTAGACGGCGGGGGGGAGGGGGAGGGAGTTATCTATCTAGTCAGATATGTAGGGTAGATAGACATGGGATAGATACGAAGTGTACGCAGTACACGAAGTAGGTCAAGTAAAAGCCAAGTCCGAGGCCGGCCGGTCCGATAAAAAAAGAGAGACTAGATTGCACTTTGATGCTTGCCTTGTAAACCCTCCCCCCCCCCCCCACTGGATACGACAGAATTAGCCGTGTTCATTGTGCTATATGCATAATCGCGAACCTAGATGGGAGATATGCAGTGGGGTGTACGTATGGTGTGTGTGTGTGTGTGTGTGTGTAGGTGGTAGTGAGGAAGCACGTGATCAGCGCGTATGCGGAACCGTTGGAGTTGGGTTGAACGGCTGCAGGGACCGAGCGGACCGTTGAGACTTTGTTCTTTTTCTCTCTTGGAAGCGAAGCAGGGAGGGTGAAACGGTGAATGTGGAAGTTTTAGAAAAGGAAGAGAAGAAAAAAAAGGGGGGGGGGAAGAAAAGAATGGGGTTAGAGATGAGTAGGAGGTAATGTTTATCTTGGAATATGTTTGTAGATGGTATTAATAGTTACAGATGCGAGGTTTCTAGTCGTGCAATCATATGCCAAGAACAACTCCTTGCTGTGCATTACTAAATTGCAACGGGGTATATACAACCTCCACCTATTCCCTCTCCCCCTCCTCTACCTCCTCACCTAGCCTCTTCTTCAGTCCCCCCTTCCCAACCTCCAACGCCCGCCTAATCTCCTCTTCCTCCTCCCTCAGCCTCCCCTTTCCATATGCCAAATCGCGCTCTTGTCTCCTCTTCTCCTCTCGAACTCTACACTCGCGATCGGCCAGCGCCTTCTCTCTGCGCTCTCGCTCTGCAATCTTCTTCGCGCGCGAGGCTTCTTCTTCGGCAGAGTAGGTAGCGTCCTCGGGCGCGGGGGGTAGCGTGGAAATGTAGGTTTTGATCAAGGGCTCGCGTGTTGCTGGGGGGAGGGAGATGAAGCGGAGGTCGCTGAGGACGGGGGAAGGGAGGGAGTCGAGGGTTGTTGATTTGTTCAGCAAAGCAAGAGGCTGTGCGCGGAGGAGGGCTGTGAGATCGGCTTTGAGGTCGGACGATCTCATTGCTAGACGCTTGATGTGGTCGCGGTAGAGCTTCTCCTTTTCCTTGTCGGGTAGTTTGGCGTCTTTGATCTCGGGCTCTTTTTTGAATTTTCTGCGGAATTCAGGCCAGTACAGTTTGGGGGTTGCGTGGCGGTCGAGGAGGGCTAGGTATGGTATTCGAGGGTCGCGTTTGGCTTGCTTGGCTTTTTCTTCCTTGAGGATCTGCGCCTTGTCTCGAGACCACTCGTTGAAGCATTCCTTGCGCGCAGCCATGTTGGGTAGAGCCTTGTAGCGCTCGTCGTCGTAGAGCGCGCCATCCTCGAGGACCTTGTCCCAGGGAGTGAAAGGACTTGTGCCTGTATCGTCCAACAACTCTCTGAACAATGCTTTGCAGTCTTCTTCAGACAAGGCAGGTTCCTCGTCGTCGTACTGATCATCGTAGCCCTGTTCCATTTCCATTTCTTCCATTTGCGCCAGTTGCCAGGCGAGATCGTCTTCGCCCATTTCAGGTGGCTCGTCTCCCGCCGGCTCTTCAGTACGCTGTCGCTTTGATGCATTGCCCGAATCGCCCTCGTCATCTGTAACCTCAACCTCTTCATACTCCTCATCGTTCTCCATATCCTCGTCACCATCCACTTCCACAATCTCGACCTCCTCTTCAGCAGCTGCTAGTTCCGCTTCAATTTCTGCCATGGCAGCATCTTGCTCATCCTCAACGTCGCTCGGCTCGCCCCGCTCCCGACGTTCTTTGCGCTCGCGCTCCTTGCGGTCAAACTCAATGACAGCAGACATGACATTCGGCGGGAACTTCCAAAAGCTTTCATTCGTCTCCTTGTTCCACACAAACCGCCGTCCAAACTTGGTCCTCACAAGTACCCATGGCGCGCAATTGGGGATATCCTGGCGATGCTTGGGCCGGTCGTCACGTTCTCTTCGTCGGTCGTTGAAGTTGTTGTGTCCACCACGCATTCCGCCATGATGTCCACCTCTTGACTGCTGCGCTCCGCCATGCCGGGGGAACTGTTTCGGCGCGCTTGCGAATATGAAGTCGTTGAGCGATGATTGGGGCTGAGTGGTTGGTTGTGTAGACTGCGCGTCGTATCCAGCGTCGTACTTTTGCGCCGCGGCGTAGGGAGTGGGCGCGGCAGACGCAACGGTGGGCGTTGGTTGGTAGAGCGATTGTGTCTCTGCTACGGGCCGCGTGTAAGTCGACTTCTTAGTTTCCTTGTTGTAATAGTAAGAATGTCCTGAGATGTGTTAGTGGAGGCATATGACGCAGGTAGAGCTCTAGCTACCAGACGGCGCCTTGTGTTCTGTCCAGCCTGGAGGAAGCGGTGGCGGCGGTGCAGGTGGTCGCACGGGAATGTCGGACATATTGAAACAGTAGCTAGTCAGAAGAGCCCGGAAATATCCAGAGTCTTCTCACGTATCAGGAATAGTCAAGGTTTGGTGTTGCGGCTCTTGGATCCAAAATGTGGTCGGCGCCAAGCACAGCTGAATCGCCGACGCGCTGCGTAGGAGCTTGTGCCTGGAGCTCTTAGAGTACAAGCACCAGCACCAACCAGCCCACGCCGACTTCCCCACCATCCTCCCTTGTCTTGTCGGCGACAACAACCTCAACACCCCAGACTATCCGTGTAGAGTGCAATCATGTCGCGGAGATACGATTCCCGAGTACGCAATGTGATATTCCGGGCGGCAATATGGCAACTGACGGTGTATATAGACGACCATCTTCTCCCCAGAGGGCCGCCTTTACCAGGTCGAATACGCGCTTGAAGCCATCTCGCACGCCGGAACAGCATTAGGCATCTTGGCCCAGGATGGCATTGTACTGGCCGCAGAGCGAAAGGTCACCAGCAAGTTGTTGGAGCAGGACACATCGGCCGAGAAGCTATACATCCTGAACGAGTGCGTAATTGAGGGCAAATACAGGCTGCTATGCTAACAATTCTATAGCAACATGATTTGTGCTGTTGCAGGAATGACGGCCGACGCTAACATCCTCATCAACTACGCCCGTCAAGCCGCCCAACGTTATCTCCTCACCTACAACGAAGACATTCCCTGCGAGCAGCTCGTCCGCCGCTTATGCGATCTCAAGCAAGGTTACACGCAACACGGTGGTCTCCGACCATTCGGTGTGTCCTTCATCTACGCCGGTTGGGACCCGCAGCGACAGTTCCAGTTGTACCAGAGCAACCCTAGTGGCAACTACGGCGGCTGGAAGGCAACGAGCGTGGGTGCGAACAATGCCTCTGCCCAGAGTCTGTTGAAGCAGGACTACAAGGAGGATTGCAGTCTGAAGGAGGCATGCGGGCTTGCTGTCAAGGTGCTGAGCAAGACAATGGACTCGACTAAGCTAAGCAGCGAGAAGAGTGCGTCTCCGATTCCGCTTCCCCACAAGACAATGCTAATAATCCGCAGTTGAATTCGCGACAGTAGGAAAGACCAAGACTGGAAAGATTTACCACCACCTCTGGGGAGCGGATGAGATCGATGCTCTCCTCAAGGAGCATGGCCTGGCCAAGGCTGAGGACACTGAAATGTCCGAGTCATGAAGAACACGAGCAATGCACGACATGAACAGGCGCAATGAAAAGGCCTCTGCATGATAGAACGAGGCTTGTAGTATACCATACAGTGAGAGCTATGTGGCATCTCGTAGCTAATCTCACACGTCATGATTTGTTTTGCGTGCATGTTCCTCTCCGAGTCACATGAAAGTCTCGTTCGTGCCGTGGCTGCTGCCGAAAGTGAATTGTTCCTGCCTCTTTCCTTACGCGACACTGACACCTTCCTTGGGGCAACATTCTGATACCATCAAGCTTTTTCCTCATGCCACCCTCACCTCGTCTTCCTCACCCATATCTCAACTACGCTGTGTTGCATTGCTTAGCCTTCCACTCATGAGCATTCTAACCCAACATGACTACCCCTCGACAGCCTAAATCGGAATCTTCTAGCAACCTGGGATCTCCTCCGTCCTTCTTCAAACAGCTACTCAACGAGATTGGTGGCGTCAGCACTCTGACAGCTTCGGGCAATGACAAGACTTTGCGAAACAGTTCAAGGTACAATAACTGAGCAACATCCTGTTCTCCCCAGGACCCCTCACTACCCAAATAACTGACGTGAATAGAGCGGGCACCACTGGAAATGTAGAGAAGCGCGTGCCTTCGATCTGGGTCGGTGGTGCGTCCGCTGCTCGAGACGCCCGCGAGAAACTTCGAGCAGCCGACGAAGCACGTTCGAGGAAGAAGAACATAACCAAAGCCGAAGGCATACCGCCAAGTTCGAGCTTGCCTCAGCATGCAAGTTTCAAGTCAAGCCAATCGACTGTAGCCTCGTCTGGAGATTATTACACAGTGAGCCACCGTCATAACGAGACCTGTGGCATTCCGAAAATCGAGCAAAAGACAACTTCCAGTGACGAATATGTCTTGAGCGCGGATGTCCTGCCCTCATCACAGCCGCGACTCAATCTACAAAAGTTAAAGATCCCACTGCGAACAGTACCCGATGAACATACCCAATCAAGCTCGCCACTGACGTCCTGCGGATCTGACCAGTCGTCAGATACATCCTCTAGCGAAGCTCCAACTTCTGCATTGACTGCGTCCTCCTCTAACGCAGCCACCGCATTGTCTCATTTTGAGGGTAGAAGTAAGGCTTGTATGTACTTATCCTGTCCTACCTGAATCCAACAGGCTAGATAACTCCAGGATGAGCAAGGGGCGGCTGGATCTCACATCAGTTTCTCCATACTTTGAGTCAATATTACGCTGATAATCTTTTGTTAACAAAACCGCAGCCCGCAAGAGAGGACGCAGTGTTGATGACACGGAAGACGAACTGCTCTTGAAAAAGATGCGCCCCCTGACATCGCCGCAAACACGGAAGTCGGCGACTACTTCAAACAGCGAGCCACATCTCACCACGTCCCCCAAAAGTTCTCCTGATAAATACAGACTTTTGTTGCCCGGACTAAAATTTACGGGAAGGTCATTGGCTGGTGCGGTGATCAACACGCCCATTGAACACCTCCCGAATGACGCAAATATCAAGTCCAGCATCGCCATTCAGAGTCCAGAGCCTAGTATAATACTGCAGCCGACAACCCCCGTGAAACTCTCAGCATGGCAATACACTTCTGCAACCCCGGAGCCGCCAGAAACCCCAAGCTTCGCAAGGACCCTGCACCTATTTGATACGAGCGTGTCCGTCTACAAGGATGACAAAGGTGATGAATGGATGCACGACATCTCTATTTTTAAATCCACACATGGTGATGAATGGGCGCAAAACTCGCTGTGCAAGCATTGCTTTTCACGCAGTGGTAAGTTCAGTAGGATAATGACGTACGGTTATGAGACGTGCGGGCGTGAGGAATGTCTAGAGGATTATCATTGGGAGCCTGCGGTTAGTCCAAATTGCTAGGTGTACGTATTGTGGAAATGAAAATAGTTTGGCCTGCCGACTGAAAGTCAAGGATACCCTTTCAAGAAAAGAGATTTGCCGTGATACTTTGTGGACTACTAAAGTCTTTAGGTTGTGCGACGCCGCCACCAGCAGATAGGCTAGCAACCTAATTTACTTACAGCGACCAAATGCGTTTCAGTTGAAATTCAAAGGATAGAAACTGTTTACAAGGCGAGTATTCCATTCGATGTATTTGATTGGAATGATTTCCACATGATTTATTCTGCAACGTGTGGTCGCATTCTCTTTCGCATTCGCTTCTGCATAGTCGTCAGCTTCCTGACGTGGCACGTCTGCGAGGGGGCCATTTCGTGGTCCTACATGCTACCAATTACCTACAATGCTGTTGCAGGGCCCATCCTTGACTCTTTTTTCTCCGACTTCTTGCCCCACCTTTTGTATAGATATTTTGGTATGCAAGTTGGCTACAATACAACATCATGATATATGGAAGTAGGTAAAATATTTGACTGCACATTTGAATCGACAGAAGAAATTTTCGGAGATGTTGCTTCTGAAATTCCAAAATGTCTCAGCTATCATGATAGAAATTGTCTGGACGCAATACGGTTAAATGTCAATATTTGGAAATGGTACTACCGTAGATCTTAGTACAACGCGTCCTCTCTTTGTATCCAAACCCGTGTCCTTACATAATAAATATCACTACCGACTATCCCGTTTATTCCATAAAGTCAGCATGTAGTAATACAGCAAACATCCATCGATCACTGCGCTCGCATTCGCATTCCTGGACCTTCGTATCTTGGTGTCTTTTACGCATGACGGTTACTACATACAGTAGGTCTTTGTCGTACTACATGTCTTCCGTTGAATACTGCACTCGCATTCTCTTTCACGCATGGATCCTAGCTAGTGCGTATGCGAGATGACTGCCGTAAAAGGTAGTCCATGTCTTTTTGTCGTGGAACACTGTACTCGGGTTCTCATTCACAGAAAGCCACTAGTCTGGGCGTACGTGTATCTCTCTAGTCCCACGTGGGGTTATCCCTACAGTCCAGAAAGCCCAGCTCGCTTTTGTATCATTGCATTCGAGATGACTACCGTATGCGGTAGTGTGTACGTCGTCCTACCCATTTACTGTTGATTACTGCACTCGCATTCTCTTTCATGGATAGCCGCTAAATTGTGGTCAAACATCTCTAATCCACGTGCGTATACTATCCCTTACAGTTCAGCACGTTCATCTCGCTCTGATACCGTTGGCTTACACGTCACAGCTGCCGCATGCAGCAGTTTTTGCATTCTCACACGTCTCTCGTTGATTACTGTACTCGCATTCTCTTTCACGCAACGATCACCAGCTGGTGCTTGTATCTTTCTAATCCATGTGCGTATCACTACAGTGCAAAATTCTAATTGGCTTTCGCATCGATCCAGAGACGATGACTACTGCATACGGCAGTCCTTCATCTCACTACTTATGTTCCATCGATTACTGCCTCGCTTTCTCTTTTACGTACAGCCGATCGCTGGTGCTTGTATCTCTCTCATCCACGTGCGTCTATCTCTCCACGTCAGCACGTGCATTTCGCATTCCAGCAGATGTACACCAAGGAAACTGCCACAACAGGCAGTCTTTCATCTCCCTACACATTTCCGTCGAATACTGTCTCGCATTCTCATTCCAGACAGCCACTAGCCTCGTCGTACTTCCCCCCAACCTCAGCACGCCCGTTCGCTTTCGTACGTATCGTCTACAAGAAAACTTGCCGCAAAGGGCAGTCCTTCATCTCCCCTACGTACATCCATCGATCACTGTCTCGCATTCTCATTCACATGCATACACTAGCTCACCTCATACACACCACCACTTACCTCACCAGGTACCTCCTTCATCTCCACCCACCCTCGCTCCCGTCGACCCTACCGCCACACCTGTCTCCCTCTCCTGCAATCTCCCACCAGCCACATACTTTCCCCATGCGGTATCTTTCCCTCATCTTAACATTCACCCATCGATCCCAGTCCTCGTATTCGCATCATTAGTGTACCGCCTTAGTCCGACAACCCGGCGTTGCGTGGGAATGTAACGTCGTACTACCCTCTTTTTTTTCTTAGTCTGACCCAAATACCGCATCGAGTAAAACTTGGAATTACCAGATTAAGGTTAAAAAATGTGATATTCTACTTAACCCCCCAAAAAGCGTACCATTGATTCACTGAGCTATCTTATTTTGGCGCCATTTTTCATTTTAACCTTAAGCTTCTAGCCTAACTCTATGATTTCTGCCCCCCCCCTCCCCCCCCACCCACCAAAAGTGCATGTACATGTTTATGCGAGGAAAGCTTTTATTTCTTTCGTCTCACTAACTTGTGTTTCTTGGAGCTGTGTTGTGAAGTAACCCCCAAACATTTCTTTGGGGGGGGGGGGGGGGGAGGGCGCTCCACATTCCGCATTTGGGTAACTGGCACACTACACTACAACACTCCCATGGCAAGCGAATCAGGTTAGTCGCATTCTGCTTCGCATTCGGTCTCTTCACACGTATTTCTCTCTTTCTCTCTTTCGGCATCTCCCGCGCATGGATAACCCCATATATGGTTGTAAGGTCAAAGTAGCGGTAAGCAACTCGGCATTCATTGCTGGACTGTGCTTTTTTTCCACCTCTTTCTTCGCATTCTTATTCGCATTATTTTTGTGTCAGGGTTAGATAAGTCTTTAGACTTTTTTGGATCCTAGATTTTGCCACGTGGCGAGCCAAGTCTGTGGGAATAACAAGATCCGGGAATGACCAAAAAAATATGGTAGCTAGCAAGAGGCGTAGGGGCCAAAGTGTATCTGTTGGTTGGTGATTGGTAGTAAGGGAAAAGCAAAAGTTTTAAAAAGGGGATCGGATTCGATCGTTTTCCAAGTAAACTTTACGAATGCGCATCCCACGTGGGAGGGGCGGGTCTAGGACCACTTTGAAGCGGAAAATACTTAGTCGGCGAACGAGACGCTTTTTTGCTACGGGAGATAGGGATAACAAAGCAAAAGGGATCATGATGATCATTGAGTTCCGATCGGGTTCTCATTCTGACTCGTATTTTCTACACGTTCTGTCGAGTCGGGCATTTGTCCGGGAATCTATGTAGATCTTAGATCGCTGTCGAGATCTGGACCCAATTCAACACGGGACTTGCCGTTCTAGTGTAGAATATAATAACCGGGTCGTGCGAAAGCCAAGACTGCGACTTGTCGTGTTAATATCACACCAACAAACGCAACGGACGAAAACTATTTGAAATCTTTTCCGACCAGCAACGAACCCGCATCATTTCACATGAGAAAAAGTCCCCCCACTTGCAAAGAGTCATGGCAGTGGAAGAGTGGACATGCCGATAAAAAGCTACAAGTGAACCGGAAACCCATTTTTATAATCAAAAAAAGGAGCGAACAACAAAAAACACCACGTATGGGTATCAACAAAATATATCGATGAAGTCATGAAAAGCCCGCCCACTCTCATCGCCGCCGCCACAGAACGCCACACAGGGCTGATCCTGAACGAAACTCAATAGAGATGTTTACCACCCAAAGCGCCGGCTACCTTTGATAAACTGCTCCCCTTCCCTTGTTACATGCGATACGCTATACACTCGAACGCTCAGCGCGTGTGTATTTCCGTAAAATTCATGACACCTGCGTAGACTTTCTGTCCTACAAAGGCCCTGATGGCTGGGCGTGCTGTTGTTGGCGATTTGCCTCAGTCTTGGATTGCAGGTGATTCGTCAACACGGCAATGTTGTCCCGCGCTTCTGGCACAGTTTCAACAATATGCCTCAGGTTGATCATTTGCAATTCTGAAACGACTGCGTTCTGTGACAGGTTTGAAGTGAGGATAGTAACAATAACAGGTGCGTCAATATAGGGACCGAGAATCTCGAGTGCTTTCGGAATCTGGTGGTGTGGTGGTGTATGCATGGGCATCGGAGGTTGTGGGTTGGGCACCATGTTTGCCTGTGGTGGTGCGAATGGGTTGCCATACTGCGGGTAGGCTGCGCTGACCGGTGAGAATTGCGGCGCGTGAGGATTGGTCATCGGTGATGGACTGGGGCCGCCGCCAAAAGCGGGCTGCGCAATTGGACCAGTCGCAGCCTCATGAGCTGGGTATCGCTCAAAATGTTCAGTTGGCGGATGTTGGGGCTTGAGCTCTGGTAGCTTGGCTACGAGGGCCAATAACAGCATATTTTCCTTGCGGGGTGTCTCAATGGTGCAGTACTCCAGCATGTCGATAAAGGGAGGAAGGTTGCTTCCGCCCTCCTCAATTGGAATCACATAAAGATCTCGAAGTATGTCGTTGCCTTCGACAGGTACTACACCCCACCTGCCACGCGAGTGGAAGTATTCGTAGAGATGGTCCATGACTGTGCGTCCTTCAGTGGTGACGGGGCTAACGGCGAGAATAGAAACTTCATGGCTCTCCGTGTGTCCGATGCTCTGGATATAATCATTTCCTTTGGAACTCTCGATACGTCCTTGGATCGCCACAATGTGGGTTAGAAGCTTTTCCCAGGGTACGACTTGGCCAAAGTCGCCGCCTGCGACGAATCGGGCAACAGCATCAAACGGTTCCATAGACTGCATGTTGATGGAGCCATGCCAGCAGACTGTTGGATCGGAGGAATAGCCTGACATCTCCACATCGTTGTCTTCATCCTTGAGCAGTCGGTCAACGTCTGCATCATCCACAGCACTTTGAGGCTTGTCTTGTGTGTGCATGGAGCTGCGGCGGCGGTGGAGGAAGGTTTGCTGGTCGTGCTGAGGTGAGCGGACCTTATCGAAGACAGAGTTAATATCAAAATTGGTCGATGCTCGTCGCAAGCCGTCGTGCTGGGGTGTTTCCGCCTCGGACGTTCTTGGCGCGGCAGGGCTCTCGGATGGGGGTACGGCAACGGGTGAATGCACCGCTGCATCTTCCGTGATACTGTCCCGCTCCCGTTGAGTGGGCTCCTTGAAATCATCATTCTCAAAGTTATCTTCACCGACAATCTCCTCGCCCTTGTGTGTCTTGCGCAGCCGAGGCCCGGTCTCTTCGGTCAGAATCATTTGCTTCTCAGCCGCTTCTCGCATGGCCGCGTACTCGCGTTGCTTGTCTTCACTTGCCATTTCCTCGGCTTCCATGCTCACGAGGTCCTCGGCCTTGAGACTTCCTGACAGCAGACGATCCACAAGAACGGTGTTCTTCTTAACATTGAACATGATAGTGCGCATCTTGCCAAAGTATGGCGAAGACCCGCCGGTAGGCTCACCATACAAGTTGAAAGCAGCATGGCACATTTGAAGGGTATACTTGGAAGCAAGAGACTTGGCAGTCTCGCCGTCTGGGATGCGGTATCCCCGGGTGTCCGAGGCGGAAGTAATCAAGGGTGCCAGGGTTTCGCATAGCTTCTCCGCAACAGCCTTCTGGTTCTGAGGAAGGGCGTCAATGTCCGTGGCCAATCCGTCTTGCGGCTCCGTCTTGGTTTCATGATGGCTCGACTTTCTGCGCTTCTTACTTGCGTTGGCCTTTTCTGAGGCCGCGTCATGGCGGCGCTTCTCACCGAGAGGCGACTGCGGCTGACTTTTGGTGCCCTGCTTGTGTTTGTGAGCGGAGATTATAACAATGGCACCAAGAGAGTGTACCTTTGGTTCAGCATGGCCGTTGGAAGCTTCTGGGGTGGGCACTGTGATGGGAGCGGGAGTGGGAGTAGTGGCTTCGACAGGAGCTGCTGGAGGTTGTGAGGGCGTAGACTGTTGGGGTGTCACTGCCTTCTCAGATCGGGCATCCGGCTTGACGTCGCTGGCGCGAGGCTTGGGTTTGGAGCCCTTCTTGCGCGCCCACGGCCTCTCGCCACGGGCCATGGCAGCCAACAATTCAACATGGTCTTCGGGTTTGCATTGCTCGCAGTAGTAGTCTTTACCCTCCCAGAAATCGCCCTCGGGTAGGCCCAGACACTTGTTGTGTTGCCAGGCTGTACAGCTGTCGCAACAGATCATTTGCCGTCCGCGAATGTCGCGCTGGTCACCGCACACACAGCGGATGATGGCGTCCTCCTCTTCCTCATCGTCGTCCTCTTCATCTGCGTCGGCCGATTGCGTCGACCGAGCGCGCTGAGAGGGACCCTTTGCATTTCCTTTCTTGCTATGGGCTTGTCCTTTCTTCTCAGTCGCTGGGGTTGCCTTTGACTTTGGGGCGGCTACAGGAGCAGCAGCAGGAGTAGCAGGAGCAGCGGGAGCGGCAGCAGCGGGCTCGTCGAGCGCGTCTTGGTTCTTTGTATGGTGGCCTTTGTTGGCGCGGCCGGAGCGCCTGATTTCATCTGTGGCAGCGGTATCAGCATCAGCATCGGCATGAGCATTGGCATGAGCATGCAGCTCAGAGGCTGTTGTGCACGCGCGTGCGGTGTGCGGGGTGCGCGACGAGGAGCTGGTACGGGCGCGTGTAGATGGTGTCTGCTTACCGGACATGGTGGTGGACACGGGTGATGGGCTTCAAAGAATAGACGATACCACGAATGCAGCTTATGCTATGTGCGCAACAAGATTCAAAGAAAAAGTCTCTACGGAAGCCCCAATCCTGCCCTGCGCGTGGCGTGGCGGGCCAGCGGACACGCCGTACGAGCCGGCTACTAACTAGTCAAAGAGAGAGCAACAAGTATCCCGCCTGCTTGTACAGACTGGAGCCGCGATGCGAGACGAGCCTGCCGAATATGAGTCGCAGCTTTCTCGTGCGCGTGTCTCCCGTGGACGGAGCCGACGGCGCACCAGCAACCGGCGCGACAGAGACGACAATGGTGGATGGGAAGATGCCCCTGGTGTATGCGCTTGTATCTGAGCGCAGTATGAGGCAGCAGGAGATGGTGAATGGATTGCCGGACAGAGGCGCGGTGTGTCGTGTGGTGTCGGGATGGGTGGTGTCAGTGAGGAGACAGTGGAGTGGAGCTTGGACGCTGCGTTTTGCCGACGTCTTGGCTGCCGTAATCCCAGCCACTAGTAACAACCTGGACCCTTTGCGTGGCTGGACAAGCTGGACAAGCTGTTTTGTTGAAGCGCGACAGGACTGTACCAAACCACGCCGATTGATAGCAATCCGACTGCTTCATCTGCCACCGTAGACTCTGCAACAAACCCCCGGCAAACAATGGCCGACGCCCGAACCCTCTTGCGACAACAACGTGCAGCACGCCAGCAAGCCCAGAAGCCCCAAAAACAGTCTCAGGCACCCGCAGCAGCACCAACAGCGAAGAAGCGGAAGGCTCCTGACCAGGGCGGAGAGGAGAAGAAGCGTACGCGAACCGAGGAGGAGGCGGGCGTTCCGGCCGGTTTCTTCGATGCGGGCGCGACAAATGACGACGACGACAATGACCCAGTCGCGCCTGGCCCAGTAGAAGAGAGCCCGGTAGTGGCAGACATTCCACCCCCAGAGCCTCCGACGCCTGTAGACCCGCCGCTGGACGCTGCGGCACAAGCAGAGCTGGACGCCTTCATGACCGAGATGAGCACAGAGAAGCCGACCCCACAGCCGGCCAAGTCCGCCTATTCAGGTGCCGTCATAGAAGCAGCACCCATGACAGCTGCCCAGCTCGCCGCCCAAGTACGAGAAGAACAAAGTGCACAACGCGCCAAGAGAGACGAAGAAATGGAAGGAGAGAAGGAAGATGCTGCGCGGGCCCTCGAGGACGAGTTTGAAGAGATGGAAGGACTCGAGGAGAGGGTCAAGAGGTTACGGGAGCAGAGAGAGGCATTGCGGACGGTGTCTGGACGGCCAGGTGATGTACCAAACCAAGAGCCGACAGCCCCTCAGAATGAAGAAGACGAAGAAAGCGAGTCGGAGGATGAGGACTGGGACGACTGGCGGTTCCGCCCCGCATAAGCATTGTTGCTGTGTGTAGTCAGCAAAGTAAAGTAATTAGCGGTCAGCGCATGTATTATAGTATAGCATACCACATTGGCGATACCCGGGGCAGGCGTTTACAAGCACTAATCCAATGACTTCTTTCTAACAGGGCAGTCCCTGTTATGACCAATTCGCCCATGATTCAATATGTGGATCGCCCAGCAACCAGTTACTGCTCAAAATGTGGTACTCATAGGCAGAGGGTATACAAGTAATTCTGGTCACATAGGAGGGGTGGTGGCATGCGGTGCCAAGCCGAGCGTCATTGTTAGGGCACACCAAACGCTTCAGGCACGAATGAAACAGCCCAATCCCCACTCAACCACCCTCCTCGACATTGACACGTGCACTCGCGAGATACTGCTTTTCTTCCACCCTACCACGCGCCGACTCTACGATTCCGCAATACGCACCTAGTCTCCGCACACAACCACCTACCCCACAATGTCACGACGGCCCAACCCTGCCGCCGACCGGGCGGAGCAGAATCGCGCCACACTAAAGAACTTGGTAAAGCTCGAAGGCAACAAGACATGCTCAGACTGCAAACGGAACAAGCGTAAGAACCGTGTGCCATTGTGCCCTGCGCCCGCTAACACTCTCGCAGACCCACGATGGGCAAGCTGGAATCTAGGCGTCTTCATATGCATTCGATGTTCGGGCATACACCGCGGCATGGGAACACATATCAGCAGGGTCAAGTCGGTTGACCTAGATACCTGGACTGATGAACAACTTGAGAGTGTATTGAAATGGGGAAATGCGCGAGCCAACAAATACTGGGAGTCGAAATTGGCACCTGGCCACGTTCCATCCGAGGCCAAGATTGAGAACTTTATCCGTACAAAGTATGAATCGAAGCGCTGGGTCATGGATGGGCCCATGCCGGATCCTTCCACTCTGGACAGTGACGATGATGATATGGTTAGTATGCGCAAGCCACCTTGAAGACAAAGACTAACAGCAATCCTAGCCATTGAGTAAGGTGCAGGAGAAGGTACAAATAGAACGCTCAGCCTCGCAACGCCTGGCACAAGGATCCGGCCGTGCCCCGCCCCCTCAGCGACAAGCACAACAGCAGCCTGTTATCGACCTTTTTGGAGATGATCCAGTTCCCGAGCGACCGAGCACTGGACCGCCAGCTGCTGCACGACCGCCTCCAAAGGCAGAACCAGCGCCCCCGAAACAGCACAAAGCAGGAGATTCATTGTTGGGCCTTGACTTTCTAGGGGGAGGATCTTCTGCTGCACCTGCTCGTCCATCCAGCACAGGTCCTGCTGCTGCGCCAGCGCCCTCAAGACCAGATCTCAAGCAGTCGATCTTGTCTCTGTATGCTGCAAAGCCCGCGGCAGCGCCTCAGCCACAACAGCATGCTCGTCAAGACTCTTTCGGTGGACTCGTGTCGTCCCAGGGACAGGCATCACCACAGCAGTCATCGTTTGGCGGTATGAACGATGCATTCAGCAGCTTGTCTTTCAACGCTGCCCCCGCCCCCAAGCCTTCACCATTTTCTGGTCTGGATAGCTTCTCAAGCAAAAAATCACCACCCGCGTCGTCGTCGTCTTCCAACATGTTTGGCGGCGGTGGCAACTTTTTCGACTCAAAGCCTGCTCCACAGAGTCGTACCATGAGCCCTGCTGGAGGAGTAAGCAACTTCAGTGCCTTTTCTTCGCCCGCGCCATCCAAGCCTGCAGCTCCGGCGGCGTCTGGTATGGCCGACCTCCTCGATCTCTCCATGCCTTCCGCGCCTGCACCACAAGTCACCTCTCCACCAATAGCATCGCCGCCTATCAACTCGGCATTCAACCTCTCTTCACCCGCGCCTGCTCCTGCTACAAAGTCCACGCCCGCTGCACCAGCAGTCAACTATTCAGGGTTTTCAAACATGGATGCCTGGGGTGGTAATGATGTCTGGGGATCGTCCGCGCCTAGCCAGCCTGCAGCAACCACTACCACGGCCCAAGCAACAACAACTAGCTGGAGTGCACCTAAAGTGACACAGGACGACGACTTTGGAGGTTGGAGCAGTGCCGCGCCCACCACGACGTCCAACACTACCACTACCCAAAGTAAGCCTGCAGGAGGATTTGGTGGCACGAGCGATGATTTGTTCTCCAATGTTTGGGAGTAAATTGTCATATACTGAGAAGTTTGTACGAGCTATTGCACTCACGATTTGAAAATTAATGCCGAATCGAGAGCGTAATATGCATGGCATACATAATTGCTTATAGAAATCTTTTGAACTTGCATATCAAAAAAAATGAAATGCTCCGATCGCTTTCCCTTGCAGCCATGAACGCCGCATATGCAAGGGATTGACTGACATGTTCCATGTCCCCGTCCCAATAACAGAAAATCAACAAGCATGATGAATCATGCTCCCCTTTGCCCTCGCCCTCATCTCGACCCTCCTTTTCTATGCTCAACTCGATCCCCTAGTCGTGCGTGCGAAATGCATAATTACTCCCAACCAGCCATTCGCACCGACACATCCTATCGCCCCAAACCTCGTATATGGACGTATACGATACTATATCCTTCTTCCACCTCTTCAATGCCCCGCCCATCCTTTCATCTTCTCCCCTCACCCAACCAACTTCGCTTTGTCGCATCCGTATTCGCATTCCGCTCAGAAGATCAAATGGAAAATCCAATACAGCACGACAAACGCCGCCACAATCATGCCGCTCAGCTTGAATATCGCTACTTTATTCCCTGACGCCGCCATGCGCGTCAGTCGACTTGCTGAGCCTTTGAGGGATGTGGCCATGTTGGAGAAGGTTTCGTTCTGTATATTGAAAAAGACATGTCAGTGATTATTCACATTTTGGGATGCGAAGGCGTAGAAGGGAGATGGGCGTGGAGGAAGGCAGGATAGGAGTAGGTGTAGGAATGGGGAACGTACAGTGTTGTCGAGAACATGCTGGTCGCGTGCGCTGTCGTATATATCCACTGTTATACCGCGTAGCGCAGAGACTTTGGATGCGAGTTCATCGAGGCGCGAGTCGTTTTGTTGTTCGCGTTCGTAGGCGGACATTGTGGGCTTATGGGACGGGGAGTGCTCGTGTGCTGGCTGGTCGGGCTGGGTCGGGTTCAAAGTGGTGTTGGACGTTTGTGAGGGTTTCGTCAGGGTTCCTACGGAGGCACGTGGAAGATGGAGGCAAGGTTTAGTTTCAGGCAGACTTGGAGGGAGGGAGGGTTTCGCAGGGGGATGTGGTTTGGATTGAGGGTTTAGCCACAGGACTGGATGCATGAATGAACCAAGATGTGACGTTCGGTGCCAAGAAGACCCTGGACGGTTGGGGTTTAGCGTGCTGAGTGGAGGTCTTTGGCGTCCCCCGCTGAGAGTGAGGGGTAGGTAAATTTAGATGCGTATATCTACTGGGGCTATTTACGCGTTGTGTTTTAGGCCGAGCGGTTAGTTTTGGCAAGGATTGTGTAGAATTTCTTAGAGCCAATCAGCTGAAGGAGGTAATAGAGATTGATTCATGCCGTGTTCTTCTATCTAATCTAGTCCCTATAAGGCGCGCTGTAGCCGAGCCGCAGAGACGTTGGCCACACGCCATTAACGCGCTGGCGTCACGTGAGGGAGTCATTCACTTCCAGCCTTGGAGATGCTGGGGTCTCTTACGGTTTTGGCCTACGCCGGGGCATCTGTATCATCATTGTCATCACCACCGCTGAAATGTCTCTTGGTACGACCTTGAAAGTCAAATTTGGCGATATTGTATCTCAAGAGCATGTCTGGAACATCTTACAGCGTGTTAGATCATTACAGTAGCGTGGAAATGCTTCGCGAACATGCACAGCCCTCCAATTCATTTGCAACCCTTAAGACTATGTAAACGGGTGTAAGTTTCACAAGCTATCGTCGCGCTTGCTTTCTTGTTTCTCATGCACAGCTAGATTGTCCCAAGGCACCCGATTAGTGTCACATTATTCACAAAGCTCACACTCAAGCTATATCCTACCAGAAATCAGAGTCTCTCACCATTTTAGATATTCCCGGGACGTTCTATTCAGATCTAGACATCTAAATACTGACATTATATTAGAGTCAGGTCTTGCATGGCGTGTAAGCCTGTGTTCACGCTTTGTGAGATCTCGCCGTTCATGAACCCGTAAATGAAGCACTCTCCCAAGATCTCAAAAGTTGGACCACATTCTCCACCAAGCGATGACTTTACTCTCAGGGTGAGCGGTACACTACACCCTCCAATGATTACGATAAGATCGCCTCGGCGAACAGGCCTAGATGCAACCCCGAGATGACCGGTTTTGGTGACGATCAAGCGCCTCGACCAAAAAAATCTCGACATTCGGGCCAGAGCATCGAAGTAACATCTTGAATCGCGTCGACGGACATCCATGTGTTTTAAGTGCCGCTTTAACGGTCTGCCGTTGATGTTGAATTCGGCATTCCGTTTCCACCAGAGATGCATGTGCCACCACAAAGATGCATCCGTGTCTCCTTTGGCGTATTCAAAAGGAAGTGCACAATCAGGATCAAGAATTGTGTCATCCAAGATGCAGGCAAGAGCATCGGAGGCTGGGTAACCCTGGGCATCACGACCGCCGACCAGAGTATACCACAGAGCTTCCGTAAAGGCTTCGTCGTCGCCGTAGGGATTTGTATAACATTGCGGGTTCACAAAGTCGGGCTCGTCTTTCTCGTCTTCCCAATAACGCACTCCACTAACGCCATCAATCTCACCAAACACAACCCCTCTTACTAGAAGGGATGTCCCATTAAACTGATAACTCATCGAGAGATTGAGAGATGCTCGATAGCGCTGGTGATAGTTACTTACCAAGCTTTTGATTGTTTGTTTCAGATCCACGGCCCAGGATGGTATCGTGTCGTCACGTAAATAATGTTCGCCAGATTCACCACACTCAGCCAGGATTTCCAGCTTCCCGGTATGCTCAATCCAAGTTCTTGTGAAGCTTGTGTAGACGTCCGAAATACTAGCTTCGTAATTGACTTGGATCTTTAAAGCCAGGTGTGGTTCGAGCAGCCCTAGAATACCATAAACCCGATCCCAATTGTTGGTACAATTTGCCATGCGACAGCGCGATAACAACCGCCGACTGTGTTTAGAAACGCCTCCTCGTTGGTTATTCTGCAAGGTCTGAAAGTCCTCCACTTGTTTCCAGATGTAGAAGGGCACGTCCCGGTAAGCTTTGTATGCTGCCGGATACAGCTCCAGACTCGCTCGGAAGATCAACGCAAGCTCTGAATCCCCAGTCTGAGTATCGCAAAGACGGAGATCATGGTACACATTGTACAAAGCCCCCCATGTTGTTGTTTTGTCTCCGCATAAAACCAGACTGTCTTCCCCGCCTGCTGCCATTTCTTGGATGATCCATAGTCGCCCAAAATATGGCCTTGACAACAGACTTGTCATACTCTTCCATAGGCTGAACTCGTGAGAGCTATCGAGAACAGTAGAGAGGTACTGCTTTACAACTTCAGGTCCTTTTTTTGCAGCAGCTGTGATAGCGTTGATGAAGTCGAATGTTTCGTCGCTTTCAGCATCTGACTCTCCTAACCAGATGGCAACATTGCTGGCAGATTTGTATAATCCTGCCATTTTCTTGACCTCACGACTGCGTTCCGTTGAATCTTTTTGATTGATGCATATCGCGTCGGCCCATATCTTGTAACCTATTTTCACGCACTCGAGTTCTTTCAATGCTTGCAAACACTTTGCGAGATTCTTCCCAACCGAAATTCTTGTACCATTGGCGTAGATTGTCTGTCGGTCGCGCGGGTTTCCCCAAGTATAGCTGAGCGCGAGGAACGGCAACTTGCTTCTGTCCATGCCACGTGAAGAGCAGTCTTTGAGCGGATGGTGAGAGAGTTCACAATGCAGATTGTCAGGCTGCAAACGTGGCTGAAAGTGACCAAGATCTGGTGCGAAAACATCACCTTGCAAGATGGTGAGTAATCTTATCTCATCTTTGGTCTGATCCAGTGGTTGATATTCCATGTTGAAGAGTGTAATGGGAGTAGGATTGTTGTAAAAAAGTATTGTCTTCAGTATGGAAGAGTAACTCAACTTTGTGATGAATATCGACGTCCAAAAGCCCTTTACCTCAGCCCTGCATATGGCTGCAGCAAGACTGTGTTGTAATTGAGTTGGCATTTTGCGAGTGGCTGCAGCAAAACTGTGTTGTGGTTGTGTTGGCATATCTGTAAACCACTAACGTGACACAGATGGTTCACCGGTAGAGTGTTATGGCGCTGCCATTGCCAGGGCTTACTTACCCCGTTTGGTTGTAGCGCCTTGGGTGGGATTCTGTACTTAGCCTCACCTCCTACAGTTCCAAGATAGTAACACTTGTACCATACTGTTTTGATACCCTGTCCCTTTTGGTGGCCGTCCCGGCCGTGATATAGAGGTGCACAGCACCAGAATGGTAAAAGCCAGCCTGTTTGTATTAGTACTGTTCAGCGAACGTCAGGGGTCTCTAGGCTGGCAAATTGGCAGAGACAAGAGCGGGGCAGGATTTGCCAACACAGAGGTAGGGGTCAAGGAGAGGATGCTCAGCCTTGGGTATGCATGGGGTAACGAGGCTGGGAGGTCGGCGATTGGGCAGTTAAACGCGAGCTTTTTGCCACGGAGGAAAAAGAGGAAGTGTGTTTAAAGCTCTGTATCGACGACGATTAAAGCACCAAAGGATATTAATTGCAGAACATATAGCGTTGGCATTCGACGGTTCAAGCGTGTTTAATGGGTTGCGTCATTGTGGTAAGCGCTTTTCAGCCCAATAATGGATGTGCATGGTGAGGGTCGACAGCCTTGTGATATCGATATCAAGGTTAAGAGAGGCTCTGGTGCAGGTGGCTTGGCGGAAAGGGTGAGCGGCGAGTAGAGTGTTTTGATGACCTCAAGGGCGCACGGCTGAGGCAGCTGCTACTAGGCACGGCTTCCCTTTCTGGCTCTCCAGCGTCTCAACCTTGAGCTTTTTTATTCCGCTTTCTGAGCTGTAGGGTAAGAAAAATAGGTAATATAGGG
Source organism: Bipolaris victoriae FI3 (assembly GCF_000527765.1). Classification (NCBI taxonomy): domain Eukaryota; kingdom Fungi; phylum Ascomycota; class Dothideomycetes; order Pleosporales; family Pleosporaceae; genus Bipolaris; species Bipolaris victoriae. Next base: position 109,903 of record NW_014575362.1, on the reverse strand, counting down.
GTTGGTGCGTAGCCATAGCTCGCCATCTTTGCTGTCACCTTTGATTTTATTTTCATTGTATGCGTTATGCATGCTCAGCATCTACAACTAGGCCTCAACTACACCCCGTATGATTGATTGTGCTACTGCAAAGCTGTAAAGATCACCACGATTACTTCTGTTGACACTGATGCCAGGCCTGCCGTTTGTTTGTGGATGTGGACGTGAATCAAAGCAGGCAGGTGGAGCAGACCACCGCATTGCGCTTACCACAACCAGCATAGTGTTACAAGTAACAAGAAGAATTCTCTTCTTAATAGATAATGAGACAGCTAAAGGCCTATAGACGCCTATATTAGAAGTTAATAATTATTATAGAGCTTAGAGTTACGTGATATATTATCTTACTAAGGACAGATAGATAAGACAGCAAAACTAGAAGTAATAAAGATTTAAGAATAGATAGATTTTATAATTACTTTTATTATAGTTTACTTAAATTATACTTTCTTGCTAATTACTTGACCTTATAAGATTAATACTTATTAGTCTATTTAGTATATAGTAGGAATTATTAAACCTATTAACTATTATCTATCTTATAAGCACACCTAGGCTGGTCATTGGGTCTCCACATCGGGATCTTAAAAACGCTATTATCTCCACCAATACTTACCCGATTAGGAAGTTTAGTAGCTTATTTTAAAGCTCTCTATTGGGGCTTTATCTTGCTATATTAAAGTAATACGCTAGCTATACTCTATAAGGAGATATTTAAGATCGGAGTAAAATGTGGAGACCCAACTCTTGGCAGGGTGGGTAGGCTAATAACTTCTTACCTATCAGAGTTATCCTATTACTATATTAGACAGAAATAAAACTTAGATTAAGGGCTACAAAATGAGCTACTAAACTTCCTGATTGGGTAAGTATTGGTAGAGTAAATTAAGAAAAACGATCCCGAGGTGGAGACCCAACTTACCACGCTAAGCACACCACTCCACTATATCGCTAGATAACTACCTTACGGAGCTATTCACCTTATCCTACTCGCCCTAACCCGGATTGAGCTTAGAGAAGTATCAGCACCCAACCCCGTGTAACAATAGATGGGCAGGGGTAAAACGCGCTATTTAACTGCAATTCTGTTTAGACTATAGTTCCGTTTAGTATATTGTGTAGTTCTACCCTCTCTAGCCCTCTATTTTAGCGGGATATTTAGGAGAACGTTAGCCTTCTCTTATGCCGTGGCCTTCCGAAGGCTTTGCCTTAGCGGGATACTAAGTCACGTGATCAGCGCCCCGCGTTAATCATTATGTTCTGACGTGGACGTTCATAGGTCCTTAGCCTTCCATCCTTGATTAAGAAGAGAATCCTTCTTGTTACTTGTAACACATCATTAGTCGCTATAGTCTCTCGGCAAATAGCTAACTATCATGCCGGACGTTCCCAATCAATCTTCCGCAGCACGTAAAACCAAACAGTCGGCGGTACCGGGATGTAGAGTGTGCAGTAGACGCCGTATAAGATGTGACGGAGCTCAGCCAGCTTGTGAGAAATGTATCTCTCGCGGCTTGCACTGTCCAGGATACGGGAAGACCCTCAGGTGGATTTGCGGGCCCGCCAGCAAAGGGCCAAACAGGCTCCATTTTCGCACAACCCCGGCCCCTCATCACTCCCGCCAAGCTGCGGACACTCCCATCGTATTACAGCCAGTAACCCCATCATATCTGTCACACGTGGTACCATATGAACATAAACAACTACCTAGTCTATTGTCATCAGTACCGATACTCGGCACGGAAAGCCTCCTACTGCAACACTTTGCAGATGTCGTGTCCGTACAGCTCGCGTGGTTTGAAGGAGAATCTAATCCATGGCGAAGTATCATTCTGCCCATGGCTTTGGAATCGCCTGGTCCTTCTACATCATTATGCTCCCTGTTATCAGCTATACTAGGGGTATCCGCAAGCAATGTTGCTTCTCGCCTTGCTGAAGGCGATCCTCAGCGTGATTTATACCTTCGTATCATGGATTCTTTACGCACAAATACCTTCCGCCTTCTGTCTAAGGATCTACGGGTATTGCGAGGCGCACTGCAACTGGGCACACCACCTCCACAACTACTAATTCAACAAGTTATTGCCAGTGTGCTGCTCCTTTCATACCTCGAGGTTCACTGGCCATCTAACGGTATGTGGCATTTTCATCTCCGAACTGCACAAAGCATTAGCAGCATGTTGCAATTCACAGCCACTGGTGACGCCACAAATGTTTTTCTCTCCGAAGAACTGTTCGCCGCTAGTACATGGCCTCTACTGACTAACTGTCCAACGAATGAGATATCTACGATCCAGGAATTGTACAGTAAGAGCCATGTTGGACAAGATATCAAAGGCCATTCTCCTTTCATAGCTTTCGTTATCATCATACGCCGTGTGATTCAGGCAAGAATAGACATAGGAATACGAGGTTTAGAGCCTGGAAAGCAGCATGCCGTTCTTTGCACGACTCTACAACAAGCACTAATTAATCTGGAGCAAGCCTATGAAACAGCCCTCCGAGAATCGACCAAAACGGCAAGTGTGAACGACCACGATTTGAAGCTTATAATTACTGCGTACTATCATGCGACGCAGATATACTGCCACCAGGCCCTATCCGCCCCGGTGCCAACGTTGAATGAAGGCTTGTGCGCCTGTCCTGATCAAGCAACGCTTCTCAGACTGCGCATCCACCTTCTTGACTCGCTGCTATCTCTCAACAACCCTAATGCACTCGCACAATCGCAACCATGGCCTTTGTTCATACTGGCAACAGTGAGCGCTCATGATCCAGTTACGCACCTGTGGTTTGAGAAGCGGATGAATTCCATCATGACGTTGTATTGTGAGATTGATCGACCGCAGATGCTTAAATTTCTGCGGTCTTTTTGGGCTCAGGTTGCATGTCATAATTGGATTGAATACGCTCAGTTATGGAAGAAGGATCATCAAAGATTTCTAATACTATGATCTTGCCGTGCATGGTGGTTGGAAAAGCTGAGCATGTGAGTAATAACTGCATTCTACTAATCTCATAATCGAACTCGAGTTTGACGTATTCCAGAGCCTTTAAGTTAACAAGATGACCTTAATAACTTATAAATCTGCAACCTCTGCATCTTTGATGCCAAAAATGACAGACATGGGGTCCTTGTACTTGTAAAGCCCTAGCGCTGGTTGGCTTATACCATAGTTAAGCAGACGCAGGACTTGCGGGGAAAAATTCTTCTCCTTGGCGACCTCGACAGGAATTTCAAGCTGGTGGTTTTCCTCTGGTTTTAGATATCCCTTGCACATGAAAAGGCCAATGACTTCACGAATCTCATGTCTGCGTTAATGTATCAGTGATCTTTCATTCTAAGAAGTTATAACTGTCAGAAATGATGTTGCACTACTCACTTAGTTTTGTTGGCACCACCCCCATGGTAGGTATTACCAGGGAAGATAAGCGCGTCGCCAATCTCAAGTTCCACTGGCACTGCCTCGACGGTGCGCGGTGCGCGATCTAAGCTCCAGACATTGGATTTGGGGATGACCATGGTCGCACCATTCTCGTAGGTACACCTAGTGATGGCGACAAGTAGACCCATCATACAGGAGTCGAGGCCACTGGGTAGGTGATAATCACTATCGTCCCGGTGCAGGTCCTGTGCGTGCGTGCCAGGCCGGATCTGAAATCCGAATGTCCCAGCAAGAGTAGGCTTCGTGAAAAATGTACGCCGATTTTCACCGTACCAGGGAGAACATCTCGAGGTCAATATTTCGTTGCAAGTATCTATCCACAACTGGTTGGTCGCAAGTTCAACGCAACCCTCGGATGCTGCTAGTAGTCCTGTAGCCCGGCGTGTGGTAGTGGGGAAGAAGCCTGAGGCATCAGGCACATCGGCAGCAAAGACTGGGGCCAGCTCTGCCTTAATACGAGCCGCATGCTCAGTGGATATGAGATTCTTGATGACCACTCCACCATCTGAGCGCACAAGCTCGACCACCCGCTCGTACGTAGTCGCCGGGTCTTTAGCATCGAGGCGCTTTAGCGAAGGGGCGGTATTACCAGCCTTCACGCTAGGGTCAATGGTCGACGATGTAGTCGTATTGGTCATCTTTATTTGAGGTGAAGTTGAAATCGATTTTGTGGTTATGCGAAACAGCAATTCTTTATAATAATTTAAAACTTTAGGAGCCTTCCGATAGGTGATTGAAGATTAGAGAATATTGCGTAACATGTTAAATGTTGAAACTGCAAGGCAACAGTACCGTATTTAACTTCCACACCAACTCTCATTCGATTATGGAAATTTCCATTAGCTTAAGCATGATTGGATTCCGCTATGCCATTCCGGTGCTGCTGCATCATCATTGATCAAAAGGTTTCTCAATTTTCCCCTACCGTTTCAGCATAGCGTTGATCTGACAATTAAATTACTTGGATATTGAATGATTTACAACTCAACTAAAGTGATCGTAAGAAATAACTACTTATGATGCTAGCCCCACTATTTCTCCCAAAACCCTCCTGATAACGGATTAGCGCTTACTTAAACTAGCGTGAAGGCGGGGCGCGTTTGACTAGGATTTGAAGCGAATCAATTGTTACGGGCTATGGTCACTCAGATATTCTAGAATTTGCAGATAAGCAATTTTTGTCATTGCGCAGACTAATAAGTTTCATCCGCAACATAGCAGTTGGTCTAAATGATCTATGTAGCCTTGTCGTGAGCCCTATGTTACACAAGGTCGAGTGCTAATACTGTGCCAGTGCACAGGGTCGCCAGTGACCCTTGTGCTGACACTGCGGTCTGACCGATGGAGTATAAGATAGAGACTTTTCGTATACAATAAGAGAGACATACAATCCCTCAAGTTTCAGAGGAATAGTGTGCTGTTATTACTCTTTGCTAGCCCTCTCCCCGTAACGATACGAGCATCTCCAAGGAAGATATCCGCACCACCGTCCACCATAGTAGAACTTGTGGGTACTGCACTCCCCACACTCGTTCAAATGGCGAAGCCCAAGAGGCCACAAGCTTATTACAAGTAAAAATAGGAAGAATCTCTCCCCGAGTAGGAACAATGAAGTAGTCGAAAAACCACTCAGGATGCTAACTAGAACCGAAGAACATCGTGGGGCTAGGTTAGATTTCAGCTCTATTCTATCTCGATTGCGGGTCGCCCCTTGATCTTTTGAGCTCGATCACGTATCGTATTACACCACGAAAACTAACTAATAAGAAGCTTAACACTAGAAGTCTAATATTACTTCCACTCAAGCCATACTCTTAACATGGAGACACGTCGAGAACTCAGATTTAGCATTCTTTAGCTAGCTTGTTCTGTCCAACTAATCCTAGATAAACACAGGCCCAGGTTTCTAAAGTAGTTTAGAGTAGCTTCTATTTAGATTTCATATCTTCACTAAATTCCATGTCGATTCGATAGGGCTAATAGTAGTAGTATGCGATAATGAACCTTTCGTTTCACGGGTTATACCAGCCTGTCCTTGTCTCGAATAGGATCGTAAAACGTTGCCGCGCTGCTAGCGCTCTGCGAGCTATTTTGTTTGCCTAGGTTTTTAGCTGACAGTTGTTAGTGTGCACTATGCAAGGGCGACAGTATGCACAAACCATGACTTCTAGATATAGCTAACGCCTTTGCGACGCGCCAGTCGACAATTGCTCGCGTCACCTCAGGGCATCCTTGCTCTACCATCTGCTTATTCACATTTTCTAGGCAGTCCTTCTTGACGCTCTCTGTTATGTCCCTGAACTTCAAATTTGGATCCTTCTCTCGCAGTTTATTCGTTATCTCACGCGTGACTCTCTTGACGCGGTTAGGCTCTCCATAACTGAGCAATTAGGCGGCGATTTTACAAGGAATATGTCCCATTGCGTGGGATTGAGCTGAGCATCCTCTTGGGCTTGTTTTGATGTATAGTCCCATGGCAAATTCGCCATCCCGTCGACTGGTCTGAGCGAGCTTGAAGATCTTTTGGACCCCGTACAGCTCTGACGTCTCTTGGTCCATGGCACAACGCTAGCTGGGTTATGACGTGCTGGGCTAGCGAACCGAGCCGCCCGGCTCACGCACCCCCTCATCAATAAAAACGAGTCTCCCCATGCCACGCTATCCCGCTTTTAGCGGCTGGAGGGACTGATCCCTTACTCTAGAGGTCCAAACGTGTTGTGCGACCAAGGTCCGTACTGTGCATAATCGCTGATCGCGCTTCTTGGTAGAATGTGATGGAAGATTGGTATTTGCTGATATGGCCCGCGCCCCAGCAAATGTAAGGTATGTAAGTTAATAGGAAAGCATCGCTGATATGTAGAGGATGAAACTTTAAATGTTTGTGATTGATGAGAATCGTAAATACATGTCGATCGGACTGCATATTACTTGTGCAAGGCTATCATGCAACGTCATTATGTAGTGTATTCACCTTACGTATTCAACAAAATGAAATAACACTACAGCCACTTGACCGCTGGGCAGCTACTAGATCATCGATATCAATTTCTTCCCCATTTTTTACCGATCCCCCATTTTCAAGTCTACGACTACATTTTTCAACCGACAGAAGTGATACAACCACGTAAGGCCCGTTGCAGTACCCAGTGTCAAGCAAATACACCTCCTCGCCTACGCTGAAACTCGATCACTTCAAATTTTCCAGGCAACATACATCAGTAAGTTACCAGTTGCACATACCTCTGCGTACTGGTCTACCAAGGGCGCGTGCCAACTTCTGTATCCTTGTGTAGCATTTCTCTTGGGCAAATGGATTGATAAGCTCTTTCACCCCAAAAAGTAGGGCTAATCGCTCACTTCGCAGAGAAGGATATGAGCATGAAGGGATGCATGTTATTTGCCTTGTCCGCGTTCAACCGCTACTTTCTTGAACGCCAGCATCTTGGTTGGATCTGGCAATGAGATCTTGCCAACATCGATTTGAGCATGTCTCTCTCGCTCGTTATTAGGCATCTTGATATCGTAGTCGAGGATGAGACGGGCCAGGATCATTTTAATTTCATTTGCGGCATAGAAACGACCAGGACAAGCGTGTCTACCATAGCCAAAAGTCAGGTTCTCTTCATTAGAGGTAGCAAATTGGTTGCGGGCGATATCTGCGGCGTTGCCAGTAGAACAGGTCTTATAGGCGCGGAAGCCATCAAAGGTTCCAGAAGAAGGGTAGAGCAATTCGTCTTGGTAGACAGCCACCGTGGGAACTTCAATCATGACGCCGGCGGGAATATATTGGCCGTTGCTGAGAGTTATGCCCTTGAGTGTGCGGCGGGTAAAAGATGCTGAGGAGAGAAAGTTAGTGGCTGAGGAAAATTCAAGAATCTCTACTGATTAGGGCTCATTTTCATACTAAAAAAACAACTTACTGACGAAAGGTCCGTAGAATCGCAAAACCTCCTTCATGTAGCTGTCGAGCTTTTTCAGCTTCTGAAGTCCACGGAACGTAAGGGTGCCACCCTCTTCAGCTAAGACGTTACAAATCTCCTGACGGAGAGGCTCTACATACTCTGGTGTAACAGCGAGGGTATACAAGATGCTTGTCAAGGTGATGGTGGTAGTATGGGTAGCACCGAAGATTAAGGCCAGCAGCACAGTGGCAAGCGTCTCAACCGAATCAGTACCATTGCTTTCGTTGATCAACCATTGCAATACGTCGTCTGGCTCCTGCCAGTTAGGATCATTGGCCTTAGCCACCATTCGCCCTTTAACTATAGGGCGAAGAACTCTTATAGTTTGTTTCTCGCGCGCGCGAAGTGCAATGATTTCTGGCGTACGTGACGCTAAAAAAGGTTTTAGCCATGGTGGAAGCTTCTTTAAGCTAGCAACAGCGTTTGTAAGTTCAACAGCGTAGAAACAGCTAAGATCGAGATATTCGAGATCCCTAGCTAGCTCTCGGCCGACAAAAACTCCACCCGAAACCTTAGAAATAATGCGGATTAGTTTCTCATTGACATTTACCTCAGTCCAGTCGTTACATGGGGGTAAATAGGTCTCGATTGCGTCATTAACATCCTGAAGTATGGCTGCGTTCAGCCGTTCTATAGAGGTTAGCAAGACTAAATCGAAAGATCAGTTCTTTCTAGGGCCTTACGTAGCGCTGGGGTAAGTTTTGCTCTGACTGAAAAGGCGGCTGCGTGGTTCTCGATTGGAAATTTTGTGTATTTGGCTTCTAGGACCTGCGCACAAGAAGTTAGCAGAGTTCAAATCTACAATAGGCTTATTTACAGCTCACATCTGAGGTAGCCAATGGGAGATTAAGAACATTCTCGGGCAACTTTCGAAGCTCGGGTAAAAAACATGGAGGGATGACGACGTTTTCCTTGCCTTGAAGAGGTGTTAGCGATGGACTGGAAATTGTTCTTCTGTACGGGGCTGACCTACCACTCTCATTGATGAGTGTGAATACAGAGCCTCTAAACTAATAACGCTATTAGTAAGCAGGAATTGATCAAGTATATCAGAGCTAGACCTACCTTGCTATACCCCTCCTTATATAACTTCTTCGCAGAAGTTATGAAGTCATTCCTCGCTTTGGTGTCTCCTTGGAGGGTCAGAGCAGGCAGTTTTTTAATCTGGGCTCTATAGTGTAGTCGTGGGATAAAGGCACAAGCCGCAAAGATAACAGACACTATAGCTGTCGTCTGCAGCGTACGTACCACCAGCTCGACAGTCTGAGGGTTCATATTAGCGATGTCGTATATGAGCCTAGAAGGAACGGCCGCACAAGATATATATACTATGTCTACGCAACACACGGGCCGATATACTAAAGAGGGCTAGCCAATGACATGGAATATACGGTAGAAGCGGTCTCAACGGCCCGCGATTAGAAATTGCGGGGTGTCTTACCAATACATCTTCGCTCGAACAGCTATCGTTTAGTTGACTACTACGGTTTTAGCTCTATGCGGCCCAATTAAAAAGTACTCAATACAACTACGTCACAGTGGGGCTCGCTTACATCCTCAGATTGTTAAGTATTCGGCGATTATTAGATCTATGGACAAAAAAGGGAGGTCAAGGGTCTCTCTCACAATACCTGAAAATCAAAACAAGCGGCTATTTCCCACCAAAACTAGCTATCAAGAACTTGAAATGTTTTTATCATAAAGTGGTTTTGCACGGCTAGGAGGGGCCGCCATGTTCCGGTTGTACCGGTATTGTGAGAGGGACCATAGTGATAGTTACGTAGCTCGCCGAGACGGCCAAGGATCTATAGTAGTAATGATCCGCTTATACTAATATAAGGCACTAGGTTTAATTCTTTACTGCGTATACACCCTTACCCTGTCCCTTTAGCATTTTATCTGTCCTTGCACAGTTCTCGTTTTACTAAACGGTCTAATATTCTAATAAGAGTGAGACGGGGATAGGGCAGCTCCTTAATAGGATCTCAGATGTTATACAGATTTTGGGTACTCTAGACGACACTCAGATTCTATATCCAAAATCTAAACGTAGTTTAGATAGTGCGCACACAGAACCCAGGTGCTGGCTAGAGCACCAGGATTATACAGACGGGCCGAGATTCTATTGAGACGCTATCCAAGCGGCGCATAGCCAGTTTCACAATCCTCCATCAGATAAACGATGTGTATTTGGTCAGCCTACCGGTCTAGCCAGCCTACTAGCTAGATTAAGAAACTAATGCGCAAGCCACATGATAGAAATATCCATTCTAGATTCGGGGTTTTTGCCAATAAGTGGACGCTAATGCTCTAGGCCTATCGTGGCCAACTACTCACTATGTCTAGTACTAGAATAGCATTGCGGGCTGTATTTCGTCCGAAGCGTTCAAAATATCGTAAGTTTCAAAAGCCTCCCTTCCCTTGTGATATTCTAAACTAGCCCAGATGCTGGTAAGAGTTTGACTATGCGAATATTCGTTACTCTGCTTTTGTCTTCCGCGCAGTAATGAGGTTTTATATCAAGCAACGCTGTTTATATTTGTTTTCATACCTGTTTAACCTGCTTTTTATATATACTCATCATAATAGATTGTTGTCTAAACCTCCGTATTTTATCACACAACAAATCTTTAACTTTCCTGCTTTATAAGAAGACGTTTATGGTAGTAGATCGGCTGTCAATATACGCCGGCCCGATGAATAGTCTTTCCGGTGAATTTTTATCTCGATTGCTTCGTGTTCTAGCTGCAGGTGGCGGATTGATGGCGTGAGGATCAGTGATACCAAGACCTTTCCATATCACCTAACTGTATAAATTCCGCTGGTATTCTTCGAAAATCGATCAATCATAAAACATTTTGTTAAGTGTTTGATTTTCTGCTCACCAGATTCACGTATTGGGTTGAATCTGCTATTCACATTTTGATTCATTATGGCTCTCCAGAATCATATCTTAGGAAGGATTGCAGATTGGACTGCCCCTGATTGGACTGTGACCATTTGCAGTCTAGCGATTATCGCCGCAGTCTTGTTATACCTTTTCCAGATGCGATTTGATCCTCGCGAGCCACCTGTTGTACATCCCAGATTTCCTTGGATCGGCCATGTTGTTGGCATGCTTATTCATGGTCCTTTGTATCTCAAGACAATTAGGTAAGTAACCTCATGCTTCTTTCAAACAAGATCCTAATATTTGTCCAGTCAGCGGTGCAAACAACCTATCTTTACAATGCCAATGTTGACCATGCGCACTTATGTTGTCACGTCTCCTTCCCTTGCCGCAGCTGTACAACGCGCGCACTCTACCTTGGACTTCGATCCACTGGTCGTTGAGATCATTCCTCGCGTATGTCGAACGAGCGCACAAACGAAAAAGATACTGGAGGATGCCAAAGCTAAAGAGGAAGGGCGTGTTCCTATGGTGAAAAGATCCCATGAGCATATCAACCCAGGGCTTGCTCCGCACAGGATCGATGATCTGACCAAGCAACAATTAAACCACTTCAGCAATTTCCTGGAAAACATCGAAGACAATATCGATGTGGACTTGTTCAGGTTCATTACAAGACCGCTGATGGCTGCATCTATGCACGCTTTCTACGGCCCCCGAAATCCTTTTGCGGTACATCCAGAGCTAGTAGAGAAATACTGGGATTGGGATCACATGAACCTCGAGCTAGGTGCTGGGGTTTTGCCTCAGTTGACTACAAGAAAGGCTTATCAAGGCCTCGAGGCCATTGTTAAAGGCTTCATCGAATACACGAACAATGGTTACCACAAGGAAGCCAACCCTCTAATGCAAGAGAAGAAACGCATGCATAATTCTGAAGGAATATCGGACGACGAGAATGCGCGACTCGAATTAGCCATAAGCTTTGCAATCAACTCCAACGCTGGGATCACATGCTTCTGGGTTCTGAACAACCTCTTCAGCCGCCCCCACCTACTTGGACAGATTCGGAATGAGATTTACCAAAATGCATTTGAAGCTCCTGGAACTATCTCAGTGAACAAGCTCCGAGATACTTGCCCATTGCTGAACTCGGTCTTTAGGGAATCAGTCCGACTCATCACCCCCATGGTGTCGGCGCGATATATAACCGAGGACACCATTCTAGAAGATAGCTACCTGCTACGTAAAGGTAGTCTCGTGCAAATCGCTAACGGTGTTATCCACGCCGATACTAACATCTGGGGCGATGACGCTTCTAGATTCAATCCGCATCGTTTTCTTTATAGCCCAAGGGGTTCGAAATCCAATCATGACGGCAGTATCTCTAATGAGAAAGCAAACATAGTGCATGCTGCTGCTTTTAGAGGCTTTGGTGGAGGAACAAACATGTGTCCAGGACGCCACTTTGCGCAGATGGAAGTTCTCGGTGCAACTGCTGCTTTAGCGTTGGGCTTTGACATACAGCCTATATCGGGAAAGAGTCAGTTGCGATGGGACCCACCAAGGAACGAGAACAAGTTTTCGCTGGCGCTGCTTAAGCCGTCGAGGGCCGTGAATGTGAGGTTCTCAAGAAGGGCAGAATTTAAGATGGTGAAATGGGTTTTGAAGGCTTGATAAGGATTCATTATGCGTAAGAGGATTGTGACGTCTAGGATAAATAAGAGAGCAGGGTGGGGAGGTGGGAGGGGGGGGGGGGTGACCGAAAATGCGAAGCCCTAGTCTAGTATAATATACTACCCCATATATCCGTTTTACTAGAGCAGTTCAGTACTGTGCTACATGTCATAATTGATGTATGTGGGCCCGCTAGCAAGGGACGATACAGGCCAGGGTGAAGAATAAACCCTATACTACAAAGAGTACTATCTATAATCTAAGGATATTAGGATTAACAATAGTCAGTTGATATTGACTTAAGGCCCGTGCTTAATGCCCTGAGTATTGGGTCTTGCCAGGCACTAGTCCTAATTAGGCAAACCCTGGGTATTGACCCCCCCCCCTCTCGCAGAACTGAAATAGCCAGACAACACCAAACCACCACCAAAAGTACCCACTTTAAACGCTAAATATCAACACAACAACAACGTTCAAATATATATGTATAGCATACAAAATAAAGCGCTATATAGATTTAATAGATGTCTAAGTTTTTAGAGAGTTAGACCTTATGTACAAAGGTGCAGCTGCGTGTTAAGTTGATCAAGTGAAGAAACTAGCCCTTTCGCTTGCCTGAGATGTTCGGCCATTTCGGTTCCGCGAGAGCCCCCCCCCCCCCTCTAGCTCCTAAGTATCACGCGACAAAATGTCCCGGGTGTAATGTCGCGTATGCTGATTGGCTGGCGCATAGATATCGGGTGTATTGTCGCGGACATATTGTCGCGCAATGCTAGTAACCCTACGTAACCCTAATACTGCTATTTGTGTCAAGCGCTACATTGCTTCTGTGAAGCAGGTCTCACAAGCCGGATCAGCCCTCTCCCCGGAACCTCCGCCACCATCGACTTGATGTCGCCATCTCTCCATTTTCTCCACCTACGATCATCCACCACTTCTGGAGAAACCAAGGCTGGACCTCCCACGATCTATCTTCCCAAGGCGTCGGACCCCAGCATCGAAATGCATCGCGGACGTCCAAATCTTGGATAAAATCGTTTTCATCAAATATCTTGGGCTCCAATGATCGTAAAGCTAACAAGTTTTCGCGAAAATCCTTAAAAGGCAAGCAATCAATGTAAAGATCGTGGTCATACTTTCTCTGGCATTCGCCCGCGATAAGATCGGGTGCGCATGTGAGTTCGTACAAGTTTACATGTGATGTATGATCTGTCCATGGTGATAGCATGCGGTCATCACCACATTTGTGCTCTTGGAGGCGCGCGAAGGAGATGCCCAAAACGGCTGCGTTTGCAGCTCCTGCTGCATAGAAGGAGTATCGCGGAACGTGGATGTAACTATCCAATGGGATTTGCAAAGTAGAATTTGTGGCATGTTGACTGACAGCATTTGCAACTTGACTGTTCGGCAGCACAGATTGCGCAACCAGCGCATCGGGTTCCAACACCGTTGGTAACAAAGAGCTTCCAGCTACCGTCCCCCACATTGAAGACTGGAGATTATCGGACAAGGCAAAGGTTTGTTCCAACATGTTGTCATTGTCGAAATACGCGGGAAAGCCGACTAGCTCGCCCGTGCCACCGCTTGTATTAGCGGCTACCTTTGCTCCATCCCCGTTCGCCTGCGAAGCTCGTTGCTTTTCCCCTGCATGCCTGTTAGAATGGCCCCATCCAGGGAGCGGCCAACGAACGATATCTTCTTTGGGCTTCACGGCCTTGCTGCCTCCTGTTCGCTGTGATGCGGCGCTTTTTGGGCGCTGACACCGCTTCAGTCGTGTTATCCATGGCGAGGGAGATCAGTCTGAGGGGCAAGGGCCAAGCTGCAGTAGGCTAGAGCATGGCTTATATCCTGGGATGTGAGCCATGCTGCAGGACAATAAAGGATGGCTTACAATCTTGGACGTGAGCCACGCTGACCACTAAGCCAATTTTGGTTAGTATACGCAGTCCAACCACGTGATCTTCTCTTTCCGATCGCTCAATGTGAGCCACAGAGACTGGCTCACAGAGACTGGCTCACCGTGCTTGTAGAAACATCACAAAGCGACCAGAGAGCTTAGAATCACTGAGCAGAACATTCGTCATCATCATGGCCCATTCCAAGTATAAAATCAGGACCTATGTCTGCTACACACTAGCCAACAGATACAGCAATGGCATCCACAACCAGAATCTTTCATCATTCCTCTTATGCTGCAATTTCCCCTACTACGATCGAAAATGATCAGTCTGGCCGAACGATCCTAATTATAGGAGCTTCATCTGGCATTGGCTTCGCCATAGCTAAAGCCTTTATGCAGGCCAAAGCAGGCCGAGTGATCCTGACAGGACGTCGGAAGGAGGCGCTTGAAAAAGCGACACAAACCCTGCGAGATTCATTTAGGACTTCTGAGATCGTCCCTATCGTTTGCAACATCCGCTCTGAGGACAGCATTAGGGACCTATGGCAGCACCTTTCGTTGAACGAAATGTTCGTTGACGTGCTTGTCATTAACGCTGCCGATGCCTCAACTGGTTCTATAACTCCAGTCAAAGAATTTCTCCCTCAGCTCCGCACGGTCATGGAAACCAATCTCTTCGGACACCTCCTCGCAGTCTCCAGCTTCCTCGACCAGCCGCAGGATGAACATGTTGGAAGGCCAAAAGCTATCGTCAACATCTCGAGTTTTGCAGCGCATGCCAATCCTTCCCCATTACAGGCCGCATACAGCGTCAGCAAAGCATCTCTTGCGCATACATTGCAGCTTCTTGCCGACGAAATGCCCTCGAGTCGATGCCACATCATAAATGTCCATCCGGGTGCTGTCCTGACTGAGGCTGCTGAGAAGGCGCCACAAGAAGTGAAGGACGCTGTGGTGTGGGATGAGCGTAAGTTTATAGCAATTGTTGAATTGTTGTATCAAAGCTAATATATGCATCAAGCGGAACTGCCTGCAGCGTTCTCAGTTTGGGCCTCAACCAGGCAGGCACAATTCTTGCATGGTCGATTTGTCTGGGGAAATTGGGATGTTGAGGAGCTGGCGGAGCGCAAGGCAGAATTTGCCGATCCGGGTTTCCTTAAGCTTGGTTTACAGGGCACGGAGTACGTCGACAGAACGACTATATTCGACAAGATTCGTACAGGAGGTAACCTGGATGCTGCATGAGCTTTATGTGAAATTATGCCTAACATCAGAAGTCAGCACAGCTAGACGTAGTTCTTATTGCTTCAATCAATTGTTACACAAATGCACGCGATCGACTTATATAGTATATAACGTCCATCCCTGTGTTACGCAAATCCCCCATTCCGCAAGAATCCTACAGGTTAAACACTACAGGTATTTCTACACTAATTATATCCCTATAGTACTCTATAGGGCGAATTTATTAGCTTTTCCCTATACTATAAAGGTTTTTTAGGGGAAAATATATAGTATTAGCTCACGGCAGGCCTCGCCAAGATCTGCCACTTCTTCGGCCAGCCACTGTCGCCACTGCCACTTCTCACACTACCGTATACACAGGCACACTATGACCGCATGCACTCATCTATTACTCTTAGTAAATGCTAGCCAACGCAATAGATCCGCAACAATGCCACCTTGCAGTTCATTACAGCCCTAGCAAAAAGCAGTGTTATTGAAGCCAACGCACGAATTTCCCGGCACACATGTCTGCAAATCATCAGCGCACTGCATAACCACTGCATAGACTCGACTTACACTATTGCAGGGATACCATGCTTTGCCATTGGCGCAACATCCGTTCGCCTCTGGACAGTAGCTGAAGATGTAGTCCGGATCCGACCCTTCGGGCAGCTCGGCGTGGTCGTTTCTAAATTTCTCAGATCTTTTGTAGCATTCCTGGGATTTGGGCGATTAGCTTGCGAAAACGCGCTTTGCGGTGATGGTAGTCACCCAGCCGGAGCCACCAGCGAAGACACTAGCGGCGAAGAGGAGGAAGATTGCCTGGATCTCCATGATGATGGCGTTTGAGGATCAGTTAACGTTTATCCGGTGGAATTTCGAGTTGCAGATGAAGACAATGGACGATATGGGACTTGAGCAAGTCCCTCGTATTATAATTAAGAAAAGCTCGCCTTCTCCTCCTACGCCTACTCGATCTCGGCTCAATTACAAATATTCAAGTAAGTCGTTTGTCCGGGCTCGCCAGAGCACCTTTGGTGTCTATAAACCTAATTCCTGATTTGTATTCCTGTTTTCGGAATACAGTTTACAGGGATCATGAAATTCACACGGCCTGAGGGGAGTTTTCACATTTCTTATGCTTTTAAAGGTGCCCAATATCAACGAGAAACACCATATCTTCTCATCACCGGAGGGCGCGGTTTTTTCTCCGTGTTCGAGTTCAACGAGGAAACAAACACGCCCACAACTTCGCACCTGATAGTATAAGTTTCACCAATAAAATCGTCTAGCGTCGGAGTTCTCGGATTTAGGCCACTGAGTTCTGTAATATAAGATTCTTATTGCGCTTACTGCGTCTCTAGCTCACCGCTGTTCCTATGCACATACTTCGCTCTAGGATTGCCGATTTTCCGTTCAGCAACACGGTCTTGGAGACATGTATGGTTGAGAGTAGTCCAAGTACCACTTACCTGGTCTCTCCAAGTGAGATGAGATAGGCTATACTCTGCAGTCAACGGCAATCGCACGGCTCGGCTTAATACCTGGTACGGCATAAGCAACTTACCCAGCGCTGCCTGATAAGATATACAGAATGCCGATCTCATTCTGTTGTACCAGAAACTTCTTCAAAAGTATCAAACTAATCTGGCTTTAAGCTATGTTCATAAAGATCCATAATTGTCTTACAAAACGGAAAGGATGGGAGAGCGATACCTATACTACGCGGCCGTAATGGAATCCAACTCTTAGAAGCATCTCTTAGAAACTGCGAGAGTTCCTCCAACAATCTGTTCCCTTAGCCTATCTACGTATGGCGTGGCGGGCCAAGTCTCCAAAACATACACACATCAAACCGTACTTTGTCTCAGCACCCTAATTCTCGGTTTTCTGTAGTCGCATGTCCCATAGATATCGAAACTTCAGCTCATCGTAATGTTGGGTCCTTAAAGGGCCTCGATTTCTGCGTCATGGCACGATCTTTTAATTGGCAACAAAGAGATGGTACGTTGAGGCTACGCTGTTCATGGTGTTCGATGCGACGTTTTCTCGACTACTTATGCGCTTTGGTACGGTAAAATACGTAGAGCACGGTTTGATGCTACGATTCGATTTCCAATATCTCTAAACGGCGGGAGTAGTACGGCTGACAGAGCTTAGACGGTTTAATGTTGTAGATACATGGGCACCGGTATTCTGGCGGGCATGGTTGCTGTTGTTCTTTTAATCGGAGCTTGTTGATTTCATAATCCATTGAGCCATTTAACGGGTTGAAGGATCAATAGAACAGATAATATATCTGTCGTTATCTCATCGATCAAGTCAAGTGGGTTGACCGATATCCTTTCGCGGCTAGTTAATCGGAGCTGTAGAGCCCTCGGCCGTCGGCACTCCTTCTCAATTGAACGACATCTCTCGAAGATTATGCTACAATCACCACGGTAGCTTATCGCACCGAAAGCAGGAAAATATGGGTTCCGAATCCACCATCTCGAGTAATGGTTGCTCTCACGTAGCGGGAAGGTGAGGGGACAGCAAGCGGATCGAAGTCCCCTCTGGGCTTAGCGTACGACGTCACGTTCTCGATATCATCCATCAACCGGCAAGCGACAACAAGGATCTTCACTTGTCAAGGTCCTTTTGGGTAAGACTTCACAAAATACAGGTCTGTGCCCGGCTCAGCCGAACTCAAGGCGAGAGCTAAGCAGAGCCAAGAGAGCCACCCCGCACTCTGCATACAACGTTACAGTGCGGGACGGCTTAGAGTCTCCGCTTCCTTCCCTCGATAGGTACCATTTGCTAGGTATCATTCGACAAATAGCCTATCGTTCGGTGCCGAGACGGCGTGTTGTTCTTCAATTTTCCGGCCGTGACGAAGTACGTGCAGGGAGACGGAGAGAGTTGACCCGCACCCTATGTGGTCCTATGGCGCCTTTTCGCCGAACATACAAAAGACGCGATGCCGACGATGGATGTACCACTGCACTCCAAAGTATTCAACATAGTCGGCGGTAGCGCCACTCTTTGATTTGGCCTCTTGGATGAACAAATCCCGCAGCTTGGTCCTCCATCAACGCTGTCTCGATTGTTCAAGATGTTGGGCTCATCTGGGACGCTGTACAAAACGTACAGATTCGTCCTGCTCGGCTTCTTGTTTTCGCTTTGTTTCGATGCAACATCTGCACATGTTGTCAAGAAACCGCGTGCGGCTTCAACGGGCCGTATGCGCTCGTCTCTCAACGCAGATTGGCGCTTCTCACGTTTCACGTCCAATCCCGATGGCCTCAGCTACGAGACGCTGAAGCCATGGATTATGCCCTCTGCAAACGACTTCATTGTTGGAGATAAATACCAACGCCCTTCTGGCGCTGCGCCTGGCTCCAACACCACCTATGTGCAGTCGAACTTCGACGATGCAAGCTGGGAAGCAGTAACTCTACCACACGACTGGGCCATTACGGGGACATTCGACGCTCCTGGCGTTACTGGTGACCTAGGATTTCTGCCAATCAACGGAATTGGATGGTACCGACGATCGGTTTCAATCGATGCTGAGATTATTGACTCTGGAAAATCCATTTTCCTGGATGTCGAGGGAGCCATGGCCTATGCTGCAGTGTGGTTCAATGGCCAGCTTGTGGGAGGGTGGCCTTTTGGCTACAATTCCTTCCGCCTAGACCTTACGCCCTATGCCAAAGCTGGAGCGAATACCCTTGCTATTCGCTTGGACAACAAGCTGGATTCATCACGCTGGTACCCCGGTGCTGGAATCTACCGAGATGTTTGGCTGGTCACCGTTGATCCTGTACACGTCGCGCAATGGGGAACATACATCACTACTCCTAGCATTTCAGAAGCCGAGGCAACTGTTGATATTGTTGTTGAAGTTGAGAACAAGGCCAACAGCAGCCAGAGTGTCGAGGTCGTTACTCAGATCTACGAGCGCGACCCTATATCCAAAGCGGCGAAAGGCAACAATGTTGCGACCTTTCCAACAGCAAACACCGATGTGGCAGGGAACTCGAAGCAAGCTGTAAAAAGCTCAGTTTCAGTAGCAAACCCTAAACTTTGGGGACCTGCACCAACTCAGAAACCCAACGAGTATGTTGCCGTTACCACTGTATCAATTGACGGAAAAGAGGTGGACACCTACGAAACTGTCTTTGGCATCCGCTCCGTCGCATACGACCCAAATAAGGGTCTTCTGATCAACGGTGAGCACATCTACGTGCAGGGGTCGTGCAATCACCACGATCTTGGGTCGCTAGGCGCTGCTTTCAACGTACGAGCTGCGGAGCGCCAGATTGAGACTCTTATGGAGATGGGCAACAATGCTCTCCGAACTTCGCACAACCCACCAGCACCCGGGTACCTGGATCTCGCTGACCGCATGGGTCTATTGGTCATGGACGAGATTTTTGATACCTGGAATTACGCCAAGGTAGAAAACGACTTCCATCGCATTTTCCAAGAATGGCATGAGCCTGACCTTCGTTCATTTATCCGTCGCGATCGGAACCATCCTTCCATTGTCTCTTGGTCTGTTGGCAATGAGCTTCGGGAACAATCCAATGCTACTGGCACTGCAACCGTCAAGATGCTTCAAGATATAGCTCACGAGGAAGATCCTACTCGAAAAGTTACCATTGGTATGAACAATGCCAATGCAAGCACTGGAGTTGCTGCAACCATCGACATTATCGGCCTAAACTACCAGGGAGAAGGCAAAGGTGTCTCTTGGCGAAGCTCGTTTCCTGATTTCAAGAACGCATTTCCCGAAAAGATGATTTGGAGTACCGAGTCTGCTTCTACTATCAGCTCTCGTGGCAAGTACCTGTTCCCTGTCACTTCCAGCAAGAGCGCAGTAATTGGCGGAGGGCCTGGCGAAGGCGGAGATCCTGTGACGAACCACATCAGCTCTTACGATCTCTACGCACCGGAGTGGGCCGCGTCTCCAGACAAAGTCTTCCAAATGCAAGACATGCATCCTTATGTTGCGGGGGAGTTCGTCTGGACTGGACATGATTACATTGGTGAACCCACGCCATACGCCAATGTAAGCCGCAGCTCCTACTTTGGCATCATAGATCTCGCAGGTTTCAAGAAGGATCGCTTCTACCTCTATCAGTCTCGCTGGAGGTCTGATCTTCCCATGGCACACATTCTACCCCACTGGACCTGGCCAGAGGACCGTACTGGCGAGACCACTCCTGTACATGTCTACAGCTCTGGTGACGCAGCCGAACTCTTCGTAAACGGTGTTTCTGCTGGTCGCAAGGAGAAGGCAGAATACGAATACCGCTTCCGTTGGGATGATATCAAGTACAGTCCCGGCAACGTCACCGTAGTAACTTATAAGGATGGCGCAGAATGGGCAACCGCGTCGCAAGTCACAGCGGGATCTGCTGCCTCGCTCAACATCACTGCAGACCGCTCTACCATCACCGGTGACGGCTACGACCTCTCTTTCATCTCTGTGGCCGTGCATGATAGCCAGGGTACTCTCGTTCCGACCGCCGACCACGCAATCAGCTTCAAGGTAACATCCGGCCCTGGTGTCATTATCAGTACAGACAATGGCGACCCAACAGATCTAGTACCGTTCCCGGAGACAACAAGGAAGGCTTTCGGCGGCTTGGCACTAGCTATCGTAAGGAGCGAAGCTGGGGCAACTGGAGAGATCGTGGTTGAAGCCACGGCGGAGGGCCTGGAGGGCGGCAGTGTGACCATCACTGCTGCTTGACTTTTAGAAAAGGAAGATTTTCGATTGGGATGCTGTGATGTGCAGTCTGTCATAATGTAATGTATCATGGAAAGGAAATCAAAAACAGTGTTTGTGAAGATGAGAAAGAAAGCGAGCGTAAACAATGCCTGATGTACATGGGGTTTTGACGGTGTTTCTCATGTGAATGAATCATTGAAGTGAAAATCACCGAGTGTCATGAGATTATCCTTAAGTTGGATATAAGACACTTTTGACTCTGTTTTGCATGGAGAAAGTGTGTTCACACGTATTTAGAGAATGACCAGAAGTGGGTGAATGTAAAACAGTTTGCTTGAGATTGGTTTCTGAAGCAATCGCATTCGGAATCTTCGTAGACTTTAAATTCCCTGCCAACCTTATCCTTTGTTCTGTTAGTGTCTCTGTATCAACCTTCTTGAGACACTTCGTTGTTACTGGAAGACAGATATGTTTATATATCAACAATGACCGCTATCATCAGACTTTTGCAATAATCCCCCTGATATGTTTCTCTTGTATAGTTATCTGACTCTGTCGTTAGCTCTGGAGTTATCGAACATCGGTAAGCTCATATATACTCGCTTGCAACACTGGAGCCTTTGTACGTCGCCATCACCCATTGCCATGCTCTTGTTTACAGAAAACCATCTGATCTCACTTCAAGCGACTTCAGAGTGAATCGTCAGGTTGCCATGGCACCATGGCAGGTTTCACTCTTTCTGTTGTGTATATAAACAGGGCCGCCCACCTCACTCTGCTCACCACCACATTTCGGTCCCATTTCGTGAGAACACTCACACCCCCTCTATTCATTGATGATACTCTAACAGTATACAGAGATACATCCACAATGTCTTCTGCTGCAACCCGCAAGGTTGTTCATTCTCTTTCTCCTGCACGCCGCGTCCCCGACATGCGCGGTGCTGCAAAGCAGGCTAGTGTCGCTGTCAAGCCGATCAGGCTGCCTTACAAGCAGCTCCAACGATCAAACAAGTCAACCGCAAAGCCAAGAACGACGTTGGCTGCGTCGAGGCAGAACTTGCCCCCAGCCAGCGGGTTGACGTCAAGGACAAGACCGAGCGCTTCGGCGACTCGTGTACCCCAACTCCATGCACGATCCAGAGCTGACTACAAGCAGAATGGTGCCTGTGCGTTTTTGAAGACCAAGATTCCAAGACCCACGGTTGTGGCGTTGAAGGATGCTCGGGTCCGACAGAGCATGGAGTGTCGGGTCAGATCAGTGAGTGTTGTTCGGACCCCCAAGGCCAAGTTGACTTCACTTCCTGCAGATCAAGTAGCAGTCGCCCAAGACTGCGAAGACGAGACCACAGAGCAAGGCCCTATTGAGGTCGACTCTGAAATCCTGCAGCCTGTCGAGCGGAACGAAGCCGAGGACTCGGGAACCGACGATTCCTCACTGCTCTTCAACGACAAGAGCTTCGACGAGTCTGTTGATGCGGACCAACAGACTTCGACCCTCAACCTCATCGGACGAGAGCTCATCAGCATGAAGCGACTCGGGCTTGGACTCCGGATCCACCGATCGCCGTGGTTTGTCGGACTCGCCCATTGTTCGCAGTACAAGGGCGAAGGTGTCAGCATGCCACGTGTGCACCCAAGGAAGGAGTTTACTGTGGAGGAGCAAGTACAAGGTAAGTGAACTGATCTTGCTTCATGTAAAACATGTTTACTAACAACATGCAGATCTACGCGCCACTACCGCTCCGTCGAACCCGCTAAAGGATGGTGTCAAGACAACACCACTACCATCCCGACCAGGTACCAAGGGGACAACACGAGGCAACGTAGTCAAAGCTGCCAAACCCGCATCTTCGGTACCAGCCAAGAGCGATAAGGTGGCTGCGATCACGAAGCCTCAGGGGCAGGGAAAGCGTCACCTTCCGACAACCACCACGCCTCTCGCCCGTCGCCAGAAGCCTGTTCCGCAGCCAAAGGCTATTGGCGATCGCAAGCCCCGTCCTACCGCTGGACGAACCCTCAGTATCAAGCAGTCAGCAGCCCCCAGTACTGACAAGAAGCCACTGGGTCGTGGACCCCACGCAGGAAAGCCCGCTCTAAAGCCAACTGCACGCCCATCCCTTCCCGCCACGGTCAAGAAGCAGGTCTGTTTCGTCTCCGGACCCATCAAGCCACGCTTCTTCTCCGCCAAGGATACCGTCAAGCAGTCCGCATCCCCTGATGCCCTGCCATCACGGTACGGATGGGCTCCACTCGTCGGTTTGCAGCACTCTCGGCCCACCTCGGTCGGCTCCAAGACATCACAGATCTTCCAAAGCGACAAAGCGGGTAGCTTGACGCTCAAGCACCGCTTCCTCACTCGTTTCGCCAGCGTCCAGGCGTACGAGACAATTCGTCGCGAAGAGGCTCTTGCCAGGGGTGAGCAGCCGGGCCTGGGTCAGCTTGACTATGGCAATGCTGTTGTCAGGATTGCCCTGCAAGCGTCCGGGGTCGTCGAGGCGGACCACATTGGGATCCTCCAGGACCTGAGTGGTATTGGTAGGTGTGGACTCGTAGCGACTAGCCGGCGACGAATGGCCAATCCCGTTTGGGTCTTTGGATCGTTCAAGGAGCCCTGGAGCCCTGCGACTATTCCGACCAAGCGGGTTGCGGCTTATAAGAAGCCGGTTTTCTAGTCGACGTCTGGGTCTGAGGGGAAGTTGAGGTTCAAGTATTTGAAGCAAGACTGATAGAAGGATGCAAGTTATGTTGCTCAGCAAACATAATTGTTTCTTATGTACTAACGTTGAAGCAGGACGACGTCAGCGACACACACCAGGATGAGTGGTGGAAAGAGTCACGTTCTCAACACGCATGACTATCCAGTAAGCTTTCTTTTCCCTTCTACTGCTGAGTTGTACCACAGGATCGATCAAAACAAAGCCGGGGCGTCCTTTTCGACAGGGCGGGGCGAGTGGTGGGACCCCGCACATCCGAACAACTCTTTTCGTCATACCTTCGACAATCGACCGTTGGTCATATACCGAGAGGAAAATCTGGAGTTGGAGATGGAAAAACAGGAAGAGATAGACGAGGTGCAATTTCAGTCACCTTGGGCCGAAGATGGGCCTGCGCTAAATGCAAGTCTTAGCCGGGTCGAGCAGCAAGTCCACTCCGGTGTTCGGGGAATGCGAGTCTTTTTGGGCCCTAGTATCCGTAGACCATAGTCTGGGGATTCTGGGGTTTGGCCATGGGTCATATCAGCCTATCACCTATAGTAGTACGATGAATGCGAACTCCTTTAGTCTGCCTTGTATGCATTTTCCATCTCCCCCACTCTTGCGCATGCATCGCCACAAATCAAGTTTTTCTTTTCCCTTTCCAACACACACAAGCCCACGTGTTCTGCTGTGAGCCTCGCCCAATTTCCGTGCCTTTTGTGGCGGTCCGGTATCCAGGTACAAGAAGCAATGGACGGGAGGACTGCATGTGCTTTGCTTCGCACGTGTTGCCGTGATTGGCAGACTGTTATCACGCCTGGCTAAGCATTAGACTGGAAGAGGCAGTTGCCGAGCCCTGTGCACGGCCACACCAAGATGTGCCAAGAAAGAGATGCTATGAAGTCAGCGGAGACGTCCGGGGAACATATAGTTATATAATAGCCCTGGCTGAAAAAAAATAATGGTTTCTGTTCTTCGTGCTCGCGCCCTCCCCTTTCGTTTTCACAGTCAATTGCTCGAGTCGAGTCGGCGAGGATGAAGTTCAATACTGCACCAGGCGCCTCTCTGGTTGCCCTCTCAGCCTTGTCTACGCTTGCTCAGGCAGAGGATGTTTTGTATAGCAAGCGCATGGTAAAGCGTGGTCTTGACCAGGACGGAAACTACAACATCTGTAAGCCACATTGCATAGTCTGCTCTATACACTTACTCACGTGACGCAGCATTCTTCCACATCAACGATGTGCACGCACATCTGGACGAGTTCAGCTCTTCAGGAACCGATTGCACCAGGCCTGAGCGAGGATGCTACGGAGGCTATGCCCGTGTCAAGCATGTGATTGAGGAGCAGCGCCCCAATGTCGAAGATAGCCTTTGGCTCAACGCCGGTGACGAGTTCCAAGGTACCCTGTTCTACAGCTACTATGGTGGCGAGAAGATTGCCGAGGTGCTCAACGAGCTCGAATTTGATGCCATGACACTTGGAAACCATGAGTTTGACGGTGGAGATGCTGAGCTTGGAGAGTTTCTTGTCAATCTCACATTCCCCGTTGTCAGTGCCAATGTGCACTCGCAGGATCCAAATGTCAACAAGACGGTTAAGCCCTGGACTATCTTTGAGGAGCATGATTTGGCAGTCATTGGAGTCACCGCGCAAGAAACTGGCAGCTTGAGTAACGCCGATCCAACAACCATCTTTTCCGATGTTGTCGAGGTAAGTCTTCTTTTCTCTGCAATCTCCAACCAGATAAAATGGCCAAAGACTAACAACCAACACAGGCCGTGCAAGGTGCCATCGACCAAATCAAGAGCACCACCAACATCACCAGAATTGCAGCTCTTACCCACATCGGCTACGACAAGGACCAGGAACTTGCCAAAGCCACCACTGGTCTCCACCTCATCATCGGCGGCCACAGCCACACGCTCCTCGGCGACATGGAAGACGCCGAAGGCAAGTACCCAACCATTGTCGACAACAAAGACGGCGACGAAGTCTTCATCGTAACCTCCTACCGCTGGGGCGAATACGTTGGCTACATCGACGTAACCTACGATCCCTCGGGCAAAATCCTCGCCTACCACGGCGCCCCTATCCACCTGACCAACACCACCGAGCAAGATGCGCCTCTCCAAGCCGAAATCGAAGCGTGGCGCGGCCCCTTTGAAGAATTCGCCGCCCAAGTCCTCGGCACCACAAAGGTGGAACTCGACCAAAAAACCTGTCAGCGCCAAGAATGTCTCTTGGGTGACTTCATGGCCGACGCCATGCTCTCCTACCGCAAAAACAACACCGACGACGTCGACTTCGCCCTCATCAACGCCGGCGGCATCCGCGCCACCATCGACACGGGCGACATCACCCGCGGCGAAGTCCTAACCTCCTTCCCCTTTGGCAACTCCATCGTCCAACTCCCCATAACCGGAAAGTCGCTCTGGGAAGCCCTCGAAGGCATCCTCACCGGTGTCAACGTCGGAAACGGACGCGCCGTAACGTCTTTTTTCCAAATCAGTCAGGGCATCAAGGTAGAATATAACCCTGACAACGGTAACAATACTAAACTCATCGCTGTTACCATTGGTGGCGAACCGCTGAACAACGATACTACGTATCAAATGGTCACCCTGGATTTCATCGCAGGCGGCGGCGATAATTTCTTTGAGACTATGACGGATTTTGTGAGTTTGGATACGCAGGATGAGGTTTTGACGAGGTATATTCAGGCGCAGTCGCCGGTGGATATCGAGTTGGATGGACGCATTGAGAAGGTTAGTAGGCAGAGGGATGATGTTGTTGCGCCGGGTAATGGGACGGCGACGAATGGGACGACGCCTTCGCCTTCAGTGGGGATACCGCCGCAACAGACGCAGAATGCTGCAGTCAAGATGGGACAGGGGGCTGTGAGTGCGTTGGTGGTTGGGCTTGTTGCTGCGCTGTGTGTGGTTTGAGAAGATATGAAAGTAACGCCTGATGTTAAAAGAACAAAAAATGTTCAAATACATGACATGTTAAATATAATACTCTGTTATATTTTGATTAAACTACAAAGTTTATGTATCAGCCATATAAGTAAATGCGCCCGCTAATATGACACATGTACTACCGGGATATAACAGGTACTTGCAGAAAAGTAAAGCCCTCCCCCCGACTTTTGCCCTTGTTTGATACACAGCTTATTCCACACACACACACCTCACTTCTTTCCCTTTGCTGGAGCCTTCGCCTTGCCCTTTCCCTTGCCCTTTGGCTTGACATCCTCGTCCTCCTCGTCCTCACTATCCTCATCTTTGGCCTTCTTCTTCGCCCCCTTTTTCGCCGCAGCCGGCTTCTTGGGCGCAGCCTTCTTCTTCGGTTGCTTGACGTACTTGTCCTTTGAAAGATCCACATCCTCGTCATCTTCGTCCTTGATTTCCTCAATCACTTCACCCTCATCTGACTCTTCAATTGCTTCTTCCAAGTCTGGCTTCTCTTTGGCTTGTTTCTTTGGTGCCGTAACTGACGAAGCTTTCATAAAAGGCAGAGGATGTGATTGCTGGTTGTATCTAGTATCGGGTTAGTCATGCAGTCAAAATCCAGTGTCATGTCCAGACTTACAGTCGAGTAAAGGTTGACTTTGCCTGAGAATCAATCTTGACCTTTTCTTGATCCATAGGACCAACACCCAGCTCCATGATTGCATCAAAGTCATCCTTGGTGAGGTAGTAGCTGTCCATCAACTCGATAATCTCGGGCACCGCCTCCTTGCCCTCCTTTTGTAACTTCTGGACAAGATCAGTCCAGAGCATTGGGACGTATTGTTGACGGATTTCATGACGGTCACCAGAAGATCGCAGTCGCATATGAGCCTGGATCTCCTTGACCATTCGGCTAAGCTTGTTGGCAGAGCTGTTCTTGCCCAGCCACGATGTAAAACGAGTCTGATTTCCAGCAGTGTTGCCAGCCACAAAGCTTGCGGGTCGCACGAAACTGAATACTGCATGCGTAGGCATCAGGCTCCATTGCTGCTGAGATCCGTGAATCATTCGGTCGACCAGATCGCCATCACTAATGCTGTCTGCTGCCTGTGACACAAGCTCAAGGTTCTTGAGGTTCTTCTCCTTCCCAGAATAGCCTCCCGACAGGGTAGGATTTGTGCCGAGATAATTTTCCTGAAGCATCAGCGGGCTGAACTCATGGTCGTTGAAGTAGAGCTCAATCTTTTCGTTGAGAGTAGCCTTGCTGCTCGCAGCAAACATGCCACCACCAAGAATCTTTTGTGTAATGTCCCACGGCTTCAAAACCACATGCTTCTCCCAGTTCTTCGACATGGCCTTGCCCTTGTCAAAGTCCATGACTTCTTGATCGATCTTAGCAGTCGATATCATGTTGACAACTTGGCGGATATCAGAATGACTGCCTTCAATCAAAGCGTTGATAACTGGGGTAGGCATCTTGAGACCCTCACGGAACGCAATCGTCATGATACGTGATCGCACCTGATCAACAGTTGGTCGTCGGAAAGGGAGGTCGAACGTAACGTAATCAAATGGCTTCATCTTGGGTTGTCTCCTGTCGTTGCAGATGAGGATCATGGGAACTTCCGTCTTCTTGCAAACAGCTGCGAGTGCGCCGACACCACCTCGATCACCTGCAGACATTCCGTCGACCTCGTCCATAATGAGTACAAGCTTCTTCTTGGAGCCTTCAACCTTCTTTCCGTCTCCAGCGAAGTAGCCGTGAAGGGAGTTGGTACTGAGGACACCACGCAGACCATCTTCAATAAGCTTCTTGCTTCGGGTGTCACTGGCATTTCTCTCCACAATGTCGTAACCTTCAAGCTTGGCAACGAGATGTGCAGCAGTGGTTTTACCGATACCAGGCGGTCCATGAATCATGACAGCACGGAACACTCCGCTGCCATCTTTACCAGCAAGCTTGAAACCCGTCTTGAGACTCTTCGGGAAGGCCTGTAGCCATCGTTGCAGTCTCTCAACCGACGCCTTGTTTCCGCATATATGAGCAAGTGATGTGGGTGCGTACTTGGTTGTCCACAACCGAGAGTCAACTTCTGGGCCTGCGTTTTGAGCAGCAGCAGTGACTGCAGATGCTGTCTTGTTTCCAGCCGCCGCAGCTGCAGCCTTCAGTTCTTTCTGGCGCTTCTTTTCCTCTAACTCGAGTTCTGCAGCTTGCTTTTCAATCTTCTCTTGCTCCTTGCGTTGTTTCTCTGCATACACTGCCTGAGCTTTGCTGTCGCCCTTGTTACCCGCTGCTGTCAACTTTTCAATCAGCAGAGTCAGGCCATCCTCATCAATTGTCTTGATGTTCATGTCCCGGATCTTCTGCAGCTTGCTGGGTCCAGCGTCCTCACCCAAGACGACGTAATTGGTCTTCTTGCTCGGAGCGGTAGTTACTTTACCACCGTGACGCTTGACCAGCTCCTGACTCTCAGTTCGACCCCACTTTTGCAGCACACCAGTGAAGACAAAATTCAGTCCAGCAAGGCAGGTATCTGAGCCTTGTGGCATATCAGCGGAAGAGCCTTGTGTCGGTCCTGCATCGCCACGAGCCGCATTTGCTTGCCAGTTGAATTTCCCATTCGGGTCTTTGGGAGGAGGCGTCGGAGCGCGTACGGTAGGTATGCTGTCGTAGATAGCCTGGATATCAGCACTGTCTTCAACATCATCTTTCTTCGCCTTTTTCTTCGCTGGTGACTTTGCTGGGGTAGCCTTCTTCGCCTTGGGCTTTGCCGGCTTATCCTCTTCATCTTCATCTTCGTCATGTTCTGGGGACTTGCGTTTCTTGCTGGCGGCTGATACTTTCTTCGATTTCGTCTTAGCAGCTTCTTCCTCGTCGAAGTCGTCGTCGTCATCACCATCCAGATCCTTCATATCCACATCCTCGTCGTCAGGGTCGAACTCGTCCTCATCCTCGTCCTTGATCGCCTTTTGTTGCTTTGCTGGAGCTTTTGGTGTTCCACGATGTGGCAGCTGGATGGGAACATCCTCGTCGCTCTCCGAAGCCTCCTGGTAGTCGTCCTTACTCTTACCCTTGACGTCATCCCCAAAGATATCATCCGCACCGTCAAGGTCATCATCCGGAAACTCATCGTCGTCATCCCTCTCAGCGTATGATGTGACAGGTTTCTTCGCACGTCCAGAAGTCTTGCCATTGGCTGCCTTCCCACTCGGCTTTGCAGCTGCCTTCTTCGGTGTTGTCTTTGGTGCCTCGGCTGCCTTTTTCTTTACAGGTTCTGTTCGCTTGGGTTTATTCGAGCTACCGAAAAATGCAGATGTGGTCGTTTCTTCGAGTTCAGGCTCTGGCGTTGGTTCACGTTTGGCTTTCTTAGCGGCTGGCTTCTTTGGTGATGCCTTCTTGGGCCTATGTAGTGTTAATATTTGTCGTCACTAATGATAATGTCATACTCGACTCACTTTGCCTCTTCTTCATCGTCATCAGAGTCCTCCACAACCCTGCTCGTACGACCTTTTTTCTTGGGTGCAGCCTTCTTGGGTGCAGGCTCATCCTTTTGTGAATCCTGGCTAGGCTTCGGGGGCCCACCACCAAAGAAGCTGCGAATATCGGCTGGCATTTTTGAATTGTGGGCAAAGAACACACACCGCTACTCTACCATTGAATTGCCGCGTTGGTCAGCCAGATGGGTGTGAGTATGGAAAGTTTTGGGGGTGAAGTTAGCGGCGGAGTTGGTTTTGGTGGGCGGCGCGCAACGGACGTGAGTCGACGCGACCACGCGCGGTCATTAGGCAATTACGCAGTTGGGGCAGCGCAAAGCCACACGCACACGGGGCACCCATAGGCAGGCATCAGCCACATCTTGGCGCGGGACAGAACTTCAATGTTCCCAACTGCACCACCGGCACCGCAACTAACCAAAAGTTCAACCGCCCACCCACAGACACAACAATCATGCCGCCACCAAGGATATCACCGAGTCTACTATCTCAATTCAAGCAATTGACCCTCTCCGCAACCCGTCCCACACGTACGGCGCACAAATCAACGTCCTAAACCACCGTTAACCCTCTCTCACAGTCCTCCAAAAGCCCAGTCTCCCAAAATGCCAATTCGCCATACCCCCCGCACCCAGCAGTCTGCGCCTCTTCTCCTCAACCCCGTCACACGCCTCGTACCTCGCCCCGAAAGCCGGTGAATCACGTAAATCACGCAAGGGCCGCTGCCACGTACCCACTGGCGGCAGCATGCGCGGCACCACAGTCGTCTGGGGCGACTACGGACTACGCATGCGCGACCACGACCGGCGCATTTCCGCACACCAGCTCCGCATTGCCGAGGAGACCATCAAGAAGCGCCTCCGCGGCATGAAGTTCCGTCTGTACATGCGTGTCGCGGCAAACATTGGCGTGTACACGTCTGGCAACGATGTGCGTATGGGTAAAGGTAAAGGAAGTTTTGATCGCTGGACCGCGAGGGTCGCGGTTAGCAAGATTATCTTTGAAATAAAGGGCGATTTGCATGAGCAGGTTGTCAAGGATGCGTTTAGGCTGGCGGGCAATAAGTTGCCCGGCTTGTATGAGTTTGTGAAGAAGGGGGATCCGCCTGTTATGGGGTTGACGAAGGTTGGGCTTAATGGCGTTACGGAGGCCGATCTTAAGAGGCCGAGGAGGAAGGAGCCGCTGGAGCAGCAGGCGGCGAGGTTGCAGGAAGCGAGTGAGGTGGGAGTAAGTACCACGCCACGGGCGGCGCTGTAGATGAAAATATGGTTGTATGATTATTGAAACGATTTTGTGGGCTAGGATATACAAGAAAAGACTCAATCGCACCATAGTGATTAGAGTTTTATTGAAATATTCTTGAAATTCTCTCATTCTGCTACTCAATTGTTCCAAAGAAAAACAAGGCTTACACGCTGATATCAAACGAAAATTTCTTCGGCTTCAGCCTTCTCTAAAGCCAAATTACAACATAGAACTCTACTTTGCCTTTACAGCCTTCAATACCAATATGACGTTTTTGAACAAACTACCCGGGATATACATCTAATGCGACTTGGACAAAAGGAAGAGAAAACCAAAAGAAATACATGCTCATAATCATCGCAATGAGAATATGTAATCCGCTTAGGTCTTGTACAGTGTGTCGAGGAAACCCTTTGCCAAGTCCTCGACAACACTCTTGTTGGGCAAGCTGCCAGCAACACCGTATAGTGCTGCGGCATCACCCTTGACTGCACCCTTTGCTCCCTTGCCCTCGGCGATGCGTTTCCTCTCAGCTTCTCGGACCTCCTCGGTTACATCGATCAAATCGTTGATGAGCTTATCCGCGACGGCAACAATGGGCAGAGTCACAGCAACGTGGATAGCAGGTGGGCTCTGCAGAGCGTTCAAGTGCCATCCCTTGGCCGACATGCCATCAGCAATGTCGTAAATGTCGAGTGTGTTCGAGAGGAAAGCTACAACGGAGACCATGGGGCGACCGATAATCTTGAGGTCAGATGATAGCTCGGGCTTTTCACGGATAGCGGCCTCAATCTTCTTCATGCCGCCGACAATCTTGAGGCAAGAGTCGAGGTAGCCGTTTGCACCCTGCCTGACAAGACTTGCCCAGCATCCTGCAATCAGCGCACCGGGACGAGAGCCTGCAATGGATGGCGATGCGTATACACCGCCGGACCAGTCTGGGGAGATGAAGTATTGATATTTGCGGTATGCGTCAGAGCGGTAGAGCACAGTTGAGCTGCCCTTGGGCGCAAATCCGTACTTGTGCGTGTCGCAAGAGATGCTGGTGACACCCTTGAGGCGGAAATCAAAAGGTTCATTATCGAAGCCGGCCTTGGCGAGCATAGGAACGAGCAGGGAACCGAGACAGCAGTCAATGTGTAGCGGAATCTTCTTCTTGTAGGCAAGTTTGCTCAGCGCGGAGATGTCGTCGATGATACCGTGGGGAAAGTTGGGCGCCGATCCGACCAGTAGGACGGTGTTGGGGTTGATCAACCGGGAGACGGACGGAATATGGACCCTGTAGCTTGGGGCCCTGCATTCTACAAGATGCATCTTGATCTTGAAGTATTCGCAGGCCTTGCGGAAAGCGGTGTGTGCGGTCTCAGGAAGAATCATCTCGGGCTCCGTTACTCCGCGCTCCTTGTAAGCCTTGTTGCGTGCAGACAGGCAGGCCATAAGAATAGACTCTGTTCCTCCGGAAGTTGTAACACCTACGGCATCGTGGGGAGCATTGAAGAGAGAAAGAACCTGGTAGATGTTAGTCGCGTCATTGATCGGTCACTGCAAGTCGAACATACCATGGCCACAATCTCAGCCTCCATCTTCCTTACACCAGGGAACACATCAGGATGGATGGGGTTCGACACGGTGAATTTGCCAAAAGCTTCCGTCTGTAGTCGGATCAGGTCGTCTCCACCATGGTATACCGCACCGCTGACTCGTCCATCCTCCCAGCGGGTATGATCCATGTTGGCTAGCTCATCGAGTTTGGCGCGCACTTCGTCTTCACTCCATCCCTCGGCCGGTAGGCTGGTCAGGCGCTGAACGCCAGGTCCACTGGGTACAAGTTTGCGCTCCAAACCCATGATCGACTCGGAAACCTGCTCCTGGACTTTTTCGCGAACACCGGGAAGTCGCAGAAAGACACCGTAGAGATAGCGACGAATGCTCAAGTATGCGTCAGTGGCCGAGCCGAAGATGCCGCGACCCTTGAGCTGGTAAAAGGTGATGCGCGACCATCGTAGAACGAAGAAGAGGAAGACAATATTGCGCAAACTATTCGAAATGTTAGAAGACGTCGTACTACAATTCGTCTGGCCAGAGACTTACACATCAATGTTAAAGGCAATGAGTTGTCCGTTGGGCGAGTTCCTGCGCGCGATGAAGGAGTCGCGCAGGAGACTGATGGGTAGTTGTGATGAGCCAGGCATTGTGTAGGGTTGTTAGGGTTGAATTCTCAGTAGGATGTGGACATTACAATAGCGGATTTGCGCCTTGCTTAAAGCTTGCCATGTGGGTGAGGTCACTTTGGTTCACATGGCACGTCGGCATGCCAAGGAAGCCGTTCCGAACACACCCATAATAAGGGTCGGATCTCGGGTTCTGCGGGGTGTTTCCCCTTTGGGAAGGGACTTTAGGGAGATCTTTCTTTTGCGGGGTAGCAATCACCAAGGGTCACCAATTCCAATCTGTCATATAGTCATTGATCTCATTGGTGCTTATTGGTGCTTATTTCTCGGACCATCTCTGTGCGTGCCAACGGTAATGGGCTCCCATGGCAAATAACGGCATCAAAGCACCACACTCGCTGCAAATGAATGAATCCCTGTCAGTCGTACTACTCTCGTACTGCATCCCGCATGCATCGGGAGCGGAAGTATCGACCTCCTGAGAAGGCGTCGGCACGTCTTCGGAACCGAACGCTGCAGCAATCTTGTCACTCGAGACGTCCATGTTGGGCGATAAGCCCGAGCCATCCCCTGTAATAATGTTTTGCACGGATTCCATATCAGCGGCTGGCGGTTCCTCGACCCTCCATTGCCGCAGGGTCTCGTCTTGATGCTTGAACATTTTGCTGATATCTCTCCCAACGCCGCCTTTGTCGCTCGCAGCGTCAGCCATGTTGGTGGCAGCGACATTCAGCAAACTGAGGTTCCAACCACCCTTGTCGGGGTGCAGTCGTCGAAACAGCGGAACAAGAGTCTCGCAAAGTAGCTTTTCAGTCACCGAGGCAATGTCGTCTTTGAGGCTAAATACGAAGCTAGGCATAGGAGCAGACCTGGAGATGCGCGCAGAGGACCGGTTTCGACTGCCATCTGGGTTTTGAGGCGGGCGAGGTCGTGTGGAGAGACGAATGGTTTTTGGGTGCGCCAGCCATCGCTTTGCAGTCTCTAGAGGGACTGAAGGTGCGTCTTGGTCTTGGACATGGTCTTGGACCTCATCAAGCAGATCCATGTGCATCCTCTCAATCAGTCTCTTGGCAAGCACACGCAGCTCTTTGACTACCGCATCCAACGTGGTCAAACGCATATAACTATCTTCTATACTGATCTGCCGTGGAGTCTCGCGGGCCTGTTCGACTTTGGTTTCATCGCAGCCGTTGAGCAGACCCCATATTCTGGCACCGGTACCTTGAGGCACACCGGGACCATGCAATAGTCTGTCGAGCATCTCTGGGCCCATGGCCGGGTACATTCTCACATCACGCACAGAAACATGTTCTTGGGTGGCTCCGTATACCAAGCCGGTGTCGAAACTTGCTTGGCGCTGCAGCACATGTGCGCGAAGCTTCTGGGCCGTTTTGAAGCCTATTCCAGGAACTTTGCCCACTTCGTGCGCGTCAAGGAAGCGTGTCACATTATCCAAAGTTTTACTGTCCCCGTTGGAAACGTAGGGTGGGACCAGGGTTGTTTGAGCGTTGGGCTTGTGCGTGTTACCGACAAGCTTTGACAGTAGCTTGTTTGTCGAAACACCAACAGTGGCAGTATAGCCCATGTGGGATTCGAGCCTCGTCCGCAAATGGTGCGCCAGATGGCTAGCCAGGGCCAATCGGAGAAGCAGTGGATCTGACAAAGTGGTTCCTATTGCACATTAGCGCCATGAACAAACGGCTATGGCTGCACGACGGGCGGGGACGATGTTGGTGGCAGGATGATGGGCAATGGTCACGAGTGTCAGTAGGCGCTCAACAGCCGCGAGCGTTTAAAAAAGAAAAGGCGAGCGTCAGCCTTGCAGTTTGGGATGATCTGGCGAGGCACGCCGTCTGGCTTACCTAAGCCATCATTCACCGATTCGGGATACAAGTGACCAGTCAGGCGCGTTGCATCGTAAGGGAAGCCGACTGTGGGGTCATGCTTGGCAAGACAGAAGAAGGCGTTGCTGAGGTCATTGACATTGAGGATGGACACGTTGTACTCGATCATGTCGGTGACGTCCAAGAAGACCTAGACATGTTTCAACACGGAGGCGGCCTTGGAGAGAGCAAGAAAAGGGCAGCGCGGCTCAACGGACCTCGTCGAAACCTAGCCTCTGGCAGCGTTTGTTCCAAGAAAAGGAAGTGAGAAAGGCATAGAGGAGCTTGGAGGCATCACGAAAACGGGTCAGGTCTTCTCCGAGGACGATGACCAGATCCGGGCAGGCTTTTTGCGCGTCGTGAATCAGCTGCAGTTTGTGCAGACCCTGGCAGGTAGGAGGGTCAATGACAGATGACTCGGGCATGTGGCGCAGACGCATCGAGACATACTCGGGAGCGGGCCTCGTAATTGCAGGTGACGAGGATTTGCTTCTGCTGCACGGCCAGAGGGACAGATTTCAAGGCCGGGTTTTCGTGTTCAAAGACACTTGCGTAGAAGCAGTCCTGTGGAGACGAAGAATACGGGCAGGGTTAGTGATTGCGCAACTACTTTGCCGCAGCGGGTAAGCAGAGACGCACGTAGTCCTGGAGGATACGAAAGACCAGGGCGTTAGCTGGGCGGCCGAGGCTGAGAGGCGGCGGTGGTGGAGGCCTTGGTGCTTACGAACAAAGTGGAGGATGATGGAGGTGGTCTGGCGCTGGGTCTTGTTGCGAGGAGGACCAGGACTGGCTGCGACGGCGGCGGCGGGCTGCATGGTGGAAGCGCCGGGAGTGGTGCCGCAGAGAGGAGCAGGTGCAAGCAGGGCGTAAGAGAGAGAGTGTGTGTGTGTAAGTGAAGTAGTGTCGATGGAATGCCGACGATGGATGGATGCAGATGCAGATGCAGATGCAGATGCAGCACAGAGGCAGAGGCAGCAGATGTCGCAGGGCAGGCCGGCAACAGCAGCAGCGTGTTTCGGCGGGCTGCGTGTGCGGGGAGGCCGGCGAGTGGCCGGGCTGGACAGGCTTGATTGAGGCGCGTCAAGGCGGGCTGTGTGTGGACGCAACGGCGCTGTGCCAAGGCCGCCCGGTTGGATGCTGCGTCTTGTAGTGTTTTTTTGCCACGCTCCGCACTCTATCTTTGGACCGCGCTAGCCGGGGGGGTATTTTGGGACCTTGTCGCTGCAAAGCCCTCGACCCCCCCAGCCAAGCGCTTCGTGTCCCAGCGCGAGAAAGCTCGTCGTAGCCGTCGTCAAGAAAAGCCCTTGGACATGGGCGGGTCCATGGCGCTGGTTGGTGGTATCCCGCAAGCTGTTTAATACCCTCACCACCCCTCCGCCTACCCACCCACGCCCACGCCCCCATTTCGTTTTTTTCTCTCTCAGTCCAAGCCTGCTTGCCTGCTTGCTTGCTGCTATACCACCACCACCACCACCACCACCACCATCACCAGGACCACTAGCAGCACCAGTCCACCAGACCACCACTACCGCCGCCGCCGCATCATCTGCCCGCCCGCTCCCCGCCAGCACGCCGGGCTGCACACATGATGCTCTCAACTATCCAACCGTCACACCCCTCCATGCCCAAGCCATATTCGCAATCATCTGCCATGTCCACCATGACCGCCTCGCTGCCTATAATACCCCCGCCGCGCCAGCAACCCGCCCGCCCCAAGCTGTCCATCAACACCGAGCAGCCTCGCATCCTAGGAAAGGGCGCCAGCCTCCGTCTCGACACTCTCAGTGCCGCCTCGCCTACTGTTCGCAACACTTACACAAACGCCTACGAGCGCCCATCCACGGCCCCCACGCTGCAGCGCCCACAACGACCCTCGCTGTCCATTGAGAGCCATCTGCCCGCTGCTGCAAACAGCGCCTCAACTCCCAGCTCTGCATCCACCCTCTCCTCAACACTCACATCAGCCTCGGCCGAGTCGGCCACCAGCGCGATACCCTACAAGCAGCCCCACAACCTTGTCTCCATCCTCTCAAACAGCCCGGCTCGCTCAATACTACCGCGCAAGATGGCCTCCAGTCGGCCCATGTTCCCCGCAGAGAAGCACGTCTGCTTCCGCACCCCACTCGAAGAGGAAATCACTACGACCAGGTACACAATGGCCCACTCTGACCTCGAGTCGTCCGTTTCTACCCTGTCTACCATCTCGTCCGTTGCCTCGTCCACCGACTCGGACGTGTCAGCTGCACATCATTCATTGATTGTCAACACCTCCAACACGTCTTCCACCACCAGCATATCGCCGCTGCAGCTATCGCTCCAAAAATCAACCTCGACCTTTGCATCCGCCGAGAGCTCGCCCCGGTCAAAGGGCCCACGCGCTGGCGACAAGCGAGACTCGTCCTCTTCTGAAGATGAAAGCGACTCTTGTCCCCAGACTCCCATCGCTGGACGACGGAAGAGGACAAGAGACTGGCGCTGGACCCTCGGCCCTCTGCCGTCATCTGACAAGTCGTCTACATCGTCAGCTAGCGAAGCCACCACAAGCGGCGACGACAGCAGCTGACCACAACACTCAAAGCCACAAATGGCGAGTAACAAGACATGATGACGAGTGCAACAAGACAGAGATACGAGTGTCACAAGACAGAGGATTACGGCAGGCGGCGTTTACAAGCATTTTCGGCGTTGCCTTTTGTTGTTGTTATTGTTGTTGCTTTTTCCCAAGATACCACCTGCATATATTGGTCCCCAGGGGGGATTCAATCCACTAGCATTGCATTTTTTTCCCACTATTACATATATATATACACTATTACATAGATATTTTTCTAATACGCCATTTTCCTTTGTATCTCCTTTCTCTCTATCACGTAGAGTAGAATCTGGATGGATGGATCTCACACACATGCTACATTACAATATCACATATTGAACATGGATTCTGCATCTTGGAACATATTTGTCCGTGACGCGACCATCTGATTGAAGCACGCGCACATGGGTGCTATATCGCCGAATCCGGTTGTGATCGATTGCACACACGCAAAAAAGTGGGGGCGTCCTACGCAGCGCGTGCGCGCTCGAGCGAACACCGGGTTTGTTGATCCTTACCTACCGCGTAAGAACGTGCGCCCATTTGACACGTCGCTGTTCGTATCCTGAGATCCGGGCATCGGAAACGGAAACATCTACTATATTATTCTGCATGTTTTCTCCGGCTTGGCCAAGAGAATATTATGCGCCTCTTACTACTTTGTCATTGCTGACGCATACGCGCATGTGTGGAGAGAGCGTTGCACATCAAAAGGCAAAACTTCGGAGACCTCGACTAGAAACTCTAAATCTCGCACGCGCAATGTACAATGACATCATCACATGCTTATGGCTGCCCCCGCCTCCTACCCCTACCCAGGATTTTCCTTTCCATTTCGCAACACGACACTAATGGAAAGATCCGAGCCTATCGAGTCAAATTTGGAAACTTAACCAACCATACAAAATGCTTCAGATCAAGAGTAAAGAGTGGGACACGCAAGACACACTACGTATGCGTATCTACTATAGCTTACGGGAAATGCAATCCTCAACCATCAAATCTAATCCTCCCGAATGCACACTAAAAACTACTGCAACTTACGCAATTCCCGCCACTTTCCCACCCGCCCACTGCACCGCCGAACCAAACTTGCACCCACCTCTAAAGGGGAAAATAGCACCAAATCTGTAATAGCAGCATAGTTGGAATAGGGTAGCAAAAGAACACACATACAGAATAAGCCCTAGCCCCACTAGCCGCGTCGGCCTCTGCAATCTGCCCATCCTTATCAAACCCCATTTTCGTTCCCCAGAAACGAAATTTTTGTCTAACATACGCAACAAGAGTAAGACATGTGAAACACCATCATCATCATCATCATCATCATCACACCTCACCCCCCTTGTCGGGGTTTTTTTTTGCTCGCGCCTCCTCCCCTCCCCCCGGTTTCTTGCCTCCCTGGACTGGAAGGAGGGGGGGAGGGGGGGAGAAAGGGTCCGGATGACCCCTACTAGGAAGGAATTGGGAAGCCAAACAAGGGAAATACGGTTTCAACG
Source organism: Bipolaris victoriae FI3 (assembly GCF_000527765.1). Lineage (NCBI taxonomy): Eukaryota > Fungi > Ascomycota > Dothideomycetes > Pleosporales > Pleosporaceae > Bipolaris > Bipolaris victoriae. The sequence goes on along the minus strand of NW_014575362.1, from coordinate 70,503 downwards.
TTTTTTTTTTTGCAAATCTTTTTTTTTGTTGTTGTTGCGTGGTGAGATGAAACGTTGGAGCGCCCGTTTCGGGGAGGGGGGTGGTGATACGGGGATGGGCTGTTGAGGAAGTCGGACCGTGACGAGGGAAATGCGAACGTGTGTCTGTGCGGGTTGAGGCAGGGGTGGTTGAAGATTTGGGATGGTTTGGATGGATGGATGGATGGCTGGGGGGGGGAAGGAGTTTGATTTTCATTTGATTTTTTTTTGTCATTTAGATTTGAGTTCGATATTCGAAAGGGGAGGATGCATAGTTCCGAATTGTCCTTTCAGAAGCTGAAAAAGCGGAGTGTTGCAGATGAGAAAGGTTTGTATGCCCAGCATAGCTAGAGAATTAACGTAGAAGCAAACTAAGAAGATCAGAAATGAGACTTGCACTTTTTGCGTAGTTACAATCTAATCGATACGCCTTCCATCTCCACCTTGCCTTATCCCTCCTTATCCTTTCACCAACCAGACCAAACCACCAAAAAGCCCAGACCACCCGTCCACCAAAGAAAAAACTCTACTTACCACTCTAGCTTGCCCCCCCCTTCTTTCCCACGTGGCCGCCCCAACCACCCCGACACCCTAGCTTTTTTTTAACCCCTTCTTGCAACCACAACAGCGCTCAAGCCACCAGATCACCTCAACAAAAAATCAAAATATATCTTCTAAGAAAACTAGTTTCTATCCCCCTGTCGTCGATCCTTATTTCAGTGCAAACAAACGGGTATTTTAAAGGTTTTATTAAGATTTTGGGGGGGCAGAGGGGAAATTGCAGGTAGAGAAGTAAAAGTAGCTGGTTGTATGGTTGGGTAGATGTGGAATGGGAGATTAAAGGTGGGAACTATTCGAGTTCAATGAGCAGATCGGCAGAGAGAGGGAAGACGAGGGAGGTTTGTTTGGTGGAAGGGGTGGGGTGGGGGAGACTAGACGGGAGTCTAGTGCAAGGGCGGCGAATGAAAGAAGGGGAGAGGGGGAGATTAGATTAGGAGATTAAGAGATTGAGGGGGGGGGTTCTAGGCACGGGAAGAGAGAGGTGTGTGATTGGGTAAGATGTGTGTAAATAGGAGCCAAGTAGATGTGGATTTTGGGGGGTTTCTAGGGGTGGAGATTGAAGAAAAGGTGAGATTAAAGGTGTTTATTTTTGGGAGTGCGGGTACTTCCGTTGGATGGTACTAGTGTTGAAGTACTAGTAACCTTTTTTAGTGGGAGGAAGGAAGTGCGCTTGATAACTTGGCATACGTACGTGAGTTATAGGAGCTGTTTTTAGGCGGGAAAAACCGATTGTTGATCCAAAACTACCTTTTCACAATCATGAGAAATCAAAGGTATCATCCAAACCAAGAACCACTATTCCTCCTCATCTCATCTCATCCACAACGAAAGAGTAAGAACCGCGCAATCCACTCACTCACTGCGTCTGCCCCCCAGCCGTAAAATCCCACCGTCTAGTCCCCATAGCCCACAACATCGCCCCGACCGCCCCTCCAAACACCATAACCATAAACGTCACAAAAAACGCCCGATGCCTCTTCCTTCTCCTCTTCTTCTCCGTCTCATCCACAGCCAACACCCCCGCATCACCCGCACTCACCTTGCCCTTCTCCATCTTCCGAATCCGCTCCGCATTAGCCAAAACAGTCTTCTCTACCTCCTCCCTCGACCGCCCACTGCGCCGCTGCCGCTTCGCCTTGACTGACGCCGCTTTACCCATGGGATGCTCGTGCGTGAAGCGCTTGGAGTATAGAGCTTCGTGGCCACCAAAGACCTTGTTCGTGGCATCGTTGGCACCAGAAGTCCGTAGCAGAGGTCGAAAGCCCCTGTTTCTAGCTTGAGCGGCGGCAGTAGCTTCTTTTTCCGTGATGAATTTCTCGTAGCGCGCTTCGAGAGTGCCGTCGTGGGCCCATTGGGCTATCTCGTCGAGTTTAGCGGGGAGATCCGAGGCGGAGAAGTGCTGGGTGAGGTCGAGGTAGGTTTGTAGGTCTAATTTGGAGACGTCGACGCCTTTGGAGCGGAGCTGGGCGGCGATGGGGGCCCAGGGGTTTTTGGCGTGGGGTGCGTCACCGGATTTGTTGGTGGGGTTGGGGGCGAGGAGCCATGTTTGCGCTTGTTGAATGAAGTCGGTGAGCGAGACGTATGCGAGGCGGATGCCGTTGCTGCTGGTGTTTTCGTATAGGACGAGGGCGTCGTGGCGGGCGGCGAGGCCTTGAGGGTACCAGTCTCCTTTTTCCAGACGTAGGCTTTCGGAAGTGTTGAGCGAGGTTAGGATTGCCATGAGTGCTTTGTCTCGTGGAGTGTAGACTGGCTGCGGAGTGTCTTGGGATGAGGTTGTGTAGTGGGAGGAAGATGGCTTTCGGTGCTCCTGCGGGTGTTCCTGCGAGTGCTCGAGTACGACTTGAATTCTGTCCATTATGCTGCGAGGCCCGAGTACTGGATTAGACGAAGAAGATCTGTTAGCAGCAACATTCTTCCAAACAATTCAGCCAAAAAAGGATACGTACAGTAAGGAACGGCGTCACTAATACGACCCAGCTTGAGTCCTTGATACTCAGCCACAACATCGTAATCCGGCCTCGTCTTTGGAGCCGGCACAGCAAGACTCGTCACAAATCCCATCATCTTTGGGTTCTCGCGCCTAGCCGGAGAGAGCGTCGAGTACTCGTGCCGATACCTTGACAAAGACGAACGAGGAGAATTCCAGCCTTCACCGTGGGGCCCGAGGTGATAGCCTGCGGGTGTCACCAACTTCCCGGCGTAATGAACAGGCGGATTGGCCATCGCTGGATGCGTGACATAATTGCCATCCCAAGGAGGAGTGCTCATGTCTGCAGAGTCAACTGTGGCATCACCTGCTACTTTTAGGTGTGCCGGCGGTGCAACCTGTGGATAACCGGCGGCAAGTACATTCTAGTAGTATTGTCAACACAACTTCCACATACAGAGAAACTCACATACCTTTTCTCTTGGCCATGCCGTAGTATCAGTCATGGGAGGCGGCACAGAAGTCATTGCTTGCGGACAGCGAGTCTATGACTTGAGTGAAGAAGAAAGGCGTCTCAGGACATTAACAAGATTCACAAACTTGGACTTGAAATGAGATAATACAACAATTCACACTGGCTACGAGAAATCGAGGGCAATGTATAAGTCCGGCGATCCCTGATTGATACCGACAACCAGGTTCGAGGCTGTAGTGCTGACATGTACTCGAGGTCTTGTCTTTGGGTGTACCAAATAACACAGCTAACAGACGCAGCTAGAACGCAGTCATGCAAGTAATTCCGCTCAACAGGAGGACCCTGATACCAAAGAATGCAATCACACGCTCTTCGATGAATGTTCGCTACTGGTGTTTTGCATTTGTGCTACTGATAAGTAATACAGATGGTATCATGTAGACCCCGTTGGTTCGAATCATGTTGTAATGGATATCATTGAATACTGGCCTCAGCTATCGCTGTTCAGCGTCTTGGCATCTTCCACGGCGGCCCTTGCAATCTTTTTCAGAAGCGACTTGTAGTCCGCTTCACGGAAAGCTTCCCATCGATCCAAGCCTTCGCTAGCATCAATAGACAGAGTCTCATATCCCTGCTTGATTACGGCCTGCACTTCTTGTGGGCTTAGGTGTTTGCTGCGTGATTTGCCCTTCTCTTCAAGCAGTGAATGATAGTGAGATGAGACATTCACAAGTGTCTGCATCGAGTCAGATTGACCAGATAGGCCAAAGGCATCTCTAAATTTGATGAGAACGTCGCCACTCTCAACTAGTTTGTAGAAGAGATCGTCGTATGCCGCAGAGTCGGGAAGGAAGTTTTCTCCACTGGAGAGGGCAAAAGCCAACAGATTGACCAAGAGATTGATCATGCCATTCGACTTGTAGTTTGATTTGATGTCGCTCTCGTACGTGGTGAGGAACCGGACAAACGATAGTAGTGTTCTCCAAAGCTCTGACCAATGATACGTGATGCGGGCTTTTGTGCGACTGAGGTACGAGAGCAGCCGCAACAAAACACCGAGGCACAGTCTTCATATGTTAGCCAAGAAAGTGTGGCAGCAGCAAAGGACTTACATGTAAAAGTCTACATCCAACCGTCTCCGCAGGTTGTGACTGATGCCATCGGACATCATGTCCAGGATGATGGCTGCGGGAACCCGCTCACCTCTCACGATTGGAAGAAACGGCTGTCGTTGGCGACACAAACGCACCGAGAGCTTCGTCTCATCACTGCACAAGCGCTTGCAGAGCGCCGGGTCCTCGACAAGTATTTGCAGGACGAACAGATTTAGATACGTGTACAGAGCGGCTCTGGTAGACCGGTGTGCATGCTGGAACATGTACGAAGTCACGGAGAGAAACTCGCTAAAAGGCGACGATTGGTTCTTGTTGCCCAACCCAAAGGTAACTAGGTTATAACAGAAGACCTTGTTGGCGTTGGCAAAGTCAAAGGTAGAGAGGAGCACGCCGGCCTCTGGCCCTGGCCTAGATGATTATCAGCAGTTGTTGGGTATATTACAGTCATTATGCTTACATTCCAGCAAAGAGGGATTTTACCTCGTCCGGGGGTGGGGGCACAGGTGATGCAGGTCGAGAGTTTGGGGCGAGCGCGCCCAAGCCAATGTAGCTCAACGTCGAACCAAGCGTCCAGCCCTCGGGCATGTCATCCTGAACGGCCACGTAGGCGTCACGCAGTTTTGTGCAAGTAGCGCCTAGACATGCTATCATGTCTTGAATAATGGCATCGTTCACGAAATCCTCCAGTCGCAGTCTGTATGGATTCTGGAACTCGAACTTGTTGTAGTTTGCGAGTAGACCGAGAAGGTATAGGGCAGGCAGAATGTCGGTGCTGTTGTCACAGTCGTGTGTATACTTGACGAGTGCAGGGAAGAGGTCTCGATGAGTGAAGTAGGAGGGGAGTGCTGTCTGGAAGCCCGCAGCAGTCATGGCGAGAGCGCATCGAATCGCCTTTTGGCGCAGCGATACTACTCGTGGTCAGCTTCCTGTTGCAGCTAACAGTGAGACAACCTACTGTCTCGTCCATTGCGTATGGCAGTGTCCAGTGTAGCGACAAAATCGGTCATGACGGCATCGGCATCGTTGAGACCAGCGAGGACAGAGATGATGTCGGAGCTTGGGTTGGTGTACTTCTTAGCAAGGGCGGCGTCGAGGAAGACTGTCAAGGTCTAAGCGGTAAGCGCGTGCGGCCTGTGAATGCGCATGTCGTAGGCGTACCTCGAGGGCGATGTCGTCGGCCGGGGCTTTGGCCTGCTTTATGCGTAACATGGCCTGGCTAAAGAGTTGCTGCGAATGGGCTTGCTGGTGCAGCATCTCGTCGGGCGCCATCGAAGCCAGGACACGCTTGAGGCCCGCTGGTTCTGGCTTGTGTAGGAAGAACTCCCGCCAGAATCCCTCCGAGGGTTCCATAGGCTCATCATCTGTTTGCTGTTGTGGGTCAGCGGCGTGGTGTTGAGGCGCATTCGACACCAGCGCACCTTGAATAGGGTTTCGTAGAGGTGAATGATCTTGGGCTGGAAGATCTGGGGCCGCGAGACTTGGGTCAGCGGCGATGGCTCCATGGCTGCTGGCGTGAATTGTTTCTGCCGAGCAGGCACAATTGTAGCATATATGTGCGTACGTATGTATAAGTGCTGGTGTCGCGTCGTACAGGCTTGGGACACGGGGACCTAATTAGCGGGCCGTCGATGATCGATGGCCCCACCATTTCGCACGTGTGAGATCAGATTGCATGTCAAGGCTGCTCTACCCCAGATACGAATAGAAGCGCCTCGCATATAGGGCGCTAGTATACGCAGAGTACCTGTACCGGTGCCTCATTTGCTCTAACAAACGCATTGCCATCAGGAACTGTCGTGGATATAGACAAACCCCCACCACCACCATCACCATGTCCTCGCCCCTCCTTGTCGGCATATCGGGCCCCTCATCTTCCGGCAAGACAACGCTGTCCCGCCTACTGCGCGATGTATTCCCTCCCTCTAAACTCTTCATCCTGCATCTCGACGACTTTTACCTGACGGATGCTGAAATCCCCGTCAAGAATGGAATCCAAGATTGGGACTGCATCGAGTCACTCAATCTACCTGCGCTCAAGCAAGCCCTGAACCACATCAAAGACCAGGGCAAGAGTCCAGACTGGCTAGTCAGCCAAGAAGATCAGAACAGCGTTGGTGAGCATGGCGTGCCTGAATCTGAGATCCAGGCATTGCGCGAGCGAGTTGTCGGTTTACTTGAGGGCAAGCCAGAGTGGTGCGAAAAGCGGATATGCATTGTGGATGGCTTCCTACTCTTTTCCCAAGACATGAAAGACATACGCTCCACGTTTGACGTCCGTCTTTTTCTCCGCACCAGCTACGAGACTGCAAAGCGAAGGCGCGAGGCCAGGAGTGGATACGTGACGCTCGAAGGCTTCTGGCAAGACCCTCCAGGCTATGTCGACAAGATTGTGTGGCCCAACTATGTTCATGACCACAGTTTCTTGTTTGAAAACGGCGATGTTAACGGCCAGCTAGACAGAAAAGTCTGCACAGAGACTGACATTCATGGCATGCCCAAGGAAGCTGAGGAGAACATGGCCAAATGCCTGAGCTGGGCTGTGGGGATCTTGGAGGATGTAATCAAGAAATCTTAAGACGTAATGAGACACACCGAAAAGCAAAATCTTCGTTGAAACGTATATTAATATGCTAGAATCCGTGTAAAGAGAAGATATCGGTATCACCCGAATAATCTCGCCCCAGACCTTTCCAACTACAACGCCAGTGCGCCAACCAAACAGTATCCACGTCCATGCAGCAGATCATAGTACATTTGCGTCAGAGTGACTCAACAGGAAAACAGATTAGAGGCCCTTGGTCTCTTGCGGTCGAATCAGGCATCCTCCTACGTACTCGACTTGACCTTGTCAATGTAGGCTTGTCCTGGGCTCTCATAAGTGGGCACAAAGAACGTATTGATCTGGGCATCCTTGGACAGCCACGTTGTCATCTGGCTGAGTTCTTCGCGCAAGCGAGTAACTGCCTGGTGATCCATGTTGGTTTGAGCAATAAGCTCTGGCATTGTAACTAAGACACATGGTTAATAATCACATCATTCATGGTCTCGAGACGACTTACCCAGAAGGCGCAAAAGGTGCTCGCCACCGTAAATCTCGGCGAGCGTCTTTCCGGCAAGCTCATCAGTTGGCTGTTGAATGCGCGTCCAGATGTCGTAAAACTGCTCACGCTCAAAGCGGTACAACAGGAGACGCCCAACACTCTTGTTGAAGTACTCTTTCAGACCTGCAATCACCTCTTCAAGAATGTCGCGCTCGGTGCTGCTGCGAGCTCCAGTTTGAATGGCATATTTCTGATACTCATCAAGGATCACACCCGCTGGATGCGCTGAAGGCAGCTGCACCAGTTGCAGGTTTTTGGTGATGTTTTCCCAGTCATCAACCAAGAGACTTTTCAGCCTGTCGGGCATGTAAATCCTGACAGCCAGCTTGTTCTGGAATGTCTCTTCCTGGGGTTCAGTTAGCCGGTCGTCTCGAGGCAAAGAAGCCGCTTGGCTTCGCCGAGCCTTCATACCTTTTCGAGGTCGTTGTCGCGAACCCTTTTTTGACCACGAGGTGCAGCAGTGACAGAGCTTTGTCGTTCTTCACTGCCACGCACTGAGCCCTGCGCCTTCTTCTTAGCGGGCGCGGGCTGAGCTCTTGCGGCGCGTTGAGCGGCCAGCATCTCGTGTCTCAAGTTGTTAGCCAACTCCCGGTTCTCGGAGGTTAGCTTGCGCAGGCGGTCTTCGGGAACCCAGTCGTCCCAGCTGCAGAGTGTTAAAAGATCCGCTCAAAGATGACAACAGAGTGTGTATAAGCAGATTACATGTTTTTGAGATGATATAGGCCCGTCTCGGAAGCAGTGGTATCCTGGTTGCGAAAGGGGCCTGAAGTGCATGGGGGGACAAGGCAAACATGACCTAACAATCGGAGATACAGGAACGGCGAGTAGACGTGAAATGAGTAAGTTGAGATATACGTACGTGTTCTTCCAGCCCTTATAGTGCACTCTGTACTCGAAGCCATTCTTCTTCTCGTCGCCTTCGACGGGTCGGACTTCAAGGACCTTGGCCTCGTACAGCAGCTCGTGATGGAAACAAAACACTTTCTCGTCTTTCCTGAACGTCGCCTCTGGTGCAGCCGCTGGCGCCATGGTTGCGATGATATCTGGCGATTTTGATGTTGAAGTGTTTGGCAGTCAGAAGGGAAGGCGTAAAAGGTGCGCGAGATTCACCGACCACGTATCGCGTGCCCCTGTGAGTACCACTAGCCTTACGAAGATGACTACTGCGACAGCGTGAATCCCGATTTTGACCAAAATGAAGAACCAACCGACGAATCCGGCCACACAAAATCAGTTGACGTTTGCTACGATGTCGTCGCAGGCGATTCACGGGAGTCTTTTCTCGCACGGACCAGCACGCGTCGCGTTGTCAGGAGGACTCCTCTCCCAGCAGCCCACCAACGACACTGCCCTGTCACTGCACAGTCTCTATACCGACCATGCCCTCTCAAGAAGCCAAGATTCTGGGTGACTTTCTACTAACTCCGGCTCCTCTGCGCGACTTCATCACACTGCGCGAGTTCACCGACATATTCCCCCGTGCCCATCGTGCCAACCCGGCTGTCCAGGACATCTACCGAGAGCTCCAACGATTGCGCGATAAGGACATAGAGCTTGTCCGTCGGGACATTGCCGATGAGGTAAAGCGATCAAAACAGCTGAGGCGCGAGTATGCGCGCGAGAGGCGTCAAGTCGACGATGCAACTGTTGCAGGACTAGACCCCATCGCACTTCAGATGGAACAAGAGGTTTGTGTGCATCGGCCTTGCGACACCATCACCAGCTTGCTTACACGATACACAGCTATCCGGCGAGGGTCGCAAGAAACCACACACGCTACAGACGGTCCACTCCGACATTGAAGAGGCTTGCCAAAGTCTCGAGGCCCAGATTGCGGAGATAGAGCAACAGAATAGAGACGTCTTGCGCGAGGTGCAAGATGTGGTCGGCGCACTCAGCGACCTACGACACGGTCGCTTCCCTGCATCAACCAGTGGTGATAGTCTCGGAGAGGAAGTCACTGTAGCTCTTCGACAACTCGAGACTGTATGTGGGAAGCCAGTAGGATGAAGCCCGCCCGAGGTAGCCATTCCCGAGGCAACTTATCATGAACAGAGACCGTTGGTCTGGTTTCTTGTGAACAATTCACCGAGACAGGTTTTGCAGGTGCGATGCAGCCATTCTGCGTCTTTTCTCCACGCATGACCGCTAGACATAAGCTCAGATAGACATGTCTCCACAAGAGCCGGCTGCGGCGGGACTACAAGTCTTGCATAGATACCTACATATGGTCACAGACACAGAAGCGTCGTACCTGAAACGGGAATCTTACTTGTTCCCGGGCCTCGTATCATTTTGAATGCGGAGTACAGCGCCGGTTCGCCGAGCCTAAGTATCATACCCCGAAGCGGACCCCGCCTCTCAAGACTATTTGGGCAAAAGCAGGAACAAACTAACAGCTCCACATTATACAAGGCTATTCATAAGTGGCTCTCAATCGGCATTGCATGTTTTGATCGCTCTGGGTCACACGACCTTTCCATTCTCACTGCTATTTGTCTCTTTTAGGCGACTCGCCGGCTATTGCAGCCGCAATGTCAGTCGGATCGATGTTGAATTCTTTCACATGGTCTTCCTTACCTAGTCAATGTCATTCTCCCGTCGTCAAAGTTTACATCCCTGCCAACTTTAGCCTTGTGTGACGCGTGATTGGCTGCGCGAAGCAGCGCAATTAATCTACTTATATGAGCAACCTCAATATCGTAAACATTATACCTAGCGGCTACTGAAGACAGGTCCATGTACGGCATCGCCTATACGTGTCCACATGCTGCTAAAAGACTTATATGGTGTGAAGTAGGCAGCGTTCGAAAATTTGGTCACGGATCTGTTTCTGTTTCCCGAGCAAGAATGATCTTTTCAACTCTTCTCGTGACACTGGTGTCACTAGCGACATGGACGGAGCCAGTCTCCGCCAGCTTGAGAATCACGGCTGATCATCATTCTTTTGGTGGTGTAAATTATCCTCAGCTGCAATTCTTTGCACCGGAGCACAGAGACAATACTATTAAGGAAATCATCAAGAGCGGCGCAAGAGTCATACGGCTATTCAGTATGTGATTGTTTTCAAATTTTTTATCATATGCTAATTATTTCATAGTACGCCCAGATGATCTCCATCCAGATGTAAGAAAAGTGCTCAGGGACAAGAAAGAGGGCACTTGGTTGACAAATCTACATAGCCTGAGCCAGAACTGGGCTCTTTTGACAGGTCCTTGCTTGACCAATTCGACGACACGTTGGCGGCTATTCACCACCTTTCCAAGGGTACAATACACCGCACTATCTGAAATTGCCCTTCCATATGTTAACAGAAGCGTACAGGCCAGATGAAAGTCATTATTGCCCCGCACGACGCGCATGCACTTCGGGGATCTAACGATGTTCCCTGCGACGCATACTGCAAGGATCTCGGAGGATACTTTCTCGACTTCTACAGTTCAGATAAATGTATGTCGTCAATCTTTTGTCGTTCCATGGAGAGAATGTTAATTATGCTCGATAGACCGAGAACTATACAAAACTCGTCTCGAAGTCTTCTTCAAACACTACCCTTCCAAAAACTTCGACGGACGTCCATGGGGCACACTCTCCGAAGTCATTCTTGTGAGTATCTCCTTGAATCAAACTGTGAATCTTTGTGGGTTTCTAACCCTGTGCAGGGCGTCGACATCCAGAATCAACCTTTTAGCGGCATATTCCCCATTCCCGCTGGCGAGTCCTGGATCTGCGACATGGCCTCTCATTTGAAATTTACACTCGGTCTCGATGCATCTTCCATTGCCGTCATCAGCGGCGGCGTGTCAGGCGCCCAGAAGCCAGATGAGTGGCAGAACTTCCCCGACAGCGTGTTTGACTGCAAAGCCATCGACATTATCGGGATCCATGGATATTTCTCCAAGCAACATGATGCCACGGCAGGAACGCCATGGGCGAATATGTTTGTGCCTGGAAATACGCTAACAGGTCGCGCCAAGGGTAAGAAGAAGGGCGATGGAAAATTGCTGTTGGTCGAGGAATGGAGTTACGTGCACAATGATGATTTTGGACTGTTTTACAAGCAAGAAGCCTTGTTTGACCAGGGCAATGCATTGAACTATAGGGGAATACCTTGGGTACGTCACTTTTCCCAGAACCCTTTCAGCCCTACACCAGTAATGAGCAAAGGAATCGGGAAGATATACTGACAAAATAAAAACAGCTATACTCGCACCTCACAACCATCGAAGAGGGAAAGACCGCTCGAATCAATCCTATTCAACCCAGCTACACCAGCTGGACCGCTCTCAAACAGGTGTTGAAAGCTGCTCAAACCGCACGCTCAAACTTCAATTGGTCCACGTACCTCCCACCTCCCTTCTCCATCAAGCCCCTGACCGAAGACGAAAAAACCGCCCAAAAGCTGCGCTCAATGCTCACAAACTCAAACACGCAAGAATTCGCCATCCAGCGCCTCGGCCTCTCAAACATCACCTCAATCCCGCTGAACCCCTTCGTCCTCGAGCAATCCGACTGCACCTTCGGCTGCGAAGGCCACCTCTGCGACGCCCAAGACGGCTGTCTACCGCACCTCTTCTGCAAAAACAGCATCTGCACAAACGACTCGACGCAACCCGGCAAAATCGGCGACATGTGCACCTCCAAAACCCCCTGCCAACCGCATCTCCTCTGCTCCGCCGGAAAATGCCAGTCCTGCACCGCCCGCCCAACCATCCAACCCCCGGCTCAGAAACGCAAGAGAAGCATACCAAACGAACCCTTACCCCTCCCTTCACAACAAGAATACGAGGCCCAACACCGCGGCCCCATACTTTCACATGCTCTAACAGGCACATGCCACACCGACGCCCTCCCATCCCTATTCGCCTCCCTCCGCCCGCGCATCGCTCTCTCCTCCTCAAACCCCCCACCCCCCATCTGTCTCCCACCCTCCCACCACGCGGCCCCCTGCACATCCCCCTCGCACTGCTCCGCAGACGAATACTGCAACTGGGGCTCCTGCGCCGCATGTACCTCTGCCGACGCTTGTCTGGGATCCTCGTGCCGCAGCAATAACAAGTGCAAGACGGGTTACTGCAACGACCATGGTCGCTGCGATTATTCCTCGGCGAGGATTAAGAAGAATTTGGGACCCGGAGGCGCCAAGATGGGGAAGGGGAAGAGGGTACCCGGTGTGCCGAGGGGGCATGAGAGTGGGCCGGCGAGGGTGAGGGATGAGGCGATGCGGATTGTGATTCCTGAGGAAGGGGTTATGAATACGGCGGCTGCGGCGGCGGCAATGGGTAAGGCATAGATCCGTTTCTTCTTCTTCTTCTTCTTCTTTTTTTAACCTTTCTGGAGTTGGGTGTTTGGGGTTTTGACCAAAGCAGAAATGAAAGATGAACAAGATATCTCGTGGTGTATGTTAAGGGAACCATTGCAATCAAACATTATAGAACCTTTTTTCTTCGTTTCCTGCTCTTCAAAGATATTCAACAGGTAGAAATGGGTTTTCTATGTATGCAGATGTAATCTGCTTTTCCAACATACAAAGCAATATAAAAATAAAAAGGGAGAAGGGGGTATCGCAGTCTCCATAAAACTCCTGATTCATACCGAGTGAATCCTTCATCTCTGTGGATTGCGCAAAATGCATCCAGTGAGATTTGTTTTTCTTTCGCCTTTCCTGTGCCCATGACCTTAAAAAGACATGTTTTTCATCTAATAACCGGTACCCAAAAAGCCAGGTTTTCCTTTCCCTCATAGTCAATCACCGCGGAGCACTCGTGGCATCGATAGTCATCAATGCAACAGGCATCACCCAACTGAACTCATATGCTCATGTCGGTTGCAGGCGAGGTAGAACTTTTTTTTTGCTTTCATCTCTCATCACCCTGTCACTTTCCGATATGCAATGTTGTCCTCGATCAACTTTTCCAAAAATGTTGCTGCTTCGACCAAGATCTGACTCTTACTCAGCCCACCACCGCGAACTGCAGGCACAACTTCATGCAAGTCCTTGTAGCCTTGCTTGATTAAATCGCGGCGCTTCTGTTCAGAAAGAATATGGTTGTTTCGTTTTTGCTCTTCGGTCAAATTTTCGCGATGTGTCTTTTGGGTACTTGTTGCAGCCCGCTTCTTCTTACTCTCATCTGCAAGCGACGTCTTGCGAGCTTTTCCATTGCGCGCAGCCTTTCTCGGGGTTTCCTTTCCAGGATGCGCCATGGACTTCTTCCGCTTTTTTGCTGGTCGGTCGTCATGCTCTTCCTGAGATGCGGAGTCGTCAGACTGCTCGTCGTCGTCATCGTCACGTGATGCACCGGCAACGGCTGATGATGAGTCTTGATATGCAGCCGAGGTAGTGCGTACGGTATCAATGCCTGCCACTGCTCGTAAAATATGCTGGTGGGTCTCTTCTACATCATTAATGGAATGCCTTGCCGTGCTGTGCTCGGCCGAGCGGCCGTTTGCGCCCGAGTACCCGGATGGACTATTGAATGAATTGTCTGTGCCAAAAGTATAAGACCTCTTTAAGTCGATCTTCTGCAACGGCGGACCAAAGTCTGGTTGGGTGTGCTGCGGGGCCTTGTTTGTCCACTGCGGCGGGAACTGGGGGTCTAGGGCATGTCCACCGTGATTTGGCAACAGCGAGGGCATGCGCTGGTTCATGAGGCCGTGTGGTTGGACACTCATTGGCAGATGAGCGTGATTCAGGCCGGGCGCGATGTTTGTCATGAAATTGGTGGCCGCAGCCGGCTGCTCAGGAAAGCTGTGCAGACGGCCGTTTGTATACGAGGGCTGGGCGTGGTTGAAGAGGGTGGCAGCTGCCTGGAGCTCATCCTGGGTGTTTGCCAGGAAGCTGCCGTGGAGCGAGGATGAGGAAGCGTGGTGGGGTTCTTGTTGGAAGGTGGTCTGTAGACGGGCCTGGTCGGGTATGGTGCTGGTGACACGGTGGACGGTGGGCGGGGCGATGAAGTCCTCCCAGTTGTTGTAGTCGTGGGCGGTGGACTTGTCGTTGAGGGCGGGGGGTATGTGCTGGGGGTCGAGCAGGTCGAAAGGGTTGGTGGAGGAGAAGAAGTTGTCGAGCTGCTGGTTTTCCATGTCGCTGAGCAGCGAGGGGCCATTGTTGTCATAGTGAGGGGCCGCGTTGTCGAAGAAGTCGTCGGAGAAGGTGTCTGGAACGGGCTTGTCAGTGCTAGAAGTGGCGGTGATGGAGGGAGCTGGGGTAGCATACAGCCAAATGGCGGCGGGTCCTTGTCGTTCATGGCGGGACGAGGGAGGCCTGTGGCCGTAGAACCCGCGAGTCCCGCGAACGACTGGTGCGACAGTGCCGCCAGGTTGGAGGGCGGGCAGAAGGACGGAACGGAGGGTTGAGAGTGGAGAGTGGTGAGGACGAGGAACGAGGAACGAGGGTCGAGGGACGAGGGCGAATGGCCGGGGGCGGAGACAAGATTAGCGCATTCGGCGGGCCAGTCCAGCGGCGGTGGTGGTGCGAGGCTCTGCGATTGAGGCTATCGGGGCGTTGTTGGGAAGTGTTTGGCGCGGTATGACGTGAAGAAGTAGGGCGGATCGCAATGGCAGTGGCTTCTGTTGTGGCTTTGACGGCGACTGCTGGCGGCGCCGCGTCGGGGTCAAGTTTTTGGGATATCTACGGGACGGGGCATATCCAGCAGCTTGCTCAACAGGCGAGAGCGAGGCGGGGGGCGTGGCAGGCGGGGGTGCTTGGGCGCAGAGGGCAGTGGTGAAGGTCGTAAGTCGGGCGGATGCGCGCATGAGAAGTTCCATGTTCACATGCCAGCCAGCCAGACAGACTACGGCGGCCGCCCAGGCCCAAGAGACACAGACGCACGCACACACACACACACACTCACGCACACACTACCGCCCACCTGGCCTGCCCGTTGCAGCCTAGTCGCCGAACCACTCGCTTATTCCTGCCCGCCTGCCCCCGATCTGCCAAGCTTCCCGAGCCGGCTCCGGGCCCCGCCGACCTTCATTCACTCTTCCACTCGTGCTCCTCGCACCACCGCTCCCGTCTCCAGCCCGCCCGCCCGGCCAGGGAGCCCCCAGTGCCAATCTGGGGAAACAAACAGGCTCTATGCTGCATGCCAGTCCATTGCTCTACACGACATAATATGACATGTTCCCGTCCCGTCCCTTCACAGCACGCTCCTCCTCTTCGACAGCTTCTGGTACTGCCGCCGTGTCCTCGTCAGCCCGTCTTCCATCTCATAGTTGGACGGAATGCTGCCCCGTCTCAGCGTGTTAACTGCCGGCCGGAAACTCTCCACGCCACTAACTGACCCCAGCTTGGCTGGCCTCTGTTCTATTCTGAGCCCTAGCCCGCGTTTCACCGTTTCTGTCACTGACGCCATGAAACCGCTGACTCCTCTGCCCATGCCCTGACCAGCTGCTCGTGTGTGCACATGCCCATCTTCACATCCGCCCATCAGAGGTGCTTTCTCGCCTGGCTCCATGTACAGATGGCTGCCCTCGTGGTTGACGAACCAGTTGACCCCGTACTGCTTGCCCTGAGGCCCGCCGCCACACGACCCGGCGAGCACATGTGAAGGTGGCGAATTGACTGCCAGTGCAAACAAGTTGGGCGGCTCAGAAAAGTCCGTCACGAGACCGCGGTGCAGGGTGAAGTAGATGAGAACAAAAATATTCATCAGAAAAACCAGCGCGAGAATAATGATCCAAGCTTTGGAGGCTCCGGGCATGCCACCCGATGCGTACTGTTGAGCCTTGAGCGACGCATTAAAGTATTGCGTCTGGTATTCATCCAGCGCGGGATGTGTGTAATCCTGTGACGATCGTCAGATATCTTGTGTCTCATTACATATCAAAACTCACGTACCCATGTAGTCACAAACGGCGTATCCACCATGCTCAACAGTAGCGTACAACTCGACAGCACCGCTAGCGCCTCCGCCATACTCGGCAGCGCACGACTTAGTTCGACTTTAAGATTGTCTGCATCAGCATTATCCGGCTTGAGAATGAACTGCGTCAGCAGCCTCGACGTGCTCGCATTTGCATCCATGAGTCCTGTGCCTAGCGAAAGGCTATTCGCCCAGTCCGTCCCGACATCGCGCCAATTAGCCACGCCAAACGTGTTCTTACTCGGTGTTTCTCCTGTTTCTCGAAACGCCATCTTGTCCTTTGGGTCTTCGCACAGTACTTCCATGCTCCCGCCCGATCCCGTTACGTTGTGGCGTGTGCTGCACCCAGGCATAATCGACACTTGAAGCTTGCATACAGAGTAGATGCCCGTCCCGTCTCTACCCATGTCGTCTGGTCCGCCTTGCCCAAGCAGGTAAATCGCCGGCCGGCCCCATGCATTGCTCGTATGATTGAGTATTGTGTTGAAGGGAATTGGGTACCTCCCAAACACTGGCGGCCAATTTAGCGTTTTCGTATCATTGCCGTCCCATCCAAACAGCTCATCGACCACCGTCTTGTTCTGCGTACTTGCTCTATCTCTGATGCCTGGCGTAGTGACCCATGTTGTGATGTTGACAGTATCATCGTTTGGCCATTCGCTGTACACAAGTGGTTCCAGCTCCGTTTTGTTCAAATTAACACACAAAACATTAATCACGGGCGACGGCACTGCCGCCCGTAGCGAATACGTCCCTTCCGAATTAAGTTCTGCCGGCTGCAGTATCCCGTTGCGCTCATCTCGTGCCGCTGCAAATACTCCAGCATGCGGCATCGCCATTGTGATGTTGTTAATCACGCGACCATACTTCTTCGACACTTCTGTTGTATTAATGATATTGATCCACTGGCCCGTCACTGTCGTATTCTCATACAAGAGCCCGAATCCCTGTGGCCTCAGCCGCAAATCTGAACTCCCATTTCCGTTTCGAGCAGCAACATCCCAGTCGGACAGGTAGCGCTGAAAGTTATGGTAGCCCTGGCCCGCATGTTCCAGCTGCACGCACGTTTCGCCCTGGTGCTCCTTATCCGTGCGAATAGGCGTCTCGCACATTTGCTTGAGGTAATTGATATTAGCAAAGTCGCTCTTGACACGGCCAGCCAACACGAGACCGTTATCCCAGTTTCCATCTCGCAACATTGGTTGCACTAATGATGCGGCAGCAGAAGAATACAGCGTAGCTAATGTAGCGCTTAGTAAACTCAGTATCCCCAGAAAGGATAGGCCAGCGTATTTGGCAGACTCCCACGATGTGATCAGTGTGCCTGGCTGGACTACCCATCGCCACATACTGAGCTCCGAGAGTGTGACGCCACGGCCGTGGTCTTTCATGAATGCTCGTCGACTGAGCACCTGCCCGAGAAACGTGACAAAAGCCGTGACAAACGACAGCTCGATCAACTTTGCCATGACGGTCGTGATCAAAATGGCATCAGACGGAGTGATGGGTCCGTGACTCGTTATGCGCCGTCCATAGTGCGGAGCGCGGATTGCAAGCGCCAAAAAGATACCAGAAAAGACGCAAGAAAAGAGACAGATCATGAAGATCGACAAGTTCAGCCACGTGAACTTTGGATGATAAAAGTCCTTTGTCGTCGGACACTCGTGCACAGGGCGGAAATCATTCTCGTACGCCGACTTAATCGAGGGCGCACCACCGCCTCTCAATCTTTGCGCATCTGACGACTGAATGTAGTTCTCGTAGTCGTTCACGCTCGTGCTACTATTCTGCTTCACGTTCTTCAAGATTCCATGCCGGAATTCCTCGTACGAGCCTACGGGACTCGCTCTCCCGACCTCAGGACTGAACCTTTCTCGGCGGAGATCTGGCGTCGATTCTGCTGAGCTCCTTGGGAAATGTCCAAAATAAGGGTCTGTAGCGCTGAGGGGAGATAGCGGACCTGGGCTCTTTGCTGGCGGGCTTTTGGGTCCAGGGCCAGCGGCTCGACGGGGGAAAGGCTGGATACTGACGCGCCTGGCAGCCTGAGGTACAGCGCTGGTTGCAGTGGTAGCAATTCCTAGCCCGGTGTCTTTCCCCCCTTGCTGGAAACTTTGCGCGATGTCGCCTTCGTCTTCTTCATCCTCTTCTTGCACGATACTCGGCGTGTTGCGACTCACAGCCGTCGAGTCGCTCTGGTAGCGAGCGTAGCCTGGCCGTGTAGGCGAAATACCAGTGAATCCGAGGCCAGGAGGGTTACTGGAGAAGCCTAGAGACGGTAGTGCGGGGGTGTTATCAGAACTCTCAGAGAGATCTGGCGTCTCTTGAATAAGTGGTCGACGGTCAGCCATCCTATGCAAGCGTATATATCCCTACGCCTCGTTTCTTTGCTGATTCTCCTTTTGCGAGCTTTTCAGCCTGGTCTTACAGCCGCAAAAGCGGCAGCGCGCATTAGCAGGTGGCTTGCGTCGAGTTCGTATGTTTTGGTAGATAGACAAAGTCCCTGCTAGAACCAAGGGCTGGATATGTGTGGCTTAACAGGCGATAGTAGGGGGTGACAAGTACTGTTTCACAGCCATACACTAGAAGGAAACAAAGGGATGGTTTCAGGTTAAAGATGTAGAATCAGCAATGGAGAGAAACGAGGTATGTAGCGTTCAGCCGCTTCCCGGCTGAGAGGCTAGGGCTGGCGGGGGATTACCGCAAGACTACTAGCAATTATTGTTCCGCCGCCAATCTTGGGCATCTCTTCAGCTCTGGCGCTCGGCGGGCGGCTGCTTGCTGCGTGCTGCGTGCTACTGTAAGACTGTGCGTCTTTGTGGCGCCTAAGGCACATCTAGCCCCCAAAATATCACACCCACGCCTTTCTCAGACTGCGGCATTCCAGTCGAGATCTGGTCTTTGTCCGGCCTGGATTTGCGGCCCCCGCCCATGGGCCGGTAGAGCGGTAGTGCGTAGCTGTAGTGCGTAGCTGGCCTTACGCGATACCTGTCAGACGGCGCTGTGTGCCTCCTTTGGGAATTTGCTACGTGCACCGAGTGAACGGGGCAAACAAAAGACCCAGTGGGCCAGGCTGTGCAGAGGTACTTGTAAGCGGAAATGAAGGGTGTTGGTTCGTGGGGGGGGCACAGTTGAATCCCTTGCTTACAGCAATCGATGTGGCGTAGTCGTGTGGTAGTACATTAAGCTGAGAATATTGGTGGTCAGTGCCACAGAGCCCCTCCTTTTAGCGGGCTTGACGTCAGAAAAAGGCGCGACCTATTATCGTTCTGAGTGGAAGGCGACTCCAGCTAGTAGTAGGCGCAGATAGGCGTATTCGTACTTTCTCCGAAGAAAAAACATATAGTAATTGGGACCTTAAATATTACTGCGCATAAGAGTCTCGCGCGCGAAATGAATTAGGATAATGACTGCGCGTCTTCTTACTGTACCTTCATGTGAGAAATAAGAGGGGCCCACCATGCTCCTATTCTCACCCAATAGATTCAACGTGTTCGTCAACTAAACATTTCCACTGCTCACTCCCGTAGTATACCGTAAACCCATCATCATGCGTCGCCTCCCCCGAACTCACCACCGTATCTCCTAGCTGCCAAAACAAATCTCCCGCCATACCACTTCCCCCGAGCCCTAAACTAGTCTCTTGCCATGCCCCTTCCACTGCACACTGTTCTTCCCTCTTCGAAACCCCGTATTCCTCCAGCAAACACGGTTTCCCAATCCGTGCACAAATCTCTGCATGCGACGTGATCCACTCGTCGCCAAACGAGCCGCCGACAAGCCAATGCTCGGGATACAGATGGAACGTGCCAAACGAAATATTCGGCAGAGCAAGATTAGCAGCCCAGTCTATGCCTTCAATATACCAGTATGGATACTGGAACCACGGACCGCCTTCAAGTCCGAATCCTTCATCGCCTACAGTGATCATGTGTTCGGGGTCTAGCGAGCGAACGTAATCGCTTGTTTGCCTGATCCAGTTTGTAAGTATGGACGTAGGACACAGCCTGCATCGCGGCTCGTTGGCGAGTTCCCATGCGAAAATCGCAGGTGAGTCGCGGTACCGCGATATGACGGCGGCGATGTAGGCCTGATACATGGCCTGGCATTCAGCCTTAGTGTACCACTGCGCGTGGATGAGGACGTCGCAGGCACGGAAGTAGGCGTGCATGCCACCGTAGTCTTGCCAATTGTTTACAAAGGGGATGATTAGTTTTATGCCGTAGGTTGAGGCGGAGGCGACGACAGCGTCGAGGCGTTGGAGGCCGTTTGCGCCCGTGTTGATGGTGGCGGTGGAGCCGGAGAAGGATTGAAAGTAGACGCTGGAGGGATCAGGCTCGCCTTCTACGTCGTTGAAGCCCCATACTCTGAGGATCTTGGTCCCGGAGGCGGCGAGGTGGCTCATGATGATGTCAACGTCGGTGTCGTTGGTTAAAAAGGGCATCCAGTACGAGTTTGTACCAGCGTAGTATTTGGTTGTGCCATCGATGTTGAACTTCAGGCCGTCAACCTTTGAAATGGATGCTCGGGCAGAAACATCAACTGATGCCGGCAGTGCAGCAGCAGTTGCGCTCAAACAGAGTATTGGAAGCAGTTTCATGATTACAAGTCCAGTGTTTGCTCTCTGAGCTTGTGCAGTATATTCTCTTTAAAGAGAGAAACATGTTGCATTTTACCAACTTCATCAATAAGTACTCGGCACACGGCAGTATCGCATGCCCCACTTCGAATGAGATCATATCATATGCTTCTTTTACATGGAGTAGAACAAGTTCTACAAGTTGTGGCGTCATATAGTAGCCCAGTTATACTATAATACCAATAATTGGTGCATTAGAGACTTACCGTTGTGGAAGTCGAGTATTGCCAAGTATACACGTGAAAACGAAAGTGTTAAATTTCACCGCGGTTAAGAATCCTTGCTGCAAGTCCGGAGATCACACCCGAGCACAGTAAATAGATTGGAGCCCTAGTCGTTAACAAGACGACCAGTTTCAGACTGCTGATAACAACGAGCAAGGTTCGTACCATAAATATAACACAATAGACGCGACTCGTTTAGTGATATGTATTGGCTGAAACGACTACGGTCTGGTTTTCCGCAACCGTGTTAGCCTGACATGAGCGCTCGAACTATTCTGTGAATTCCACATCGACATTCTCAAACAGTAATGCCTGTCAACCCGATTAGTCACAGATCAGCGGTCACCCTGGTTGCAATAGCTCTTGTCTTTTCTGAGTGCTGACCGGCTTTGGACGCAGGCTTTAGTTCCCGTTCCGTACACGGTAAGTTTTTCGTACATTGACTAGTCGACTATATATGGCAAAGATAGGTTCTATGTGGTTAGAACTAAGCATCCTCGCAAATTGGAATGGTGTGGCTGTCGGAACAAAAACTCCCAATGTGTCTGGTACACCTGTTTGAGTGTGGTATCTCAGCCTTGCGACAAAATCACATTGTGAAAAGAGGTTTGTGAGTACGACTGTGTATCGTATGGAGAGTATATTACCTTTCCTAAGGATCTTTGCCTTTGGAGTGGTCGGAGCAGTGTTTTCGTTTGAGATTATGCGTCGTGATAACAAAATGAGTGTGATGATAGCCACGAAAAAAAGAAAGTCCTAAACGATCAAGCACACCACCCAGAAAAATGGTCATAACCAAATGCCGCGTAATCCGAATCTGGCGCTGGCAAGGATGCGCGCAACGAGCACGAATCGGCTTGTTGCAATGGGAAGAACTCCAGGTGAAGGCCAGTAAGAAGGAGCTTGAAAAAGAAGTGTATGCGCCCGTCTGCTTCAAGGCGCTCTCTTTTCCGAGTACATAAGGCTGCAGCAACGCACTTGCAGTCAACGTCTGCATGCACGCCAAAGTGGAGATGCGGGTGCAGGTACCAAAAGTTCCTTGTAATATTCGAAGAAGAAAGTATAGAAGACTCCAATGTGACACCAATCACTAGTGTCTAGGAACCGTGAGCTGTGGCTGTGTCGCGACGTTTTCGTATCGGGCACCAGGACAAGGGGTAATGAACAGTCGATCCTGGTCCTTTCATCTCCACAAGAGCGGGTATGTGCCGGCCCTCGGGGGAACCCATATCCCCGTTATTCCTTTAATGTCATTGCTTTTACGAGGCTCGAGGAACATTACTCAACCCATTTCCTCAGATTGCTCGCAGTATGACGGCAGTTATATACGGCCAACAGAGCGCCGTGGTGGTGTGGGGGTCATGTGTGCCACGCAGGGAAATGTCAGCCATGAGATTAGCGGTGAAAAATGGACGTGAGAAGTTGGTTCAATGGTCGGACAGACGTTCGGCGCTCACGATGTTTTGGGCATACGTAGGACGGCGCCAATCCGGAATGGACCATATAGGAAATCCCACGCTCGATGATGCAGTCCACGTCGATTTGCTGGACATCGCGCACGCAGTCGTATGCTGTACAACGCGCGCCTTGGTTGTGCGTGGCAGCGCTGACGTCTGTGTAGCATTGCATAAATGTCAAAGATCTGAGTCTAGTGCTGTCGCGTGGCGCCTCCAGAGTACTGGCAACAGTGTGACGACGATGACCACGAGTCTGGGATTACCTGTGCCTGTGCTAGACCCACGCGAGTCGTGGCGCATTTGGCGCGTGAAACAGGCCAAAAGCGCGCGGTGTAAGTTGCCGTGCCGGCTATGCCCCCACAGCATCGCCCTGGTGCTGGCCATGAAAGGAAGCGTGAGGTGGTACTAGACGGAGCCCGGAGGCCGTCACTCCAGGGTACGTTTCAGAGTTAGATTCGGGGACATGGTCCAGGGAAACTTGGATAGTGAGCACTCCAACCACAATAGTCGTCTGTGACGCACTGAATTCTTTTTCTCCAGGATGGCCCTGGGACGTGCTGCACGTTGAGGCTCGGGCCGGTTAGGGCCGGAAATGTGACCTAGACTTCCAAGTCTGACCCCGGGTCCGCGCACACGGTTGATCGACCAGGTAGCGGCCGAACGCATACAGTATCGAATTTTCCGCGCTCGGCAGCGGCGGAGGGCGCTCGCGGACAAGGATGCTGGCACCTCCTGGATGGCCTCCTTGTTGGTCAGACATGGCCGTGCGGGATCGGTTGCTTTGGGCTGTATGCGGCTCGAAGAAGATGGCGTGCGTTGTATTTGTGCCACTCCTGACTGTGATGACCAGCCGCAAACAGAATAGCAATCGCCCTCGAGTTTGAAACTACTGAGCAATCGTGTTGCCGAACGCTACCGAATGTCCGTGCTTGGGCATTCAAGTGGTGGGCGTACGGCATCAATTTCGATGGCGGGAGCTGGTCTGGTTGTGTCCGAAGCCTCACCACCAGGTCAATATTGCACGAGAAGCCACTTCTTGCATGACGAGGTAGAAAAGGAATAAGGCATGAGAAATTGCCGTTCCTACCTGAATCTGCTGCCTGCCAATGATGCCAGTTGATATGACGCACAAGCATTTCAGCCACCGCCGATTCCGACACTCTCTCTGGCCCGAGCCCTGCGAGCACTGTCACAGTTCCTCACCTCAGCCTCTCCAAAAACAAAGTCCTGCCAAGGCTAGAACGAAGCGGGGGGTGAACCGCGGTGCCCTCAAATCTCCTGCTTCTCTTGCTTTCCGTGAATCCAGAGACTGGCTGGCATTGCTTTGGGCGTCGTTGTCCCAGGCCATACTGTCACTATGAGCATTCGGATAAATGCGACGGTCCAGGAGGCCCGAACAGCTGCAAACCACAGCCAGGAGCAATGGGACCGTTTTTACGTGAGTATGCTCTGGTCGCAAGGGTAAGCCGGGCTAATATTGCTAGTTTATAACAAAAGACGAGGCGAGGCAGCTTGCTGAGGCGCATCCAGACTGGAAAAGATGGATCCTCATCCCCGCCAACGAAAAGGAACAGATGCTGGAGAGGATCAATGCCCGACTAAGTGCTGAAGGTATTCCGCCAGTCGAGATGATTATTTTGAAGTGGCGCGTGTCGCAACTCCTCCGGGATATTCAACGCAAGTACGGTACGTGCAATCGCAACTCTCCCTATAGACGTGGCCTGGCGGGCAGGTAGGCAAACTCTGTCCAACCGTACTCTAGCTGACCTCGACGACTGCACAGAAGCAGGCAGCATGCTACAAGGAATACCAGGTACGAGTTCAGGGTCAGGATCGGGTTCGCCAATACATGTCCACACTGCCCAAGCACCTTCAGACGGTAGCGTAAAGTCTTCGAGCCCACAGCGAACCGAGTATTCGCCAAGCGAGACTCGCCCATACGATCCAATACGAGATGTTTAGAACCTGTGCAGCCCCGAAGGAATCCTGTCTTTTACAGTGCGTGTTCAATGGTCGACAACGGAACTTTCGACTGCTTGGTATCCAAGCCTGAGCCCAGGAGCAACGTGGCCCGATGGGAACAAAGCGAACGGGCCAGCCCGGATGAGCGCCCCAAGAGGAGACGAATTGTCATGAATTTTGCAGAGATACTCTTGGTGAGGCCGTCGCACCAGGCTCCGACAAGCCCCAGGGGTTATAGATATCCAGCCAACAGGGCCTTGAACAGCCGCACAATTGGAAACAGCTGCGCCGAGCGGGACAGACGTCTTGCTGAGTGGTAAAGTCTTGGTACGTAGCCGAGGCAGTGCTCAGGGTTTGCGCTTTTAGGCCCAACTCTTGCATACTTTCAACATGTCTCGCTTTCTTCGTGTGCCTACGCTTTCCCACGATTCTCAATCCTCTCATGATGGCTATCCGTAGTTGATTGATGCACGACATGCAACTGTCGCTTGGCATGGTAGCGGTCTGTCTTAGTGCGTCGTGTCTCTGGTCAAATATAGAAAGAGTCGGAATAATCGCGGTGCAAAGCTGTGTCTCGTACATTTCTCAATTTTGCCCTTGATTTCATTTTCCGTGTTGTCTCCTTACAACCTTCTCTCATTGCTGACAGATGGACATGTCTTTTTTTTCTGTCCCAGGCTCGTGCTAGGCTGGCGTGTTCGTAAGTCAAGGGCTACGGACAACATGGGAGTGGTGTGCGTGTGTAGGCCGCGCAATTTTCCACGACGCAGAGTGAGGCAACATATCGAACGGCTCATTCGTTGTGACTCAGTCGTCCGCTAAGAAGTTGGGAGGTCACTCCCGCCAGTTGAGTTCGCCGAACGTGTTAGCACGTCCAAAAAAAATCCGTCAAGTCGAGCAATTGCCCAATGCCTGATCGGTAGGCCCAACGATAGTGTAAACCGGAAGCCTCATTTTATCTCCTAATCAAAGCCTGGAGCCTGCAAGAATCAATGGAGACTCGTGTCGAATGGCTTCCGTCGGTTTGTTGTTGCAAAGGGTCGGGTAGGGCTGTTCGGGCTGGAGGATGGAGATGCGTGTCTGCCTATGCAAACATGGGTGGCGATGGAGATGGCTCAACAACGCCTTGGTACTCCGCAAACTGATGGGCAAGATAAAAAGCTGATGGTAAAAGTAGAGTGACGAAAGAATGGTGGTGAAGAAGAAGGACCAGTCCAGCGCGCCTTCCTCGAAAGTATGGTACCCTAGCAATTAGTACTCCCCTCATCCATGTCGTTACGGCTGCCACACCCGCACCCTCTGATATCAAACTCTTGTACGTCGCAGCCTCCTTCGACAGATGCATTGCATGCGTCCTGCTCACCCAAATCCAACGCGTCCTTTGTATTTTGCCGTCATGCGAGGTCAGTTGGAATGTAGCAAGTGTCCCGGGCGCCGCTGCCGACCATGTCATCATGTGCTGTTCGGCTTATCTGCATCGTACACTCCAAACTCATCCAGCTTTTCATCAGTCTTGCTTGCACGGAGCCTTAATAAACTCTCAAACCGCTCGTCCCCAAGCACGCGTCGCCTCGGATGTGACCTCCGCCGTCCGCCGACACCGTTTCTACACTCTTGGAGAAGCCCAATAAGGCAAGATAGCCTTGCCTCGACTGTACCAGGCGTATCGAAGCTGCTCAATAGCTTTTGACGGGATAAGAGAAACTGTTCATGGTCTCTCACTCTCTTGAGCCGCCACCCAGGGCTTGGGGAGATGGCTTGAAGCCGTATGGTCATAGCTGCTGCTCCCCAGCAAGTCGACCGCGACGACATGCTCCCATGCTGTGCGATATCCAACAATATTCATTGTGTAAGTTCACACAATGCCTGCTGATAGCATACAGACATCATTGAGCGCTTTGACAGGATTCGATGCAGCTGCCCGACGGGTGTCGTTGCTCGGAAGCGGCAATTACGTGCATTAGTGGAATGAAACTTACCAGCACTTGACAGTAAGTAGAAGCCGCCAACTTGCATAGAATGCTAAGCCAGGCGCCTTGGGTAACGCGACGCAATCCGCCGCCCCGACCTTATATCTCTCCAGACTCACTCTGCGACGGACCGCATGGTGAACCGGCTACGGAACGGACCCTGTACCTCTCTACACAAAAACAATTCACCATAGGCGCTTACTCGCTTCCCACCACCCCCGCTACATATCCCACTCGAGACGCGATACCCGCTCCGCTTCGATGAGAACTGAGGTTACACAAGGAGGCATGCCGGTCTGACTTCTATAACCACCTAGCCGTGGGTGTCGCGTTGGGGAGCTTGCTGATACCTGCTACGGTTACCAAAAGTCGGTGTCGATTAGCTTGATAAGCCTCCACCCGTGCTGTGAAAGCGCTTACTCAATGCTTTCCATGCTCACAACCATACATAATAGCTATACCAGGTTCGTATGGAAAGGCGTGGAAGCTGGGAAAAGGTGGGCGTTGCTCAGACCCTGATCACGTATAGCACACTGCCAAACTCAACCCCGCTTTCCGACGCCGTCTGGGGAAGACGAGTATAGTTTGTTTTTCTATGTTCCTCTCTTGATCACCACTAGAGACTACTGCAAATCAGCAGATCCATATTTGATGCGGTGTGCGCCAATCACATTACGTCACATGTTCAAGACAAGGTTCACTCATAGAGCTCCGCTATTTGAACATAAACAAATACTATTATGGCCATGTGGAGACAGTGTTTTTATGCCTGAAATGCCTCAATAGCGGAGCCAAGAAATCAGGAGTGTTGCTTCATCGCAGGTGGACATGGCGTCCTGGTATCATTGATATCGTAACCAGCCAACGTAGCTATCCAGGGCTCTTGAGCCTACCACTTATCCATTTCATAATCGACATGTTTTTTCCCTTCCCTTTTTTTATGCTTACAAGACTCAACCCTACTGATCATCCTTGCATACCGAACCCGGGCTCAATGCCTGCTTGCCTTAGGGCTTTTGCTCGCCGTGAGTCTATCTCCTTCCTCTCTGCTTTTTGTGACGCTGCCAACGCCCTCACTTGATCCTCTTCTGCGAACTTGGCGCCCCTGGGATGCTCTTCCCGGTCGAGGTCAACAGTCGCACATATGGTGACATTCTCGCCTCGTACAGTCATGACGCCGGGGAGCTTGACATCGTTTATCAGCCATCGGGGGACCGAGGGGTCAGAGGAAGGTGTTGCGTCGGGGTTGCGTGCTGCTATTCGCTCGTAGCATTCTGTGAGAACAAGGTTTGCTACGTGCATGATTAGCTGACATGGGTCTGGAAAGCAGCAGGCTGGCACACGCAGACATACCGAATTGGTCGTAGGAACGTAGGATGCCAATGTACTCTTTCTCGTCGCGGAGCAATACATCAACCTTCTCTGTACAGTGTCAACGTGCTGTTCCAGAGTACGCCATACAAAAGTGTGCGCGTACTGTCCACCATGTCTAGCAGCATGGCTGACGTCAAGAAGGCCTGCGGTGGTAGGTCGACGGGGAGTATCGGCTGCGGAAGACCGCCACGCGCTCCACCGAGCACGTTGGGTCCATGTGGTTGTTGTTGCTGCGACAGCTGGGGTGGTGGTGTGGCACTGTATACGCCCTCGTAGCCTGCGGTAGTTGCATTAGTATTGCGCCATGCGACATTTCGAGGGCGGATCAACCTCACCCATACCTGGCGACGGCCCGCGAGGAAGCTCAGAGATTTGCGGCTGCAGTTGGCTGCCCGGCGCCTGCATGGAGCGCTGGAGCATGGCGTTGAAGTCCGGGTTACCTCCAGCGGCCGCGGGGCCTCTGGGCGGCTGCTGTTGGTTGTTGAAGGCCATGGCGGGGGAGAAGATTGCTCAATTGCAGCAAAGGTGGTATTGTTTTTGTAGTCTTTTGCTTAGCGGCTGCGAGTGGGCGATTGGTAGGGCGCTATCATGGCGAGGTGTTGTAATGTTGCTTTGTGTGCTCTCACCTTGGCTGTTTACGTAGTTGAGGATGCCCGAAATCGCCAACGGTTCGCGTATGCCAAGCCCGCGCTAGTCATCGCACCAGGAGATGCAACTCTTGCTGCTCGAGTCGTCTGTCTTTCTGCACACAACTGGCTTCTGTGTCTTCTTCTTTTGTTTTCTACATACTCGCTGATCGTCCTGTAGATCAACGTACTAATACACTCAACAGAACAAGAAGAACGCCTCTCGCTACTCATGCTCCAATCCAACTCACAATTGACCATCAATAAAGTTTAATGTACTATCCCAAAAGAGCCAAATTTTGAATAAGACGGAATAGTGAGCATTTGGCCGCATCTTCAGCTGTTCAATCGTGATACTCCTTCATTGTTCGTCTAACCACCACTATGGCCCGGTCGAGACCAGGACTGTACCAGGTCATAGCGGACGAATCGGAGCCGAGTAACGCCGCGTCATTGACGGCAGAGCTTCAATCAAGTGTATGCTATTCTTTTCTTTTTCACCCTCTGTTTCTCGCATATCCACTGCAATTGCATATCCAGTCACGTATCCTGACGGCTTGCACTTGCAGCTCTTCCATCCGTATCAACCATGGCTGCCATGATCAACGTATTTAAGGAAAAATGGCTTAACTCACCAAAAGAGGTGCACGAGGACTATTCTG
Source organism: Bipolaris victoriae FI3 (assembly GCF_000527765.1). Lineage (NCBI taxonomy): Eukaryota > Fungi > Ascomycota > Dothideomycetes > Pleosporales > Pleosporaceae > Bipolaris > Bipolaris victoriae. Next base: position 41,531 of record NW_014575362.1, on the reverse strand, counting down.
GGAGAAACATCATTGTCACTGGTGCGACATCTGGCATCGGTAAAGAGGCAGTTTTCAAGTTTGCGAGACTGGGGGCGGCCAAGGTGATCATTGGAGCACGAGATTTAGCAAAGGGAGAATTAACCCGGGCTGATTTAGAAGCTCAGCTTGGGCGGAAGGGTCAATTCGAGGTCTGGAAACTCGACATGATGTCGTATGACAGTGTGGAAGCCTTTGCGAATCGTGCAAACGATCTTGAGCACCTCGACATAGTTATCCTGAATGCTGGCGTTTGGCGGGTCGATTACCACCAGTCGCAATATGGCTGGGAAGAGGATATACAAACCAATACTCTCTCTACGACACTCTTGGCTATCCTGCTTCTGCCTAAGCTAAAACAATCAAAGCAGTACACGAGTAGGATTCCAGTTCTTGAGTTTGTCAATTCCGGTCTCCACCAGAAAGCTGTAGTTCCACCAGAAGTCCGCCAGGAACCCAGCGTGCTCGATCATTACAACAAGCGAGAGCATCGCAAAGCGCAAAGCCAGTATAGCTTCTCCAAAGCCTTCCTCATGTACGCCGCCACGAAGCTTGCCGACGAAATCTCTTCTGGCGACGTAATCGTGACGAGCGTTTGTCCGGGCTGGGTCCAAACAGATATTGGCCGGGATCATTTCTTCCCGGGTATTCACATTCTAGCTTTTCTGTTCTATTTCTTATTTATGCGAACACCGCCCGTAGGGGCGAATACGGTGTTGAGCGGGACAGTGCAGGGGGAGAAGGTACACGGAAGGTTTTGGAAGAGCGACAAGATCCAACCAATCCCACCATGTCTGCAAGGCCTTGAGATGAACGAGCTCAGAATGAGGGTGTGGAAAGAAATTGTGGCTGCGCTGCAGAAGGATGTGCCAAATGTTACACGGGCTATAGATGTTGCTCTGGCAAAGCCGTGATAAAGCTCAGCCCATAGAATATACCAGCAGCCCCGTACTAGCAATCTCTGTGGGGCATGATATGTAATTCCTAGTGATATATACCATGTCTTTGCCACAGTCATCGAATAGCGGCATCGTCCTTTGTGCAACGTCTCATAGAGAAGACACCGGTCGTCCCTGAGTTTTGCATATATTGGTGTGGCTGCGTAAACGGGGCTGAACCACGCGATCGCCATGCACCTCCACAAATGACGTCGTGCTCTAATTGGAGCGGCAGCAACGCCTAGAAGATGCGGCGCGCGTTACCAGCAGCGCTGCACGTATAAACCCGACCTTGACATATACAGGCTGGTCACGGCCGTTGAGTCGGCTGCCGGTAGATGCCCAATTTGCCCTTTCGCCGTAAGCCCTCTGCCCACGGCCGCGACTCCATCCTCCGCTTCCTTTTTCCCCGGACGCGAGCCCGCGCGCGCGTTCATCTCTCCAAACTCCGCCACGAGACATTTCCTTCGCTCAAGCACCGTGCCCAGTCACGTATATACAGATACCTGGTATATCGCCAGTCCCTCAGACTCCGAGGCAAGCCGAGCATTGCGCAGCGGCTGCGAGGCTTCACCCGACGCCTGGCTGGCAGTGGTTACCTTGAAGATGCAGCAAGGGCACGGCGACAGCAGATAGCGAAGAATCCAGGCGAAAAGACATTGAGCAAGCCCGCAATGTCGTACCAAGAGAGCTATGAAGCACGGGAGCCGGGATCACGACGACGAAAGCTGGCCGGCTATCTCAAGGCGGCCAACGAGCTTAGGCAGACATACACACAACAATATGCCTCGAACTGGAGCAACAAAGAGGCACAATACGACTATGAGGATGATACACCAGGTGGATTTCCCGATGCAGCCGTCGTCAGGAGCGGACGTGAGGAGATGGTTCTATTCCCCAGCTATGCCCGAAGACACGTCAAGAGGAAGCCAGAAGCACAAACAACGACAATGCAAGAAGCTGGAGGCCAAGGGATTGATGCACACGAATCGAACAACACGGGAGATGCCGACTTCTGGAAAGAGCAGTGGAATAACTACGAGGACGACAATGCGGTGGTAGACGTCGATGTCCGTGGCTGGATATACTCACCACACAAGGGGCCAATGTCTAGGAAACAGAGGCTTTTCATTGGCCTTGCACGGCAGCTTGTTGGTGTTCAGGCGCCTGCACAAACATCTGGCTCATCTGCTGAGAGCAGTCGAGATACAAGCCCACAAGGCCATGACTATCGCGAAAGAACCCACATGCGCGACGCCCAACGAGACGAAGCAATTGCTGCTAGAGAAGCTGAGGAAATTCTGCGCAGAGGCGAGAGCGAGGCGAGGGCCGCTGCACGTGGTGCCTACAGTGAGAGACCTGCTCCACAAAACGATGACATTGAGCTGTACCGGACGGAAAGCGGCAACAGTATGCGACCGGGCAATGACAGAGTCCACCAGTTGGCCCACAAGACATCGCAGGACTCCATGCGGAGCGAGGCTAGTATCAAGCCTTTGCAAAAACGCGGCTCCTGGAATCAGCCTTCTGAAATGAGTCCAGCAGAGCTTGCCGAGGCCAACGCCCGGCTCATGGCTCGACTGCGACACTTTCTTGCCATACCTATGGCTAACACGCCTATCAGTGTCTTCTTCTACAACGAGACAATCTCGAAGCAGCGGACAGTATATACAGATGCTGCAGGACACTTTAGTATAAGCGCAGCGTTGGATTTTGTGCCTACCCACGTACGCATTCTAGCATCGGACAGACTCTCAGCAACGGAGGAAGTGATTGTCACTTCTTCACAGGGTATCAGCGTGATAAGCGACATTGATGATACAATCAAGCACTCTGCTATTGGTAGTGGAGCCCGCGAAATCTTCCGCAACGTTTTCATTCGCGACCTCCTTGATCTTACCATTGACGGCGTCAGAGAGTGGTACAATAAGATGGCAGAGATGGGGGTAAAATTCCACTATGTCTCCAACTCTCCCTGGCAGCTGTATCCTGTCATTTCGAAATACTTTTCGCTGGCTGGGCTGCCACCAGGGTCATTCCATTTGAAGCAATATAGCGGTATGCTGCAGGGAATCTTTGAGCCTGTTGCTGAGAGAAAGAAGGTTACGCTCGATAAGATTGCTAGGGACTTTCCAGAACGCAACTTTATTTTGATCGGAGACAGTGGCGAGGCTGATCTCGAGGTATACACTGATTTCGTCCTCGAGAACCCAGGAAGAGTAGTTGCAGTGTTCATCCGCGACGTTACTACAATAGACAGCCCAGGATTCTTTGATCCTTCGATGGGTCCTTCTTCAGGGAGCCACTCTACGTCTCCACCACCAGCGCAAGCTGCTGGTGGAGACAGCTCGGCCGCCTCAAGTAAGGCTCGATCATTTTCCGAGGAGCACGATCCCGAACTCAAGGCTGCAATTGCAGCGTCACTACGTGACATGGATGCGGAGAATGACAAACGTCCCCGTTCAATCTTTCCAGAGCTGGATCACGATAGACGGCCAAAGTTGCCGGAAAGGAAACCCTCCTCGCAAAGATCGGCACCAAACTTGATAGATCTGTCGTCGGATGACGACGTGGATGAGTCGCCTGCACTGAGAAGATTCAACTCCGAAACCAGGGCCGACAACGAGAGACATTCTTCCTCAGCTGCGTCAAATGCAATGAAGTCTGCGCCCCCGCCTCCCAAAAAGCCTGTCGCATTGAGAAGTCCTGCAAGCGAGTCCGCACCATTCAAACCGCCTCCCTCTGGCGCAAAACCACAGCCGCCAAAGCCTCGAGTGTCCTCAACAGCTGTCAACACGTCAAGTCCACTCGCACAGCAACAAGATTACCCTAGAGGCGCAAACACATCAGGGCCTCCAAAACCTCCGGTAGGCCCCAAGCCAACCTTGACCCATCAGAGCCAGGCACCAGAAGACCAGCAAACCTATGCTGGTATGGCTCGTGATAAGCTATGGTCTGTCTACAACAACCTACCTGCATTGAGATCGACAGAAGCGCCTAGCTCAAATGCATCAACTCTAGAAGTCAGTGGTGTTCGAAAAGGTCCACCTCCTCCACCACCCCGACGCGGAAACCGCGACACAGCCGCAAACGCCGCATCGTATGTGGGCTCCAAAGCCTCTTCGGCATGGCAACACGCACCCTCCATACCGTACCACGCGCGCCCACAAATAACCTCATCGCAAACCTCTCAGCCCTTTTCCACCGCCGCCCCGCGCCAGGGTATCAATCGCACTAGCACCGGAAGTACATTTGCGGGATCGGGCGGCGACCAGCAGCAGTATGGGACTAAGAAGGAAATCCTTTGGCGCCAGCGATGGGCTCATGCGGAGCACGTGCTGGGTGAGCAAGGCGTGGTGCTGAGGTCCTGGCGTGTAGGAAGCGATATCATGGATGAGGCTGTGAGCATTATCCAAGATGCGGAAAGGAGGTTCAAGCGGGAGGAGGAGAAGATGGAGAGGAGTCTGCGAGATGAGAAGAGGAATGGGGGGAAGGCCAGGTATGGGACTATTAGGAAAGTGAGTGATGAGAGGTAGAGGTGTGGTTGAGGGGTGAGTGGACAGTATTCATATTCTTTGTTGTCCCAAGTTTCTCCGTGGAGGTTGTGTAGTTAGTGTTGTTGTAGTCGTAGTAGTGGTGTGTATACGAAATAAGCAAAAAAACCCTCCTAGTAAACAAAGCTCTTCATAATTCGTACCTACATAGTCTCTTTTCCTCTCACAAACAACACCATTTACCCTTATCTTTTGTCTTTTTTTCTTCCCAGGAATCTAACCATCACACACGCTACTCACGTCACACAACCTTCCCCCCTCCTCCCCCTCCAAACGCCAACGCCAATGCACCCCAGCCCAGCCTCCCCCTCCCTCTAGCCTCCCACCCTAGCCCAACCACCCCTCCGAGGACGCAAAGACGCACATACACGCATCCTCCCCGCTAAAACGCCCAAATAAAGTCGTGATGTCATAGTTTTTATCTTGCTGTCCCAGGGATACGGGGTTGGTAGTGCCTTGTTTTTTGTTTTAATCTTTGTAAGGGTTTTTTTCCGGGAGTGGGAGAGGTACATCATAGGAGTGGGTTAGAGTTTTGGAGAAGGCTGGAAGGGGTGGTGAGAAGGACGTGCGCGCAGTTGGGGAGTATTAGAATAAAAAGGTGGTTGTGCCCCTGGGGTTTAGAGGGGATACTTGTGATTTTTTTTGATTTTTTTCGGTCTTGGAAATTTCGGAATTGACAACAACGGAGATACTTGCAAACGCGTCGCGTGGAATTTTCTAAGGAAGAAAGGTATACTCGAGATAATATTGAGGACGGTGACGGAAAGGGGATTTGAGGCTGATTTGAAAAAGATGTATGTGAGTTTTGGTGTGAGGGTGAAGTTGGTGGGGTGGTGGTGGTGGTGGTGGTGCAACTGCGCTGCCATGGAGCGGGTGTGTGCCTTTTTGTGCGAGGATGCGTGGGGGTTTGTTTTTCTTGTTCTTTTCTTGTACTGACTGTGTGGCTAGGCCGTCTTCCAAGGGTAAACCGACGGATCCCAAGTTGAGGGAGAAGGTCAAGGAGGAAGTTAAGCAGGAGACGAATAAAGATGGTGGGGGAAAGGGAGAGTGGAGTGCGTGGAAGGTTGGTTTTTTTTACTTATTCCTCTCGTGGTGTTTGATTGAGATGCTGGTGTGGGGGTCTTGTTCGAGTGCTGATATGAATGACAGGCCAGCAAATTAGCAAAAGAGTATGAGAAGAAAGGAGGTGGATATGAGAATGAAGCTGGAAGCAAGAACGAGCCTAAGAAGGGTGTGCCACAAGAGAAGTCTCCAGCAAAGAAAAAGGCAGAAGAAAAGGATAATGATGATAAGAAAGAGGAGGGAAATGGAGAAGAAGAGAAAGAGGGAGAGTCTACCCAAGACGAAAAGAACAAGGATGATGAAAATGATGCGCCTCCAAGCGCGCAGAAACCAAAGGTAAAGGCTAATACGGGGGCGAAGAAGACTGGGAGTGCAAAGAAGGACGCAAAGAGTGCTGAGGCAAAGAAAGATGATTCGAAAGTGTTGAAGGGAAAGGGGAAAGAGAGGGTAGAGGGAACGAGGAGATCGGCGAGAGTGGCGGGTGGGAAGAGGAAGACGTATGATGATAATAATGATGGTGAGAAGAGTGAAAAGGAGGAAGGAAAGAAGACGGCCAAGCCCAAGGCGAAGAAGAGTAAATCTTGAGCGGCATACCGGTGGAGAAATGGTTGTCTCCAAGTTTTTTTTTCATTGTATTTAAGAGCCATTGGAATTGGCCATGCAGTATTCCCATGGATAGTATAATTATGATGTATGCCCTCCTTGCCCTGTCACCATGTTTGTAGAGCCCTGCCAGTGAAAAACTGGGTTGGTAAGACGACCCAAGACAAGAAAGGTACTAGATTGGGTACCCTCCCTCACTTCCATATTTCCAGTAAGAGCGTAGGTAGATGGGAATGTCCTATTCCTTATTTTTCTTATTCCCACTAACACGGTATGTACAATCACTATCCTAGTCCAAGCCGATACAGTGGTTCAACAAGTGTATACACATGCAAGGTCCAGTTGTTTGTTTTTTTGGTTCAGGGTTCGGAATAAGGCTGTGCTTACGTCTGCCCTGCATTAAACGGGCAGTCTGATACAAACCTCGGTACCGATCACGTATGGAAGACGGGATGGACCAAAGTCGAAGAGCACACTACCACCACGTGTTTCTGTGCCCTGGGCCGGCTAGATTTCAACGGGGCTGCAGATCGCCAAGCATGTCTCACACCGATGCTGAGGAGCTTATGATGCTCGTCATTGCCGTAGCCTCGGAAGATATTTGGGTCCAGGGCTGGCACCATCTCAGACGGTAGTGACATCATTTTGTCAGCTCGACACTCACATGACTGGCCTCGAGAGATCTTGGGCAGATGAAATGGCACGACTGCCCAAGGCACCCATGACTCTTTTTTTGTGTTTGGTGATGGTGGTGGTATATTGCGGACATGATGGAGTCTTATCGGCGTGTGACGTAGAAAGAGGCGTTCCTGGAATCAGGCTTTGAGACTACGTCTGCACGATGAGGCAGGGTGGATACACAACGGGACATGATAGGGGATCCTTTTGCGGTCTTCTTCGTGGCTGTCACGCGTAGTACTGGACAGAAGATTGCAAATGCAAGGCTGGGGTGATTTGTTGGGGTCGAGACATATAGGCGGGTGGAGGTAGTGGTGATGGGCTTGGCGAGCTTTGTTTTGGCCCATGGGGAAGACGGCCATATCGACGCTCAGACGGGGCTGAACAACAACCACAACAACAACAACAACACCACCAGCAACGACGATAATCATCACCACCAGGCACCAAGCAGCAGCAGCGGCGTCGGCGCGAGTCTTGGACAACGCTCCTCGGACGCAGTGCTTGGGCGGTCCCCTAGACCCAGCGGGTTTGCGGGGAGATGCAGCCCTAACGGCAACTAAAGTATGCATGCATGGCACTGACACCCAGCAGCCGTGCGGTCCCAAGGTTCTCGGCCTGCCGCCGTGGGAGACTCCTTTAAGCCTTTGCTGCCGTCGCCTTTTGCGAGCGACGATCTACCGCGTAAGCTCCGTTTTTATGGCTCAGGCGGCCGTCCTGCCCTGCTCGACGTATTCCACCCAGCACTGCCAGGCGAGCGAGCGACACCTCTCCTGAAGCTGAAGCCGCCACGCTCTCTCTCTCCGACCCAAGCCCTCCATGTCGGCCACCAGCCCGCAGTACAGGAGTGCCGCCCAAACCCCCTCGCACTTCCACGACTATCCCGGCGCCGCCCACGATGCCCTGGGGGGACTGGCAACCTGGCAACACGACGCCGCCGCTGTCGCCGCCGCCGCCGCGACTGCTGCTGCTACTGCTGCCCACGACTCGTACCCAGTCGGCCCATCACCGGCGGCATTTCTCCACTACCCACAGCCCGGAGTCGACTCCGCTAGTCTACAGGCCCCGTCAGCGTGGGCAGCTGGCTATGTCAGACCACAGGCGTCCCATGAGTGGCAGCAACACCAGCACCAGCACCAAGACCAAGACCAGCACCAGCACCAGCCCGACGAGTCGTATACGGACCGCTCTTCCGTCTCGTACTGCCATGGCGATGGGAGCGCGCCGCTCCCGCACCACCAGCTGCCTGCCGTTTCCCGCCACTACCAGCACCACCAGCAGCACCACCATCACCAACACCAACACCAGCACCAGCCTGCCCTGACCCCGGCTCCTCCCCTGCCGCTGGCCGCCCACGACCATTTCCATCCGTTGCGCATCTCCCCAGTAAGTGCACACCACGTCTGCTGTGTTTTGCAATCGTAGCTGAGAATGCCCAGGAGACCCCCACCACCACGGCAGACCCACCATACTCGAATCATGCCCAAAAGCTGCCCCCAGTCCCACTGCCATCGCATTCGCTCTCCCAAACCATCTTGCTGCACACAAGTCATGAACAGCAGCCTCCTTTGCACCATGCTGCTGCCGCCGCCGCCGCCTGGGCGCACCATGGCCAGTATCCAGACCACACCAGTGACCCCATTGCAACCAGCCTGCCAGTGACGAGACATGACAGCACCACTTCCACTACCCCATGGCCCATGGTTGAGCCAGCCGAACCCCAAAGTGCTTCTGCTGTCTATGAGCGACCTTCCAACATAGCACAAGAATGGCCTGTCGCAGAAGTGCCCGCGGACCATCAACTCTACGTCCAACACCATGCCCCTGTAGAGCACATGGAACGGACCGCAGCGCAGATGCTGGCGCGCCATAGACCACCACCCAAGAAGAAGGCTGCCAAGGTGCCTTCGTCGTTTGTTGAGCGGCAGGAGAAGCTCAAGGTGTCCAAGCGAAAAGGCCCACTTCAAGAGAGACAGAGAGAGAAGACGCACACCATGCGCAAGACTAAGCGCATTTGCGTCCGTTGCAGGTTTTACAAGTCTGGTGTATGTGTGCGTCTTTTCATGTACACTTTCTCAAGACTAACAAAAAAATCTAGTGTGACGAGGGTGATCCGTGTGAAAAGTGCGAAAAAATCACTGGTCACGCCAGGTCCTTTCGTGAGCCATGCTACCGAGAACACCTCGAAGACACGAGCCTCATCCGTCGCTGTATGTTTCTGTGGCTAGCCAAACATGATCAACTGCTGACCGTGTAACAGGCAATGGCCGTGAGCACCAGGAAGAGGCCGAGTTCCTTGGCTACGACTGGATATACAACAGTCAACTGTACGAAATGGAAATCATCTGGAATCTGCCCGGCTACGGTCCCATACCGAACGCGCAGCCGTTGCGCATCGCCTTTCGCCCTTATAGTCCAAAGCGTGGTCCACTCGATGTTGCCACATCTGTTTGGTCCAACAGAGAGGGACAGGTGCCTACTGTCGAACAGCCAGCGTACGCCGTGTACGATACGGCGAACCTTGTCGTGGCTGTGGAACGATACTTTTCCAGCCTTCAGCCTGCTATTGAAGAGTGGATTTTTGCTCGCATCAGTCGCGACGAAATCGCCTACAGTACCTATCAAGAAGTTATACGCATGCGCCGAGTGACCGGAAGCAAGGCTCTCGATCTAGCAATGCGCCTCCAGTGTCTCTCCGTCGTTTCTCAGGGCTATGGCTCTGTCTTCTCCCCCAACATCCCTGGGATACGTGAATACGACTACTCAAGGCTCGGCCATAGCGACTATGAAGCATACGATCGAGGGTCATGCGATCGTCCACTACCTGGTGCAATCACTCACCAGATGGATGTCGCTGCCGTCAAATACCTCCGAAAGCTGGAGAAGCTCTTCGTCAAGGAACTGGCTGCATTGATCTTCAAGCCCAAGATCAAGCCCTGGTACGAACTGTTTTTGACATTTTATGTCATCTTCTGGAATCTCGAATACATTCACCACGGCGCTCAAGACTATATCAAGTCGAAGAACGGCACTGTAAGTTGTCCGCTGTCAATAGCACATTGCTTTTTTTCGCTTTTATTTCTTTTTACTAACCCGGCCACTAGTTGCTTGAGAATCAAGTCAGCAACGTCGTCACAACGCAGATCAAAAAGTGGGAATTCGCCTTCCCTGTGCTTCTATACCATTGGCGTTGCATTCTTCGGGGGTACTCGCCGTTCAAATTAGCGCGTGATAACCCAGACGAACTGCGCGAACGCGGTCACATTGACGCAGAAGGTTTCCAGTATGTCACGTCAATTGCTAACTTATTCGATCGAAGCAATCCTGGTAAGTCCTAGTTAACCCCCCTCCTTTTCCCCCCACTGCTGCAACTATCGGTGTTAACATGTCCCCTCTTTTCTTTAGACCGCTTCCAGCCTCCACTTACAGGTTTTGCAACGGCTCATTGGTCGACTTCGAGTGAATGGATTGTTAAGCTCTTCAAAGAGGCCGGAGCTTGAGCGGGTCATCTTCCTTTCTCCCCGCCCCAGCCATTTCAAGTCCATTTGTTTTTTGATACCCAGTCATGTGCCGAGGATGAGCCATGAGAACCTCGTACATGCATTCAGCGAGCCCCGCTGTACAATCAAAAGATTGCTGTCGCCCATGCGGATTTGTCCGAGATTTTTTTTTGTTGAGTGCGGCGGGAAACAGAACACAGGAAAGGGAAAAACTGAAACAAGTGAAGCAAAGTCTTGTGTGGATTCCATGAGTTCGGTAGATCTATCACAGCCCGTATAGTCTAGTTTGAACAGATTGAGAAATAAAATGAAAATTAATGCCAAGTATTGAAGTAAAAAGGAAATTTAGGACGAGAGGACCAAAAAAAAGAGTCGATAAGGGGCGGAAGTGGTGCCGACGACATGGTAATGTCAATCGTATGCCGCAAAGTTCTATACACGCCTGACACGCCGTTTCCCCGTAACCCACCCATTCCGGCATGCATTGCGTGAGACATGTGGTGTCGAAGAAAGAAAAAAAAGGAAAAGAAATGAAATGAAACGCTGGGGAAAGGGACAGGGAAAAGCGAGTGCGAGACCTCATGATCGACCCTTACGCCCACACCGACCGGCCACCCCCCTCCCTTCCAGTTGACAAGCCACAGAAACAAAGTTTTTTCACTGGCCACAAAAAAACCGTATCCATCCCTCGAGCCCACTCACACACACATATGCACACACACACACCTCCTGTCTTTTGACCGTGCACGACGACATGTGAGCGCAAGCACATATGCGCACACATAGGTCCCCTGCTGCACGTCATGCGGGTAAGTCGCAAGGTAGACTAGTTTGACCGACTAGAAGGGAACATGGTTAGGTACAGTAAAGCAAGTGGCCCTTCCTCGCGCATGGCCTTGGTTCCTTTTTGTTTTTTTTCTTGCCCCAAAAAAATATTATAGCATGTACACGCAATCCGTGAATGTACATAGCACATTACACATCCGTACATACATATTTGCATATGTGTGCATACGTAATGTATCCGTATCGGGACCGTGGCAAGCGTAAGCTAGGTACAACTAAAAGAGAGAAGAAAAGGGAATCCACAGTGGCGGTAGGAAGGGAGGAAGGGAGGAGAGGGAGGGGGGTGAGTGAAAGGTGGGAAGGTGGGAAACCTAGCCATGGCTCTCACGGCCACTAATGATGCGCCAAGGATCCATATCGTAGACGGGAAGATTCTGCGGTCGACCCTTTTCAAAGGGATCGTCAAAGGACGTGGCGGCCCAGCGAGGCTTCTCCCACGCACAGGCGGGGTCGCGCAGGAACATGCGCAGCAAGTGGCGCGAACTCTGTGCGTTTTGCGTGCTGGTGCTGGTGCTGGTGCTGCTGCCGTACGCGGACCGAGCGTGCATGATGGACAGGTTGTGCACGAGTTGAATGTCGCCCTGGCGGCGGCACAGTTGGTGGCTGTATTCGCGGGCTAGCCGTTCGACGGCGTCGACGGCGTGGAGCTGTTGCGGGTTGAGCGAGGGCAGGTGTGCAGCGCGAGGTAGACTGGGGGTCCCGAGCAGCGGGGCCTTGACGAGTTGGCATATGGGCATTCCGTTTGACGAGAAGAATAGAATGGGGCCGTATGACAGGTAAGTGGCCCCGTTTCTGGGTTCAAGGTTGTTAGTTTCTTGTCTGGCCCAGCAAGTAAAGCGGACGTTATCTCCCTTCTTTCCTTCCTTCCCTCCTCTTCCTGTGTACGTTGCCCCTCACCCCCTCTTCCTTTGTTGAGCTCAGAAGGGGGAATTTCCTCCATTGGGGGGAACTTGGAGGATTTTGAGTGTGGATGCCTTTTTCCAGGAAAAATGACACAGAGAAGAGGGGGGGTGAGATGGAGAAGAAAGAGAAAGATACAGGGAAGAAAAGGTGTGGCGTGGAGATATCGAGAATAGACAAGGGAAATAATAGGTATGCAGTCATCTAGTTGCATAGGCGGAAGAAATTGCCTTATTTGAACCAGTAGAGGGAGATTGGAAAAAGACTCACTTTTGCTTCAACTCAAATGGCCAGTTTGGCTCTGCCAACGTCTCCAGAACCTCTGGATCTGTTTCCAACAGTTCATTGTAAATCCGGGCAAAACTAACGACGAACTGCTCGCCGCCAGCGTTAGGCCCCCCGTCGTTACGAACATACAGAGCAAGCACATCTCCAGAAAAGCGGTCGCTATGGAAGTCCATGGCAGAAGTAACTTTTGAGCCTGCGAGTCCTATGCCTCTGCATTCTACCGGAACAGGCTTCTTGGTTGCGTCCAGTACGTGGCTTAGGGTTTGGTTGGCGTATGAATCCGTAGCTCGCTCTGGGCAGATGTACGAGCATATACCTGCAAATGCAATAACTGCTTCTTCGTCGTTAAAATAGGCTGCGTCTAGACCACGCAATACGACGAGGCCCCGGCCTTGGTGGATACGTTTGCTTAGCGACGACAGTTTGCTTGCTAGTTGTGCGTTGCCAAGATCGAATGTTTCTGGGCTGATGTCGCTGCGTGAAAGTCCGGTGACTGAAACAGGGAAACTTTTAGTTTACATTCCAAAACCATCAGTGACCTCGGGGAATGAGGGGGATTGGTCGTGGCAAATCTTACGCTTAAATTTTATAATGGCGGCTCTGACATCTCGAATCTCACCCTCACTCAATCTTACAATATATTCCGATGGATCAAGCTCTTTCCCTTGCCATACCATAGACCCGTTTACCGCTGGCGGAAGTCTATCTGGTGAACTGAGCACTGATGAAGTGTTGCTGTGTAGGCTCTCAAAAGAAGACCTTGTACTGAGGGGTGGCGACAACATGGTCGACTAAAAGTGGCTTTACGAAACCTTGGTGACTGTCTATTAAAAGTATTCTGAGTGTTGCTGAAAAGTATGGGTGTACTTTTAGTGCCGAGAGAATTCTCTGATAGTCAGTATTAAAAAAAGGGCAGGTGTAATATTGGTAGTGTAACTCAACAGTGTGCCTGCAAAGGACCTTTATATACTTGGCTGCCATTGACGCAACCCACTGTGAGAGATGTGTATCCAGTGATCGCTAGTTGCCCTTGTCAGGGTGTGGATGGCAATGCGGAGTGCCGGTGTGAATTTAGAGCTGACAGACCCGCCTTGCAAGGCAAGGCTTACATTAGATTGAGCCCGACCATTAATTGAAATCAGCGCCAACACACATGACTAGGCTCGTGCGACAAGAAAGAATCCTGGGTGTATCTTTTCTGGATTGCTTGTGACCCGACGCCCGTCATGCTAATGGCTGCGGGTCAGACGTGGCAAAGAAGAAATACTCAAATGGACCCCTACCACTCGGGTCCAAAACTATGGTAAAGGCAGCGGGACGTATCGAAACCTTGCCGTATGGAGACAAGTGGTCGCCTGCCCTTGACCAACGTCTGCCCACCGCACTGACTGCTCTCGCTTGCGGCAGAGCTTCCTTCGGGAAGCCATGTGGCTCCGTGGTTGCCACCCTGGTCCCGCTGTAGACCGAAGCATCTTGTACTAATTAAAGGGCCGCGTCCTAGTGAGCGTATCCTCGCTAGAACTCGTACTTACTCACATATGTACGTCTGCTCGGGCAATTGACGCGAGTCATCGACGATCCGGGTAGGTACTTACAAGACTCTTTTAGGAACACCGCAGATCGCAAAAATAGGTTCGATCACATTCGCATCAGCCTAATATCACCGCGCTTACCGCTGTGGGAATTGTGCGATTAGATACCATTCGCTCAAATCCTTCGCATGCAGTCGAATCATACGGAAGGTTCCGAAGCTTCACGGGACCTGCTTCTCCTACTTGCAAGTGGGTGAATGTCAGCATGTGATCAGAAAAAAAAGGTGCGAGCATTCGTTGTCTTGAGACCTCGTCCAGCCTTTTCAGTACATACTTAGACCTCGCTACAACAACCTACATCCGTCGCTGCCGAGAAAGGGCCTTCATGCTACATGAAAGGCGGAACATTAGCGGCTGAGCACCCCAATTAGCACTTCTTACCAGGCCCATAGTTTTGCCGAGACTTACTCAACATAAAATAACGTGATGATGTGCCTTCGGACTGCATGGGCAGTTGTGGCCCGTGCCATGCCATCTCAACTGTGAGATGCTTCGGATCCACCCATCTGCGACCCCGTTGAGCTGCAGAGCTATCAGGGGCTACGGATATGGAGAATCATTGGGCCAAATGGTCAAAATGAGCCGCCGAGGGTTCAGCTCACTAGGGTGGTGGCTATCCGATTGGTGTGCGCCAGTTAATGTCACAGCTGTTCACACCCCCTCCCCACTCGTACTTGTTGTGGCGACTCATGCTGGCATCGTATCTGCCTGCGCAAGCAAGCAACCTTTTTCAGATAATCACAAGTTCGTATAGCTATCCTTGATGGCCAAGAGCGCGGCTACTTCTTGCCAGTATCGGCGCCAATCCACTATCAGCGGATGCGATGACAGCTACCGCGAATGCGGGAAGTTGCTGCAATGTGATTGTGCATCGACATGCAGCTCACCGCCAAATGCAACTTCGTTTTGACTGATACGGGAGTGTCAGGTTTGCTCCCGGCCCGTTCGCTTGTCACAAGCATACGTTCCAAGGCTAAAACGTCTCGAGGAGAGCCTTCTCCACCATGCATGGCTAGGGCACCACCTAGAGCATAGCCTCATGACATGCCTTGCTAGGGAGGATTGGCTGCATATCGCTTCATCACTGCATGAATGATCAGCTGGACATCCACACAGAGTATGATAGCAAACATGGCTCTTGCAGGACAATGCAGCCAGGCGGCCCATCCCCAGTCGCATCACAACCACTGGCTCGCCACTAGGCACTGTCCTTTTCATACTCAGCCTTATGGGTCCAGTTGGAGTACACTGGCTACATGGCTTCAGTCGAGTCTCGCTACGCTATGGCACCTTTAGGATAAGTCGGCACCAGGCATATGCTCGACGACGTTCTCAAGCGGATGTGTAGCCGAGTTGGGCAATGGGTGCGAATCCACATGGCATGTCCACACGAGGAAAGCAAGCGCCTTGCCCGTAGCTGGCGGACAAAAATGATGGCAAGGCAGATTGTTGGAGCCTTGGTGGCGCTCCAGACCCAGCCGTGCTCGCGAGTAGCTACTCGATCGATCCTTAGAACATCATGATAACAGCCGAATGTGCTAATGCAGTCCTGTTGAGACTATCATCTGCAATATCAGCCCACTGGGTGGAGTCTTGTCGAGCTTGGGAAACTGCTCAAAGACTGAATCAAAGTCGATCCCTAAAGGTGAATTGAGAAGAGGATGCATGTCAGAATGACCACTATCCGAGGTCATGAACCCGCGCGTAATCGGCGAAGTATTTCCGAAGAGATGAACAGCGCGCTTAAGATGTCGCGCAGTGGATCGGCCAAGATCGCCCATCGTGACAAAGCTGATGGCATCGTTGCTTTGTGGGCTCTGCCGTGTTGACGCGTGTGGCACAGGTTGAAATTGCCCCTGTATTTTTCTTCGGTTTGCACTGTGGTGCGGTGTTGGAGGCAGGTGCTAGGGGATGCGGGTGTGCGTAGACAAAGCTGGCATGGCGTTGCCATTACTGTTAGCTGCACAAACAAAGGACGGCAATCTTCTTCTTCTTACGCTGCCAACGCAATTGTTGTTTGGTGTAGTAGCAACACGCTGTTCAAAAGAACAACAGACAGTCAATGTCAGTCTATTAGCGGCTCTTGGGCCTGCATAGCTGGCCACTGTATACATGTCCAGTGAGGGGCGCCTGTGTATACACGCCGAAATCCTTCGGATGATGCCGCCGCCGCCGCGCCCACCTCGGGGAAGGGCCTCATGAGGTACCAGACAATGGCCCCGATAATGGGTGACTACAGCGACCCAGCGTTATGGCAAGGACGTCTGATCCCAAGGGCTCGAGGACGCCACAGATGCTGATCGGTGAGCAAAACCTGGAGTGAAACACAAGATTGAGGACAGGGGTGCTGGAAAAAGCGATATATGCATCCGCCAGAAGAACTGCACACAGTCCCACCTGAGGAAAGCCGCTATGTGCAATCAAAAAAATAAAGACAAGAGTTGGTTGGGTTAGGCTTTAGGCGTACCTCGAGTAGTTGCGACGGCTTCTTGTCCATATCCGCGACAGTTTTGTGATGTCATGCTATCAGCCCGTCTGGCGGTCCGGGTAAGCGATTCCCTAATGCACGTCACACACATTGCAGGGTTAGCCGCGCTACGTCCACTTAGTCATGGGCAGACTAGGGGAACTGCTCAAGACTGCCGTCAGGTGGGAACACATCCAAACAGGTTGGCCTATTCCTTACTTCTGCCCAGCCTGATTCCGTGGGGAAATGCGCGTCCTGCCCCCTCTGATGCTCTTTTCGTATGCGCGCCTTAAGGCCCTCCCTTACCCTGACACGCCGGATGACTTGTTGTCAACTTTAGGTCCAGCCTAATTTCCTGCTTGCATAGAGCAACTGCGTGGATACAATTAGTGTGTGTATAGGTGCATGGAGTCGCACATGTGCCTTCCAATGAATAGAGGCGGAGTTCAATCCGCCCTACCGCCAACTGGGATCATCGAGTTCGCCTCTCTTTTCAATTTCACCTCTTTGGGTTTTACACTACTTAAATCTATACTTGTCGTCTATGTCAGCTCGTCTCGGCACTATTCCATGTCGTTTGCAGGTCGGCAAGTTTCAACCTAAGCTGGCATGCCGCGGCTGCACCTCGAGCCCACTTGTCTAAGTATTACCAAGCTTGAGTGGGCGAAATCAGTCTCGACCGAGCTTCTATCGGCCAGAATAAATCGTTTATGGTAACCGAAAAAGGCCCACGGGGTAATACTTACAGTCCCGTAAGTCTTACAACGACGCGTCTGTGCAACTATCCGAACCCTTTACCGCTTGAGCGTAGGAGAGCACCCCAGGAAAACACCTATTCAATCTTGAATGAGAGAGGGTAAAAAAGTGGGTACACCTGGCGTATGACTATGGCTGACATTTATTTAGGAAACTGTACCGTGCTAACATGCTCATGCGCAACTTCGACACTACTCCAGGAATTCACCAGGATTGGCATTATATCACGGATGATGACATGTAAGACTACTGGGATAAAAAATATGGCGCTCACCAAAGACACTCTCGTGACAATACTTCCCAGGATGGTGGACGATGCGATGTCGCGAGTCATGTCAACTCTCCCTATCAAACTCCATCAACACACCAAACTAGCGGCGCGATACCTATACTAAGTATGATTAGTGCGAAAAGTGTTGTTTTATAAACGCGGATATATCTGGAAAGTCTCCTTGACCGTCAGTTCCTGTCATCCTCGTCTGCGCCTGCCCCTGAGTCAACATCTACCTTACCAGCACATGTATCGCCGACCAAGAGATCCGAACCGCACGCATGTGGTCCTATGCCACCCAGAATGACATGATTGTCTCACTTCTTGACCATATTCGCCAGCGCTCTAACCCAACTGGTGGATTTCAAGCACACTCGACGCGCCTTGCAACGATCCTCGAATTTGTCGCAGCGGTTCCGCACAGAACCATGTCGCAAAGCACTTTTTAGACATAGCAGTATACAGAAGTTCGAAACGATAAAGTCAACCCCAACAGTGCGCCGCACCGGGTACCCCATCGGGTACCCCAACCGAACCCCCACACGGGAAGGAACAAAGAACGGAAATAGAGAGCATGCCTAGAAATTCATCTTTATCGGGCATTTTCATTCGCCGAGTAAAGAAAGTAGAACCACATGTCATACGAGTGTTCGGGGATAAGAAAGGAGAGATAGGGCGTAAGCGAGGCTGCTCGCACGCATTCTCATTGATGCCTACTCGAGACTAAGGAGCTTACCCGACAGGCATCCATCTTTCACCGGCTGCACTGCGCTGCCCAGCATTGCCAGAAACAGTGCAGAATTCCGCTGCTTATGGCGCTAGCCGCGCGTCAACTGACTGCTTCGGCGCACATATTTGCCCGTATGAGGAGGTGCAAAAGAAACGTGTATCGACGCGCAATCGAGCGATATATGGCGCCATTATGGCGGAAGATTGTAAGCAGAGCAGCATATTGATCAAGGTGGGATAGCCCCTTCGTATCCGGAATGCGAGAAGGTAAAGGGCATTGCGTGACTGAATGCATGGCCGAGTATGATTCATAATTCGTGCTGAGCGGAGAGATACGGCGCTATCGAGCGACTCCAAGCTTTGTATACCATCTCACGACTATGTTGAAACGAGAGATGGGAAATCAATATTCGACAGACTAAGAGCAGCCTCTACACCTTACAAAACTTTCTCCAGACTATAGTCAAGACTATCACTGATTTTCTATGGTGAAATTGCTTTTTTTCGGTTACCAACTTTTCTATCCTCTTTTCTACAATACGCCCGAAATTCCTTTGACAAACAACTGGATAGGAAGCAAGCGAGATGCGAGATCAGCGCTAGCTATGCATAAAAGAGATATTCAAACACAAGGGCAAAAAAAATATGTAAAACAGACGCAATAATACATCGTAGAAAGGGAAAAGGAGCCAACTCAATTCAAGACTTAGAAGGAAAAAAAAGAAATATAATATCCATTATCTTCCCGCAAAACAAAAGGACCATGAGGAACAAAACTCCAACACCTTCTATACCCAGAAAACAACCAAGAAAACTCCAACACTCTCATCCTCCCCACTCAAAAAAAGCAAAGAAAAAAACGCCTACAACACCAATTCCCCAACCCCCACCCATCATCACGCCCACCCTCCCGTCTCCTCAAACACCCCCATTCACCTCGCAGGTGGCTGCACCCAATGCCTCAACATCTGCGCAACCGCCCAATTCCACTCATTCACAAACGCCTCCGTCAGCTGCGTAACCTGCTCTGCCGTCGGTGCGTGTCCACCCCACATGGCTGGCTGCGAAGCCTGGTAGCGCGCGTAGTATGGGATGAGTTGGCTTTTTTCCCCAGTTAGCAAAGTAGTCGTTTGCTGAGTTTACGGGCCTTGAGAAATGAAGGGAATGGGGGGGAGGTGAAAGGGAAGAGAGAGGAGGGGAAGGGCAAGGTGGTAAGGAGAGAGAGAAGGGACGCACTCGGCTTGTATTTTACTGAGAACGAGCCAGCATAGGTTCCAGGAGCGGTTACTGGCTGGGTCGGTGTAGACGCGGCGTTTGGCTTCGTCGAGGCAGTTTGAACTGTTTTTTTTTCATTGTTAATCAATCTTTTTTTTCGAAATGCATGTTTGGCGAGTTACCTAAATGGATAGTTGCGAGTCAAGCCACGGAGTTCGGTTAGGAGGCTGTGAGAGTCGACGTAGTAGGACCCTAAGAATTGAGAGAAATTGGACGTTAATTTTATGATGCGTTTGGGAAAATTGGGGAACTTCCTGACTTACATGCTGATGTCATGGCTTCGCTACAGTCGGAGGTACCGAGGACTGCGAATGCTTTTTCGATGCGGCGGAGTTCAACTACGGTGTTTACTCGGTGGGCTCGCAAGGCCTGAATGTATTTTTCTTTCTCTGCCTGGGTGATGTTAGATGTATGAGAATAGTGATGTTACGGAGCAGGGCGGGAATGATGATTGGGGAGAATGATAGCGTACAATCGTGATTCTTTGAGTTGAAGACATTGTGAAAGACTTTGGCACGTAGTATATACGAGCTGGTGGGCTGTTGAATTCCTGAAGTTCGGTATCGGTTGAGTATCTGAGCCGATCTCGCATACAAGTTCTCTGAAGATGGTATTCGATGAGCGACACAAATTTCTTAAGGAATATATATGTCGAGTTCTGGGATACTGTTGTTCCTGTTTTGAGTGAGGCATGTGGAATAGGAAAATGAAGTCATTATATAAAGCTGTACCTAACCTTTTACCTTCCATTTGATGACGCCTAAGGCTGGTATCTTGCTGTGTGTAAGTTCAGCTGGAACAAGATAGATTCGGAAAGCCTCCACAACCAAGAGCAAAGGAGCGTTCTGTTTAACCAAGCCACATGGTCATGAAGCCACAAAATGTTCCCAAACCCCACAGCCCAGGATGATGGAACCAGCTAGGCAAGGTAAGTATGGAGGTATTCAGTAAGATGCTAATCTTCTTAAGACAAAAGTGGTCAGCTTCATCGCCTACAAACATCCATGCAATGAGATCTATGGGAACGGCCATGCTCCTGGTGAGTTGATAGGTTTGTTGATTGGCACCAACAGCCTTTTCCGGCGTCGAACAGAGATGCTATCGTCAGACTATGGGCAAGGATGAGTCGATCATGGACCTGGCGGGCCGGCAGATCCAAGCTCACGCGCCGTCATGATGGTCCCATACTTTTGGCACTCATGAATCAGATGCCAAGCTTATGTGCTAAGTGCTCATTCGTTGTATATTCGATATTCTCCGACATTTGTGTGCAAAATGGAGCCTTATTGGCCATAGTTTGGTGTTCCTCGAGTCAAAAATAATCCTGGCTGGAGGGATCAGAGACAAGCACCTATCGGCCAAGTTTCATTGTACGAGTTCGCAGCAGAATGACCAGCTGAAGGTACCAGTTTGCAGTTGTGTTAGTGAGCCTGGCGCAGGTGAATCGGAGAGTGCGATACACGCCCGGAAGTCTGGGTTTCCGACGTATATCTGGGAGGCCTGATGTCACGATCAGTAAATAAACCTGGAGTTTGGGTTTGAGGCTGAGGCTGATGGCGAAGCTGACGGTGCAAGGAATCAAGTTTGGGGAGGCTTCGGGACTGCCGCACAGTGGCTAGTAGTAATCTAGCGTGTGGCTCAGCGACTCTAACTCCAACTTCACTGCTGCTCCCCATCAATCGCCGGTCATTTTGAAGCTGCCCACATGGCCATGCGATATGTTTCTGAAGTCTCGTGAATGCGCTGATCAGTAAGGCATAACGGTGCGCTCCATGATGGGAAATTTTCTCTGCTCAAGACGAAACTGTACCATCGACCTTGCAGTTTACTAGCCACAATTGCGATCGCGACCCAAAACAATGTCATCCTTGCCAAGGGGAAATGTCTACGAGGCTGAAAGTGGGTGCGTCAGCAGTCTAACGTGAGAAAGAGCCTCCACACTGGCGAGTCAGTACGCCCACAAAATACAACGGGATGATGCAATACCAACAGCCTTGTCTGGGTCATACCCAGAAGTTGATTGGACATATGGTACCAAGCTTTCAATGATCGCCTACTAGAGGATATGCTTCTTATGGCTCACATCATCGACGGGCCCATGACATGGTCAGCCAGTGCTAGGTTCGGAAGGAGACATTTCCAGGAAGGGATTCCAAAGATACTAGAATGGGAATGTTTGGTCACGTAGTCGTCTGCAGCTGAGAGACTGCAAGCTTGACAACGACGTCAAAACGCTCAAAGCGCACATTGGTCATGAATGATGGCTGGCCACACCTCCGCCCCTGTCCAACAGAGGATCTGGATACCCTATGCTACTCAAGCCTAGAACAAGGATTTGCATCCTCTTCAGCTGGAGCATTTTTGGGTCGCCTTGTTTTGTGAAGAATCAGTGATGCCCATCATCATCTTCATTCGCGCTCACACTTGTTTCAGAATCAGAGCATGGCTCAAGTGAGTTACTTTCCTCGCACTTCCAGATATCTAAAATTGTCAGCTCAACTATTTCTATCCCTCTTGTTGATGCAAAATAGGAAGACGCATTGACTCGTAAAGATTCATGTTGATTGATTCTTTTACATCAGTGGGCAGGCAGTCTTTCGACTCTGCAATGCCTTGGAAGTCATCATCCACCTCTCGTACCTAGACGCCTAGACTAAGGCACTCTATATGCTCAGCGCCATGATGGAGTTTACGATGTCGTTATCGTTCTCCTTGAGAGCCTTGACGGCCTTCTTTCGGGAGACGCTGGCTTGCTGCATGACGAGCTCGATGTCCTTGCCCTCGAGGCCAGAGTCGTCGATCTCCTCGTCGTCATCCTCCTCCTCTTCCTCCTCCTTCTTGTCCTCGACAGCCTTGCCCTTGCCGTGGTCGTGGTCGTGGTCGTGGTCGTGGCCAGCGTGGTCGTGGGACTGAGCCTCGGCTTGAGCGAGCTGCTGGGCGGCGGAAGCCTGGGCCTGGGAGTTCAAGTCCTCAATCTTGGCCTCACCGAAGATGCTGGTGCGGGGTCAGTAGGCGGGACGGCAATTGAGGGGCAGTAGACTAACATCCAGGTGTTGCTCGAGGGAGACTTGTAGACGTCAGGCTGGTTGATGACGAAGAGGATCTGGCTAGTTGTTAGCTCCAATTCCATCACAGCGGCTCTGCCCGCATCTCTGTTGTTTGACTGCGGGCTTCCACCATCAACACCAATTGGCTCGCGGGCACTCACGTTCTTCGGTCGGCGCAGGGTGACACGGGTGATGCCTTCGATGTGCTTCAGGCCGAGCTTGGCAATGGCCTTGCGAGCCTTCTTCTCGTTGCGAGAGTGGACAGCGACGGAGGAGCCCGCAGGCACGTTGACCTCACCCTCCTCAGCCTCGGACTCGTCGCTGGACTCATCCTCCTCGATCTGAGCGTTCTTCTTCTCGGGCTCGTCGGGGATTTCTTCGATGCGTGGGTTGGCCATTTTGTCGGTGTGTGGGTGACGAGACGTGGTGATGGTACTGGTGCTGCAATATCGAGGTCCGCCGGGTGGTGGTCGCAGCTTCCCCCAAAAATGATTTGTGGGCGGTTTAGCGCGGGCAGCTCCTCCCCCAAAAGTTCGCATATGACGATTGCCTACTACAACCGCTGCTACGGCTACTACAGCAATCACATTATCCTCGCATAGTCATTATTTCACAGAAACAAGCCAGTTCAAAGAGGGTATCAAATTGGCAATTCTAGTTGCAGTCTTTTGTGTGTTCATGAAATTGTGGATTGGACTCTCTTGCTACATGTAGAATGCATGCGAGAGCCGAGTAAACGTTTCCCATACCGAATTGCACCATGCCAAACATTGGACTTATTCACCCGAAGCCAGGTCTTGAATTTTTGAATGCCTTTGAGGGTCGCCTTCGGAATGCTCATGAAAAATGCACATCATGCCTCTCCGTCACCTGCATGCAGCGACCTCCACAACGCCTGTCTCCCGACAGCATCTAGAATACCTATGCCTTTGCGCTGGCGCGGATCTTGGCAAAGGTCTTCTGGACCTCGAAGCGGGCCTGTGTGTCTGTTAGCTATGCCATTTCCAGACTGCGCAAATTCCCCAGGACACAATCCAAATTACGACCGGTCACAGGGGGCAACGCCAGACGCAACGTACCTGCTTCCTCATCTTCATGACCTTGAAGCGCTCAAAGTCGTTCAGTCCCCGCCTCTTCTGCATGGCCGCACGCTTCTTTGCCCATGCGCTCTCGTCGAACTTTTGCTGGACCTTGTGCTCTTCCCACTTCTTTGCAACGTGACCAACACCGCTGGCGCGGGGAAGCTTGGGGATGACGATGGGTGTGAGGGAGAGTTTGGCAAGGGCGATCTCCTGGCGGGGAACGGGGGCCTTCTCGGAAGGACCATCGACGAGAACCTATGCTTCTGTGAGCGGCTGAATAGCAACCGAGTCCGCGGGTTTCCGTACACGCTTGTGGTCAATGATCTCGACAATGGCAGCCAGGCGACCCTCGTACTGGCCCTCGTTGAAGAGGACCACACGGCCGACCTCGACCAGCCTCCAGGCACTCGTTGTGATTTCGGCGTCACCCATTTCGTCGGTTGTGCTGCGAATGAATGTTAGACAATGAAGCGAGTATGGTGCAGCGTCGAGAGGCGTACTGGTCGGAAATTAGGTCGTTGTGTGATGTTCTGTTCGGAATGTAGAGACAATGCGATCGAAAATCCAAGTGCGGTGCCGGGGCCGTGCACAAGCGAAGCCCGGCTTGGCGCTAGCAGAAAAACGCAACCGCGACCGCGACTTATTTCTTTACATCTTGGCCTCACAAACACCAGCAACATCAACGCCCGCCTGCAGTCTTCTGCGATGCACTCGCTGCATCTGTGCTATGCGCATAGACAGAGCGCTTCTGACGGATGAGGGTTGATGCGCCTTCCCGGCTACGGACACATCTACTCATTCCTCTGCAAACTGGCTGCAGCTGCAGCTTAGCTCGATAGCTCCACTGGTACGTCTCCATCCTCCGCAATTTTCCTCGCCCTCCAAGGATGACATAATTTGCGATTGAGCCCGTCGTCGGAGACCCTCGCCGGGGTCTCTTAACGGCGGCGGGTTTATGATATTCAATTTCTTACATATTCTGAGTTTGCTTCACACACCCAGCTTATCATGTCGATGCTCTATGGAGGACCTTTGCTAACTGTGAAAAGATTTTAAGCACATTCCCACTCATAGCTCATGGGTCTACGACTTGGTTTTGCATTGTGATGTAGCATAAGAGGTTTGCTCACTTACTCTGAAGCCACCAGTATATTTCATCCAAGGTCAGTCCAGCTTTACTTGCATCATCATGCGCCCCCCTTCCAATGATTACAACATGCAATAGATAGTAGATGATTACGATGATTACTACTTTATCACCAAGATCACTGAGGAAGATTTCAATCACGCTTTTGCTTGATATGGCTTTGTCTTGGTGCAAATAGCTAACAAGCTTGCAGATTTATCAAATGCGAAGCTTGGGTCTTGGATCCCATTCGTGGAATAGCATCTACCGACACTGTCAACGGTCCCATATCAAATAGTATGGAGCAACGTGACATGTTCACTGTAGACTAGAGATATTTCCCATCGCGGGATGTCTTCGCTATGTACATGTGCCAATAGTAGATTACAAAGGTAGGCGCAAGATTGACCTTGGATGGGTCATTCATACTCATCAGTTAGCTAGAAGTATAGTAACTAGCTTATCCATCAATCACGTTTCCCTCAACCATCCTCTGCTCAGGTGTTCCTCCTCTCCTCCGTGTGATCTTTCTCCCATAGTTGC
Source organism: Bipolaris victoriae FI3 (assembly GCF_000527765.1). Taxonomy (NCBI): domain Eukaryota; kingdom Fungi; phylum Ascomycota; class Dothideomycetes; order Pleosporales; family Pleosporaceae; genus Bipolaris; species Bipolaris victoriae. The sequence continues at coordinate 16,256 of NW_014575362.1, read as the reverse complement.
GGTAGAGATTCATCAACAGCTCTCTCACTACAGGATGGAATACTGTTCTTGCGTCAAACTTGCTTCCACTATATGGAAACGCTACGATTTTCCTCCAGTCGGCATTGTCCTCGAAGTAGAATTCCAAATCGAACGCGTCTGCTTTCTTGAGCATGTCTTTGAGCACTTCCCCTTTGTGACCGTTGATGTCTGCCCATGCCCAAAGAGCGGGATTGTAGAAGTCGAGGGTACCTGATGCCTCTGTTGCAAGGATCTGCGCATTGAACAACAGATGTCGAAGAGTATTCAAGTCACAGTCGCAGTCTATAACCGCATACTGCAACATCTCCGTTGTAATACCCTTTGGCACGCCCAAAAGCACCGCCAGAGCCGCAACTGCATGCTCATTGCCCTCTCTAATAGCTTCTCGAATACCCGCTTTTGCCACCTCACCGGCCATACTACCCTCCCAATCAATCTCACCGTTCAAACTCACTAGGACATACAGCAACGACGCCTTGTCCTCTGTCCACGGCCCATGCAGCAATTTCTCAGGAATACTGAAACCACGTGCAAACCCCAAATACGGGATCTTGGTAAACATGTACGGCAACAGTCCGTCAAAGTATGATACATCAGGTATAGTAACGCCAGTGGCTGCCCACGCTTTCCCGCGCAATTTGACCATGGCCTCGTGCGCGCGCTGCACGTAGGCTAGGAAGAACTCATAGGTGAAGAAGCGGCAGGATAGAATATCCGATTGCAGTGCTGGGTCGCTGGTCACTTTCCGGTCCCGATAGTTCGTGCGGTGATCGACTGTGTGGTAAAAAGAGCGCATTGTAAACTCCATGGTGATTGCGCGTGAGGATAGTTTTTTGCCTAGAGAAGGAGAGCATTGCGGGAGGGCAATGTTCATGCTGTGTAGGAATATCATTTCCAGCAATTCGACGGGAAGGCCTTCGAGTGTTGGCATGGCGGGCGTTGCAACTTTAACTTTGCTTTTGGTTTTTGGTTTCTTTGGCCGTTTTGGTTGAGAAGTAGTTGTAGAAGTAGGTGCGGAGGATGCCTGTATAAGTGCTGCGGGTAAATGCTTTCGTTTCTTGCCGCGTACGATGATGGGTGTAAGATCCATTGGTCTTTTTGTAGGCGCCGCGTCACCAGTAGGCACCAGCATATCGGCATGCATGTAGTAGATGGATCGGGAAAGGTCCGCTGCGATCAAGACTATAGGTGGTGCGCCTCACCTGGTGCGTGCACTGGTGTGGCTTTGCCGCGGCGTTGTTCCTGGCTAGCGTGGATCGTGTTTCCGCTGTTCTTCCTGTCGCGCAAACAAAAGACGTTCAACACAGCCTAGCGACGATACGCGCACTCGCAGCGCCCTCGATCGGAAGAGAAGTAGAAGATTTAGGGAAAAGAGTCGGAAAAAATGCAGGTCCACGCTGTACCAGATTCGGAGCGCGCGTTTGATTCGACAGGGAGGAAGCTGCCCTGGGCGTATGAGTTTGCGGAGTAAGTCTTTCTTTCGCTGTCTTTGTCCAGTGTGGATTGTTTGATACTGGAAAGCGCGTCATTGAAGAAGCCTAGACATATCAGTCTACTTTTCCTCGCTATGTTCGCATATGGAAGACCTGGAACGGGAAGATGCTGTAATTAAGCGCACGCGGCTGACACCAGACCTCAACAGCTCAGACCAAAACCAACGTCGTCTTCCCGAAGAAAAAGGTCCCTTTGGAAAAGCACGGAAACGCGGAACTTCACGAGCAAAAACGCCCTTGGGCGCCAACCAAGCGGCCGACGAAGCGAAACTACTCAACCAACGCGCAATCGATGACATATTTGGTCGGTACAAGGCAGAAGAGGACAAGAGGCGCTCAGTATCATCGCGTCCTATTGCCGCGCTTCCCCCATCCGGTTCAGTACCCAACTTGATAGACGCGAGCAATGGACTTAACAATTCCTTTGCCGCCGGTCCATCAACAAACTCGGCCTTCATACAAGAACCAAAGGAAGTAATACTCTATGGCTACGGCAGCGATGCACAATGGGCAGCGATATCACACTACGAAAAGGTCTCCAACGGTCTCATTTACGAAGAATACGACCGTGAGCCCTACAACCCAAAGTTCGGATACACGTTTACTTCGCAACGGGCGTCGCATTACCGGTCGCTAAGCAAGGCATCTCTGAGAAAAATAAATGAATTCGTCGGTGGCGACCATTGGATCAAAGTGACATTCGACAGCGCCGAAGCAGCAGAGCGCGCATGCCACTACAGCCCCAAAAATATCCAGGGCTACACCGTCTACGCCGAAATGTACAGAGGAACCGGCCCTCAAGGCGGCGACCGCCCCATCCGAGCAGAACCAGGAAATTATTCGCAAGTCACCTCTCCAAACACCATCTCCTCAGGTACCATTGGCCCCCGCGGCATCAGCACATCGCAATCCTCTGCCACCGCCTCGTCCGCCACAGCAACCGCCTCGCAACCCACAGGATTACTAGCACTAAACGGATACCGCGGTCCAAACGACATCCCGGCCTTCATGCGCAGCACAGCCGGCTCCTTCCCCTCGCACCTCGATGACATGCCTGTGGAACCCGAAAGAGAAGAACACCGAGTCCTCGATCCAAACACCATTCCCGCACGCAGTATAACTACCGCGCTGAACCCCCGCTCCCAACGTGCGACACTGCGTCTTAAAGGCGCAAACGTCAAGCCCGCTATCTTTCTGCCGCAGGAAAAGGCGTTTCTCCCCGCGAAACCGCGCTGGCAGCAGACGGTGGGCTCACTGCCGATGATTGGGTGGGTGTTTGGGTCTGGTCAGGGCATTATTGGCGATCAGGTGCCGAGGAAAGAGGATGGTAGCTTTGATGCAAATGGGGCGAGTTTGTACTGGCGAATGTGGTATGCGGTGGATAGTTGCTTTGGAAGTGATTTCTGTGGAGTGAGGGATGCAGAGTACGACGACTAAATCGGGCGGAGGACAAGGACAAGAAGGATGAGATGGACAATGGATAGGACCTGGCGGACTGGTAAACATGAGCATTGGGTGGCGTTTTGGGCGCTTGCACAAGCGCATTTCTTTTCCTATATTCCAATGAGCGCCAGCCTGAGCAGATTGACGATGCAGCATCGAGCCATTTAAAGTATGCCGCACAAAGTGGTGTGCAAAATGTAATATTATTTCAAGAGCTAACGCCAACGCCCGGAAGATTAAATCTAACACGCGTGTGACCATCATGCTTTCATGTCCGTATTCAGTCAACCCCCATAGCAAGGGCAAATATGCCACATGCCTCGTACACTCTTCTCCTCCATCCCCTGGCAGCCTCATTCTTGTCGTATTAGTGCGCCTAGACATATTGGCTCAACCATCGGATGCCCTCGCCGTATCCCTGCCTCATGACGACACTGCACATGAAGACTTCAACGGGTCGGATACCCTCGAGAGGCACCTTGCCCTTGCCGGTTGTCTGGTATAGACCGAGCACAGAGCGGAGCTGGTCCTCGGAGACGGCGTCGGGGTGGTCAATCTTGTTACCAAGAATGACAAAAGGAGTGTTCTTGAGCTCTTCCATGGCGAGGAGAGCGTCGAGCTCGGCTTTCGACTCGGTAAGACGCTCATGGTCCTTGGCATCGACGAGGAAGACGATGCCGGAGACTTCGGGGACTAAAGACGAGTCAATGCGGTGTGCAAGGATTGTAAAATCTGGTAGGCGTACAGTAGTCACGCCACAATCGTCGGGCTTGCGCGTGGCCTCCAAGGTCAAAGGTTGTGAACTTGACGTTTCCTATCGAGAGCTCCTCGGAGGTGGGGTGCAGGGTTGGCTGGCTAGAGGGATGTTAGCTAGCGGCGAGAGAAGGACCGTGGTTCACGTACAGAACAGCAACCCTGTCGTTCTTGAGCATATGCAGCAGCCTAGATGCGTTAGTCGAATCGCGCGCGCCCAGTTCGGTTGCCATACGTGGTCTTTCCAGCATTGTCACTACATCAGAGTTAGCTATGGGCGTCTGGATTTGAATGTGTGTGGGAATGCGCACAGTCCGAGGAAGAGGAGCTTGGCATGCTGTACATATGTTAGCCTCAGTCTGATGATCGTGTCCACAGCGCTCATGCCTACCTTGTTCATAAGTCCAAGCGAGGACAGAACATCCCAAACTATCATGCCATGTCAGCGTCTATTCATTCGGGTCCTCGGCGATCGAATTGTGGATAGAAAGGCGTATGTGTTGTATGTGGGGGGTAAGGTATCGATGCGCATGTGACAAGGCCGACGTAGCCATGTTATGAGAACTTTGGAGGTTCTCAAGGGAAGAGTGCGAATAGAACAGGCTCATCGTATATCTGTAGCGCTATATCTTCGCCGTTGATGCCGCATATGTAGACATGGCTTTCGTCGGGCTTCATCCGTAACGGGAGAGACAAATGGTAAACTTACACCTGGCGCAAGGTCAGCAGGGGTAAATGAAGTGACAGCATAGCCACTCACCAATCAATAATCCACATGATTGCAATATAGACTTAAGCGGAGACTATGAGTGGAAAGTGCAGCAGGGTGGCGTCGGGTGTGGATGGGAGAAGTAAACTTGGGGAAGATGGCCACCATGGAGGGCGGAAGTGAGCGGTGGTCCGGGCGCCGGTTTCTTGGCGGCTCTGTTCCGAGCTCTCGCGAAGAACTTGGACTTGCACCCTCACGAAACAGAAACCACCGCATTCCCGTCTAAATCCATCACAATGGCCGTCGGAGTACGTCAGATTCCCTCCCAGAACCCTGTCGAAGCTGTTTCCAGCCCAATTGCTGTGCCGCCAGCGAAGCCCCGCCCGCAATGGCAGCCCCGAAGTGAATATCAAGAAAACTAACTTGTCCCCCTCCTACAGCGCAGCGCAGCCCTCAAGCTCGACTGGACCAAGCTCGCTACGCAGCTTGGTCTCAAGGGTCAAACCGCCGCTTCCCTCCAAGCCTTCAAGAAGCGCAACGACGATGCGCGCCGCAAGATCGCCGTCCTCTCGGAGCAGTCGCAGACTGTTGACTTCGCCTACTACCGCAGCATCCTCAAGAACCAGGCCGTCGTCGACGACATCGAGAAGCAGTTCAAGGCATTCAAGCCCCAGACGTACGATGTAGGAAGGCAGATCAAGGCCATTGAGGCTTTCGAGGCCCAGGCCGTCCAGAGCGCAGAGCAGACCAAGTCCGTCGTCGACAAGGAGTTGAGCGATCTCCAAAAGACCCTCAAGAACATCGAGGAGGCCAGGCCATTCTCTGATCTCACTGTTGTATGTGGACTCGGCTATGGATGAGTGGGGTGGACTATGTGTGTGCTGACGAATATCGCAGGACGAGGTTGCCGCTGCCCAGCCCGAGATTGACAAGCGCACCGAGCAGCTCGTCTCCAAGGGTCGCTGGGCCGTTCCTGGCTACAAGGCACGTTTTTGGAGCAATTGCCCTGATCTATGCATGAATACTAACAACCCCGCAGGAGAAGTTTGGCGATCTGTCCGTCCTCTAAACATCTTCTTTCCCTGTAGTCCAAGTGTACCCGATCTGGGTTGTATTATCTACGTATTTGTGAATAGTTCCAGAGAGTGGAAATGCAATCTAGATTCTGATCACATGTATTGGGGCTTGTACACGTGCATTTTCCTGCATCGTGCTAATGACACAAGTGATATGATGGAACTATTCCAACTTATATGCCTTTCACTAACCACTCCATTCCACATGAACTGTCTACAGTGATTCTGAAATTGGCACTTTGATCCATGTCAAAAATATCAAGAAACAGTGTGCTCCAAACTGGTACTTTCACCTTACCCTTATCCAAAAAATTCAAGCTAAACACATGAAAAAGCAATTAGAGCCATAGATCAAATTTGGTACACACAGTTGAGTAAATGAAGGATTATTCCAAACGCAAACATGGATACTTCAAAATCGAAATCACGCTTGTATCAGGACATAGACCTGACGGTTTTCAAATTAATGACGCTTAGCAGGATAGATGATGAAAAAATGAATGTTTTTCATACATGGAAATAAGCACATTAATACACACATCTACCATCCAAACACCGCTATTATTCTAGGCTGCTCGAAGCTTCGTTTCGCTGGTATCAGGATTCAAGACACATCTCTATGCGTAGCTTGGCTTCATATTCAATGTCTAACAGATCACTGACTTACTATCACTGCACCGTAACTCTAACACTGTGATCCCGAATATCTAGCGTTTTTAATTTGCCTATCCCCGCCTCCATGTTGCGAAAGAAAGCGATGGGGGGATAGTGTATGTAATTCACTGCCTTGGCTACACTTCGTACAGCAACTCGATAAGTTGGGGGACGGAAATGGGGTTGGGAGATAGCATTCGGCATGTAGCTAGTGATGGAAGGAGAATATAAAGATTGAACAAGTCTCGGCATACCATCTCCACCCTCACATTCCAATACCTCAGCGCTCCTGCATATCATACTACACCTCAATCCTGTCTTAACAAAAAGAATGCTTCATTCATCTACATGTCATTACCATCTACGTTTTTTTCCCTCCCTTCCCAGTCAAACCACCCCCTTATACCAATTACCTTTTTTATTATCCTCATACTCATAAATACATAATCTCATAAAGGAGTGTCGTTATCTAACCAAAAAAAAAAAGAAATCCCCCTCGAAACCCACCACCATTCTCTCCGCGCTTCATAAAGCCATTAACCCACCCCACACATCTCCATGTCCATCAACCTAACGTCATTTCCATCATTCCCATCATTTGATATTGCTCGGTGTTACAAAGCCAAAAACACCGCAAAAACCCCACCAAACAGCGCACCCAGCCCCGCCACCGACGACACAGCCGCAGCACCGGTGTAATCGGGGAGAGGAGGCGAAGTATGCGTGACGCTGTGGTTTCCGGGGGGAGAAGTGATTTGGGGCTGGCCGTCTGAGATTTGGGTTACGATGGGGGGAGTGGGCTTGGGCTTAGGCTTGGACTCGGGAGTGACGATGGGGGATGGGGGGAGAGAGCCTGGGGCGGAGGCTTGGGGTTGGCCGTCGGAGATTTGGGTGACGGGGGGTGGATGGGGTTTAACNGANCCTGGNGCNGANGCNTGGGGTTGGCCGTCGGAGATTTGGGTGACGGGGGGTGGATGGGGTGGAAGAGAGCCTGGGGCGGAAGCTTGGGGTTGGCCGTCTGAGATTTGAGTGACAGGGGGTGGATGGGGTTTAACGGAACCTGGAGCTGAAGCCTGGGGTTGGCCGTCGGAGATCTGAGTGACGGGGGGTGGATGAGCGGAACCCGGGGCGGAAGCTTGAGGCTGGCCGTCTGAGATTTGGGTTACTGCAGGCTCAGAGGCTTGGGGCTGGCCATCGGAGATTTGGGTGACGCCGGGGGGTTTAGTGTCGCTTTCGCCGTCGCTGTCGGTGACCATGACGGCCACGATGTTGATGGGGAGGCACTGTTCGCCTATGGATTGGCTGTAGAGGTTGTAGAATTCGCCGGACAGGCACTGGTAGAAGAGCGTGGAGCCCTTGAGGGACAGCGAGTTGTTGCTGCAGAGGCCAAAGCCGTCGACGTCGAGGGCGCCAGCTTGGACGGGGCCGTCGAACTGGAATCTGTGGGTTTTGTTAGCTGGTGTCGAGGAGTAAATGAGTAGGATGTTTGTCGAGACGTACTGGTAGTTGGAAGCAATGTATCCATCACGACCAGCTTGGTCCTTCAATGCACCGTCCTTGAGGGTCATTGTGAGGATACCATCAAGCTGGCGGCGAGCGAGAGCACGCTTCTTGTCCGCCCCAGGGGCCTTGACAGTGGTAATGGTGAATGCTCCATCAACCGAGGCCACACACTCTGAACCAGAAGCGGCCTGGGGGAGAGCAGTGACCGCAGCCACAAAGCCAGCAAAGATAAAAGACTTCATTTTTTGTTCAAAAGCAAAGCGCAGATACTACTACTAGTATCAAACACCGCGATTAATAGCGATAGTGAAGATAACGATAGAAGAAGTAGACTGATTGAACGAGGTATCAGTCACTCTGATGTGGGTAAGTCGTGAGAACGAAGGTGTGTGTGCGGAGATGATTTGAAAAGGACAAAAAAAAAGAGAAAGACAGCGAGAAACAAAGCAGTTTTATAGCCCGTTTTTTTTCTCTGATCAAATCCCAAATGCACACATCATCATCGACCATGTCTGATCCGGTATGACATGATCAACCGTCTCTCCCGCATTAGAGCAGCCGCGGCCAATTGCTCGCTTTCTACGCGTCTGCTTAGCGTCGACGCTTCTGATGCAGAGGAAAAGAAGATGGCTGAAGAGTGAGGAGGGATGGCTTGCATTCACCCGGCCCCTCAGTTCAATCCTTGACAGCCTTACTTGGATGCCGTCAACAACCGTTTTTTGTTCAAGCTTGAGCCACACAAAAAGGGCTGGGTGCACTCCGCGGTTGACAAACTGCTTGGGTCAGATGGTGAACCAGACTTCTCTTGCCAGATGGTTTCTATCCCTCGCATCTTTTCCCGAGGAGGGGAGGGGGCCAGTTATGCGTGCGATCCGGCGTCCTTTGCAGTTCGCATGTGGTCTGGCGTTGTTATTTCTCCAACCCCCCCGCTACCTAAAGGGTTGTTTTCGTCGCCCATGCCAGCCAGCTTTGCAGGGAAGGAGGAGGGGGTTGCAGTGTGAAAATGCAAGAGGTATTAGCTCGCTCAGTTCAACTATTGGAAGGAAAAGATTCACATTGATCCGGGCTGTTTGGATTGGTCTCGAGGGCCCTCGGATACCCGGGCGTGGCCAAAGATCTGTGCCCAATCGAGCATGACGCTTACGCCGACTAGCGCAACGCTTGTGCAGTGAGTGTGGCTGGCGTTGATCATACGAGTCTTGTCTCCAGCCTCTCACTTGTCGTGCCGTTGCCTGGGAACGCTTGAGACGGGCTGGGAAAGTGGGGATGTGGAGGCTGCTGTGTAGTATATTGGCTTGCATATCAATGGGACGCTGCTTGCGGAAGGCCGATGAACAAGCTTACTACTTGCATGTCTTGACCTCTAGAACGCCCCTCGTTGGGAGTGTTGAGTTGAGATTAGTCAAATTTTTGAACAACGACACCACAGAAAAAACCACGTGTTACTATGTGTTTTGCAAACACTTCTACGCGGCGTGGCTGGGTGTAGCTACGCAAACATTACCGTTGCTGACAATGGTTGGTGGACGCATACGCCCAAATGGTAAACTTGACGTCATACGGTATTTTCCTTCTTACTTTACTAGTAGGAGAGAGCTTTTATCCCTCTCAACACACGCAGCACTAGGCGACTGCACCCACTTAGACAATTCAACCTTGGTATCCGGTCCCATTGCAACCTTCGCAAGAGTCAGTGTCACTGAGGCTTCAGATGGATAACAGCAGTAGATGCGCATCTGAGACCATTTGCCCCTCCTCCCTTTCACAAACATGCAGATGTACAGGACACGTTCCAACAACTGTGAAGATCTTCAACTGGAATAGCAATCCCTTATTGTGAGGCTTTTTTTGGCCGAGGCTGCCAGCCTCTTGATGGACCCTGGGTTGGTCCGTAGAGTGCTCTAGCGACGCACCAGCTAATGTCTCACTTAATAGTTACTGCAGGGCCTCGTATTCTACTACTAGCTTTCCGCACCCCGCCAGGCGGTAAAAAGTGCCGTCCAGTGCATTTTGGTTATTTCTCTCATAAGCTGTGAAGTACTTAAGGTGCTGCCTACACTCTGTGATCACCTGTTGAACCTTGAATGCGCGCAGTCATTTTCAGAGACTAAGTGAATCGCATCACCGCAATGTCTCAAGTAGACTTTGCAGGGATTCCAGACGACAGCATAGCAAGCCATGGTGCATGGTATCAGTCCAGAGTAGGCTTTTGGGCTGAGTATAGTGAGTATTCATGGAACTGACTGCAGTTAGTATGTTTGCACGTTAGCATGTCGCGCCGGTGTCACACCAACACCTCTAGGTTGAACGCGCGATGACTGCGCCGTACCAATAGCCACACACTATCAACCATTTGAAGTATCGAATATTAGTTTCAATTTATGCCAACCAAAAAAAGATGAGAATAATCAATCTAGTGTTACGGTCCACTTGGGTGGGGTTCCATTCTCCAGCCCTTCGCTTTGCCCCCCGCATTGTTCAGAAGCCCGATCAATCTATTTTCCTTCGCCAGCACGTTTCACGCCTCCTGCAACATCGTTTGCGCCCTTTTCAATGCTCGTAGCCACATCGGCGAGGCCCCGGGCAACGGGCCGGCCAGCACTGCCTGTGGCGCCCTCAACCTGGACGTTGGAAGATTTCAAAATCAGCCTTCTTGTGGCGTATATGCCATGCGCGCAGTCGTGAATATACTACTTACCGTCTCACCAACGCCTCTTCCAAGGGCTCCGACTACGCCACCCAGAGTGTTTGTAACACCACCAACAGTGTTTCCAACGGTAGAGGTTACAAACTTCACACCAGAAGTAACACCACTTTCATTTTGTCCGATGGGCATCTTGTTTATCTGGATCGCGTCTTGACAGGGTAGTAATTTGTGTTCTTTTCCGATTCTAGGGCTCGGGATGCTTTGTGGTAACAATAGAGTTTTGGGGGCTGTTGCAGACTTAGTAGATAGGAGTGTCGGTGTTGTATGCCGTCCACTGGATCTAGTGCATTTATGTGGTGGTAGATGGGTGACGTCATGGGGCTTTGCAACACCAGACGCAGCGTGTTTTCAAGAAATCTCGCACTTTACAGCCCCCCAGGCTTAGCCCTTGCAACTCTCATAAAGGCCTTGTTTTTTGTTTGCCACGGGTGATGTTGCGTGGCCATCCTGGCACACGTCGACTGTTGCTGGTTGGCTTCTACACAGTTGTTGGACAGATCTCATGTATAACCCTTTGCATATGTCATAGAGATGGACGTATGGTCATTGCTGGGTATCGCAAATCCATAGGATCCCCTGGGGGTTACCCTTGGTATTGCTTGTAGTGTTGAAGATCATGGCGATCACTCGATCCTTCGTGTCGTCCTTGGAACCCGTTGCCTACAGGCCTTGCCAGCACCTCTTACCGCACTGGGCAGGTGTGTAAGGATTTGTTCTTTAACGGCGACAAACGTGGAATCCTATTGCAGATGAAAGTGCAAGAACATACACCACACCCACCCACATGGGCATACGGACGGTAAGGGATCCGGGCCGGGAATCTGATCCAATCTCACCTGGGCGCCTGAAGAAGGCGCAGCCCACGGGATGCGATAACATGAAATCCCATCGCGCGCCATTGGTCGATATCATCTGGAAGGAAGCTAGTCCAACAAAGTCGGGCGAAATATCTTTGCGAATTGCAAAAGCACATCGGACTTACGGCCGAAGGCCTCCGCTGGCGGAGGTTTGTTATCGCCGACTTCAAGTTCAACTTGTGCTGTAAAGCTGTGAAGCTCACTACAAAATTTTGTAGCAAAAGGTCGACTGTCCCACTTCTTGTATTAATACGTCAGTTGCTGTGTCAAAAGATTGCTTTATAATTACTCAGATTTCATGAGCATACCCCATTGAAGAGCTAGGAACATCCGATCTGAAGTTGGAAAAGCAAAAAGCTCACCCATACCCAAAACCACGCCAGTAGGCCACAACCCAAGCAATCAGCAAGAGACGCGAATAAAACAAAATGACCTCTCTCTTCCCACATCCGGTCTATGCCGAGGATCAACCGTATGCGCGCAGTATCTTGTACCTTCACGTTATGCGCGCTTCAGCCATGTCCCTTTCTTTTTTCTCGCTTGCGCGCTTCCCAGCCTCTATCATTGGAGCGCGCTACAACAAGGCGCCAATCGACTACAACGTCATACTCGCGCGTACGCTGAAGACAGCGGGCCGTGGACTTGTGTTGGGAACAGCAGCGGGTGCGGTGATGACGTGGGGCCGCATGAGAGGACTCGAAGAGATTGAATGGAAAGATAGATCGTGGAGGATTTTGGAAAACAATGGCGAAGTACAGACGGACTGGGTTACGCTGGGTTGTGCAAGCGGAGGTGCAGTTGCTGCTTTGATTGCTGCACGGAGAGGAATGATAAAAATGCCCGTTGGTGGAGCGGTGCTAGGTGGATCAGGTGCTGGTATGGCAGCTGGAGTGCCGTACATGGTTGCATCGTTTGTGGCAGGAAGAAAGTCTGCTTGAATCTGACGACGAAAAGGGGGAGCAGAGATAGAGAGAACTTTAAAAAGGATAAGCTGGAGTCAAAAAGGATCCTAAGCGGCCTTTGTGATATGGTAATATGTAAGACGATCTGATGAATTCGTGGTGTCAAGTGTGTATTGTTTCCTTATGGACTTGTTACTTTCTATGTCAAGATGACTCTATTTCCTTAAGCGATAAGCAGCGTATGTTGGCGTAGATTTTCATCCCCTATATTTTTTCAGAACTTGGTGTACAGTTCAATCGGATGTACACGGCTCTTTCTCTGTAGTGTAGTCAATAGTCAACCGTATTCATGCCCCGGGGCTCACGACGAGACCTACATAGGCATACTCAACTGGAGAACGTGCCCTACTTCCAACAATAGATTCAAAGTCAATACATTGGTGAGACGACCAAGAATATCGGACCAAGCAAAGACAAGACATGTAAGTATGCATAGTGAGTAGAGAAGAGCGTGGGCCACTGCTTGGATGATGCCAATATGTGGCTAACAGGTCCAGGTTTTCGGAGACGATTTTGCCAGGTTGATAGTTTGGATATTATCAGCACCATCCCTGGCATGTATGTGAGCATTGTCCATTTCTTGTATTCCTGGGCGCATATGAGTCTGATTCAATGACAGCGGTTTCAGAAACATAGTTTCAAGGCGAGTACGACAAGTGCAAGGATGGCTGCGTAGAGACCATTGGGCAGTCGCAGCAAGTGCCGGGTAGAGTGTGATGTATGCACACATACCGGGAAAGCTCGACATGAGGTCTGGCCTGGAGTGTTTGTATGCTACTACCTAGTAATAAGGGTGGTATACTAGCACGCATACGTGTTGTTGCATTCGTTTGGTTTGGCTGCATTGGAACATTTTTGTGATGTGCCTTGGTCCTGGACATATACCAGAGGGTGTTATAGCATGTACCCCTCGTTGTGAAGTTGAAATTATCCATCCGACCACGCCAACCCAACACAGGCTCCGATGCCTATTGCTGAGGGTAAAAGCCCCCTTGGCGATTTTGCTACTTGGGCTGGTGTTGGTCTGGACGCGATATTGGCTATTCGGCCAATCGGACATATTTTTCAGTAGTCGCTCGGTCGGAAGTGACGCGGCACAGACGGACATGGCAGAGGGCCAGACGCGTGGATGTTCCGTGCACAGGGTCCATGAGAGCCTTGAAGGAAGGGCACGCGCCACTTTGTCGTGGGGCTTACGGGCATCTGGTAATCTTCATGGTTCGTGTTTGCAGGCGGCGGTGTGAACGCTTGCCGGCGGACGGAGCAATACGTTTAGAGTAGCGGGGCGAGTGTAACCGATAATGGGCCCCCCGAGCGAGGGCGGAACGTGAGACGTCTGACCAGAGGATTAGGCGTTGGTTCGGCAATGGCAGCCGTGTGGTGTGGTGTGGCATGTGGCAATGGCAGCGTAGCATGCTCTGGCTATTGACGGGCGTCGTCATTGGGGAGGTTACGGCAATTTAGAGTAGCAGTACCAGCAGAGTGAATTGAGTGCATGTGAATCATAGAGTCCGCGATTGCCGAATTGCGGGGGGGCGATATATGGTCGGTGGTAAGTGTGGGGAAGAAGAGTGCCAATACCAGAGTAGAGTAGTCATCCCAATACCACGAGGCAGACGACCAGGGGTGAGGATGATTAAGAAGGTGGCGATGCGACAAATGGCAGCCCGTCGCGTGTGCATGTGCATGGCATGGGACGAAAGACAACGTGGTGCACGCAGTGGCAACGGCTTGCTGGGCCTCTCAAATGCCATTGCCCCGGGTCCCGTTTCAGTATCCAAGCTCCGCCGATCCCTGCCAGGTGCACAGCAGGATGGTTCATCTTGTCGGCCTGGGATATCAAAAGCAGCTTAATTTCTCCTTGCGGCCAGACTAAAACAGGACCCCTCTTTGTCGCTGCTACCAAGATCCTTCAAATACATACACACGCCCGGCCACCAACACGGCGCAATTCTCCAGCCCAAGAACCATGCCACTGACCTGTTGACGACTTCGACATCATCATCATCACCTCGACCTCCCATCTACATCTACTACCTCTTCCACACATCCACAACCACACATCCACAAATCATGGCGCGACATGTCCGAAACACTCTCATCTCCCTCCACCTCTTTGCCCTTCTTTCTCATGCCGCCAATCTCAACTACTCGGGCGAAGCCGTGACTACGCGGTACTGGGACTGCTGCAAACCATCGTGCGGGTGGAATGGCAAGGCCGATTTCAGCAGCCCCGTAGAGTCGTGTACAGCAGACAACAAGCCCACCAACCCTGCCGCTGGCACTGGCTGTAACGGTGGTGATGCCTTCCAGTGTGCCGACCAGCAGCCATGGGCTATCAACGACACAATGTCCTATGGCTTTGCTGGTGTCTACATCATGCCGTCCCTCACGCACGGCGGCATCGAGGACGCTTGGTGTTGCGCATGCTACCAGCTGGACTTCACCAGTGACCCACTGATCGGAAAGAGCATGATTATCCAGGCCTCAAACACGGCATACGACATTACAACAGCAAACCGCTTCACCCTTGCAGTAAGTCATGTTTTTTTTCCAGAACCCTGCTCGATAGTGTAGTGCAGAGCTGAGTCTTTACCAGGTACCTGGTGGCAACACAACATCGGTCGACGGATGCGCCAAGCAGTATGGCGTCGACCAGTCCGTCTTTGGCCAGAAGATGGAGGGCGTCAGTTCGAGCAACGACTGTGCAAACCTACCCGAGGCCCTGAGAGCGGGATGCCGGTGGCGTTTTGATTGGCTCCAGGACGCGTCGTTCCCCAGGTATTTGATTTCCACTGCCGGCCTACACACCATGCACCTAGCACTAACATTGCACAGCGCCAATTTCAAGCGTGTCGTGTGCCCAGCCGAGATTACGGCCAAGAGCAACTGTGTGCGCAACGACGACAAAAGGCTTGCTTCGGGCCAGACGACTTCCGCAGCCCACAGTCTCAGCCCTAGCCTGCCTCGTACTATGGCTCTCGTTGCCGCTACGATGCTAACCTTAATATCGGTATAGCATCGGTGATGCTCCCTGCGCGTCACGTTCCTGCGGCCCGCTCACGATCCGTCACTCTGTTCATTTCGCTTGCCCTCCTTTTGCACTCTCGAAGCCGAGACTGAATGGCATCGTCAGATGACAAAGAAAGGGCAAGCCCATTTCATGCATGGATACCCTACCCGATAAAATACCCGCATTAACACGCCCACCCTCCGTGTCCAGACCGCACTCGCTCAGGACTCGGAGTCGCCGGTGATGTGCTGGTGCATAAGTGTGGCTTTCCCCGGTTTTTTTTCTCAGTCTAGTATCATCTGGCCACCAATGGAAAGGGTGTGTGTAAAAAAGATGACATGTACGCTATTACGATTGATCTGCATATTGGTGTTTGGAAAGCTTCTTTTTTTCATATAGTGGGTGCCGATTTATGGACCACATTCAGCCTTTGGAGCGTTCAGTACTCTGGTGAGAATGATGATCACTTTGTTCTTGACCACTCAAACTCCTCCATGTTCAGTCATGCCTCTCTGAGTGTAAGCATGAATATATGCCTTGTATGCAGATCCTGGAGTCATATCGGACGAGAACTAGTGGGGCAGTATCTGTGGTAAACGGTGAAGTGACTTGCTGGGACGCCAGCTGGTTGGTCGAGTGGATACAACGATCCAGGCATTCCAATACACTCTGAGCAGCTGGCCGTCAGCCAATACTCCATGCCGGATCAAACAGGATGCAAGTCACTTTATTGCGATTTACCCTGGTTACCGTCAGTGAACTCTAACGGACTGCCTGAAGCCGCAGTCACTTCCGCAAAAGCATATGTTCCCCGGATTTTTATGTAAAGTACAAAAGTAAGCGAAACCCATTAGTACAGACGGCAAAAGCACTCAGGCGAGCGCTAAGGGACATAGCGCGGTGATTGTTGTAGCACTAGAGGACAAAATACACTTCGTTTAGGCAGATTGACAAGTCAGCGCAGAGGATTAAGACGTCCAGGGCAGCGCCCTTGCCGTTAGCCTCGCAAAAAGAGAGCCTTTTTGCTCGCCCGAGGCGAATGCGCGCGGCCTTGAATGGGGGGGG